>NC_135978.1:18511072-18833158 GCF_053455715.1 Rhinoraja longicauda
GTTTGAATTTTCTTGTTGTGTAATTGATTCACTCCACAGAATCTGTTCACTCCACACAACTGGTTGCCGAGTCTGACAGGTGTGCGGTTGATCATGCCGCCCGTGCTTGTCGACCGCCTGATCTTTGAAGATGGTGGGCAGTTGTTCGTAGAGGGGACGTTCGCGGTCAGGGTGCAGCCGTCGCTCGAGCTGATCAAGCTGGACGTCCCGTTGGCGTTCTTAAAGCTCTCTTCGTCAGTGGTCTCGTGGATGGTGTACATGACCGAGGTGCTGGCGTCAAACAGCTGGTGTATGACCTGCAACAGCAGAGACAGGGTTAACTATTCTGTCACTGAGGGGGGGAGGAGAATAAAAAGTTCAGTGTATTTTGAGAGAACGGGTAGGGATGGCAGTACTGTTCTTTTTGGGCCTTCTGTAGAAGTATTCTGTGTTCTGATCCGCTTGCTGGACGGACCCGGACATTCGGTGGGCTGGCCGGCCGTCGTGTCCATTTTCAGCTTTTGCCTGAGAAAAGAATAATGAAATTATTTTTATACAGATGAGTCAACTGGACTGACAAAGAACGTGCAAGTACAATATTAGTTGAGAGCAACTGCTTAACATTAACAATTTATCCATCCGAAATTTTCAATGTGTTACAACAGGGGGGCACAGTGGGTGCAGGGGGAGAGTTGCTGCCTTACAGCGCCAGAGACCCGGGTTCCATCCTGACCTCGGGTGCTGTCTGTGCGGAGTTTATACGTTCTCCCTCTGTCCACATTGGGTTATTTTGGGTGCTCCGGTTTCCTCCCACATTCCAGACACGCGCAGGTTTGCAGGTTAATTTTCTTCTGTAAATTGCCCCTAGTGTGTGGGATCGAACTAGTGTACGGGTGATTGATGGTCGGCGTGGACTCTGGGCCGGCTTCCGCGCTTTAGCTCCAAACAGGGCTGGAGCCAGAAATCTGCGCAGCCATTAATAATCATTGATCCATCTCTCCCTCATGATGAGGTTAGGCTCTGGGGTTACATTCAAAGGGAATATGTCAGATGTTCAGGCCCCCTTCGGACCAGAGGACTGGGCGCATCTTTGCACCCAAGGAATACGGGATCCAGGCCTCAAAGCAGAGCTGTGTGTTGGTGGAAATCTCGCAGCACTGGTGTTGCCAAGGGATGCCTGGACAGTCATCCAACCCGAGGGATCGCCAGCCCGTCTATCACCACCCCCACATCTCAATCCCACTGCCGCCCACGGCTACTGCCAAGGACAAGATTCCCGACCTTCCTCCACTGGTTTGACACCCCCCCCCCATACCAATCCCCAGCTACTGCTCCCCAACTGGCCCACGTATCCTTCTCCGTCCCAACTCTTGCCCTCTGCTTGCCCCCTCCACAGCCCGCACAACGCAAGGAAACCAGCAAACCACACAAAGTGCTGGAGTAACTCAACAGGTCAGGCAGTATCTGTGGAGAACGTGGATAGATGACGTTTCATGTCGGGAGCCTTTTTCAGTCGAAGGGCCGAAGGTTCACCTCTCCATGTTCTTCAGAGATGCTGCCTGACCCGCTGCGTTACTCCAGCACAGTGAGTCAACTTTTTTTGTGAACCAGCATCTGCAATTCCTTTTTTTCTATGAAGAAACCAGCAAGTTGGTCACAAACTTGGCCACAGTTTAAGAATAAGGGGGAGGCCATTTAGAACGGAGATGAGGAAAAACTTTTTCAGTCAGAGAGTTGTAAATCTGTGGAATTCTCTGCCTCAGAAGGCAGTGGAGGCCAATTCTCTGAATGCATTCAAGACAGAGCTAGATAGAGCTCTTAAAGATAGCGGAGTCAGGGGGTATGGGGAGAAGGCAGGAACGGGGTACTGATTGAGAATGATCAGCCATGATCACATTGAATGGCGGTGCTGGCTCGAAGGGCCGAATGGCCTCCTCCTGCACCTATTGTCTATTGTCTAAAAGCAGCTGACCAATAATAGGTTGTAGAATGTAGAGGTCCACTCTGTTTAATCATTAGCCGATATGGCCGCCGTCGCCCAACCGCGTTCAAACTCCAACTGCCAAACCCTTTGTTCTCCTGGCACACGACGGCCCGCCCCCCCGACCGCGTGATTGGTCGGCCCAGATCACGCCCGGTCCACGCGAGAGTTCCAGCCCGACAAACGAGGTTTCGACACCAAAGTGGCTCGGCCCACCACATCACCCCCCCCCCCCCCCCCCCCCCAGAACCAGAGTAATGGAGGCGGTCAGGCTGACGAGTCAGGCGGCCTGATCGCGTGTACGCATCTCCTGTGTTCAAGGTCGCAGCTGGCAGAGCTTAGGGCGGGTGCGGTCGTGACGGTGGACGGTGGGGCTGTGCCACCTGCACCGACCGGTTGGTCAATGTCCAAGTGTGGCGGCTTAAGATGGTCCACGGAGACAGTCTCGTGCCAGTCGCCTGTGTTGATGACAAAAGACGTGGTGCCGTGTTGCACTACCTGGTCCCTCGTAAGGGCTTTGCAGTGCCACACGGTGGGAATCGCAGCAAAGGAAGACGTACTGGCAGTCCTGGACGTACGTGGTGGTGAGTCCCTGAGTCCGTGGCGGGACGTTGGGACTGGAGAGAGCGTGCCCACCTTCTCACGGAGGCGCGTCAGCATGGCCGTGGCCGGTTCCTGATGTCCACGTGCCGCCGGGATGAATCCCCCTGGGACCGTAAGCAGGCCGCACTACACCAGCTTGGCCGAGGAAGTTACCAGTTTCTCCTTCAGGGCAGTGCGTATGCCCAGCAGAACCCACGGCATCTCGTCCATCCAGTCCAGGCCCGTGAGCCGTGCCTTTAGGGATGCTTTCAGGTGCCGGTGTAAATGCTCCACGTGACCATTTGCTTGCGGGTTCTGGGCCTTCAGCTTAGTGCCAAGCAGCCGGGCCATTGCTGACCACAACTCGGCGGTGAACTGCGCACCTCTGTCGGAGATGTCCACCGGCACACCAAAGCGGGCGATCCAGTGGGCAGCGAGAGCACGTGCACACGTCGCAGTGGAGGTATCCGAGCGGGACGGCTTCCGGTCATCTTATGAATCGGTCCATGATGGTGAAAAAGTGGGTGACGCATCTGGATGGAGGCAGCGGTCCAACGATGTTGACATGGATGTGGTCGAAATGCTGGTGCGGCAGGGCCACATTCTGCAGCGGCGCCTTGATGTGTCGCTGAATCTTTGAGGTTTGACAGGGGATGCACGCTCTGGCCCAGTTGCTGACCTATTTGCGCAACCCGTGCCACCTGAGCTTGGCTGTCATCAGTGCCTTTGTTGCCCGGATGGAAGGGTGAGCCAAACCATGAACCATGTCGAAAATCCGGCAGCGCCAGGCCACGGGGACGATGGGTCTTGGCTGTCCAGTAGACACGTCGCAAAGGAGCATGGTGTCAGCGGGCCCGAATCACACATCCTCCAACAACAGGCCTAAGATGGAGGTGCAGTCGGTGAGCATCTCCTCATGCTCTCGCTGGGTGGCTGCCACGGCCGTGTAGTCGACACCCGGGGCCAAGGCTTGGATGGCATTGATGGCGGTGCGGGACAATGCATCAGCGACCCGCTTGCACTTGCCTGCGATGTGCTGGACGCAAACCGTGTACTCGGGGATGTACGCCAAGTGACGCTGCTGCCAGGATGACCAGGGATCGGGCACTTTGGCAAAGGCAAACGTGAGTGGCTTGTGGTCGGTGAAAGCTGTGAAATCCCTGCCCTCGAGGAAGTAGCGGAAATGCCGGATGGCCAAGTAGAGCACAAGGAGCTCCCGGTCAAAAGCGCTGTATTTCTGCTCAGGTGACGACTGAAAAAGACGGGGTGCTGCCAGCTTCCATTTATCAGTTGTTCCAGCACTTGGCCCATGGCTGTGCCAGATGTGTCAACAGTGAGAGCTGTTGGCGCGTTGTCCCACGGATGTACCAACATCGTCGCCTTTGCCAGCGCCTCTTTGGCGTTGTTGAACGCGGATGTGGCTGCATCGTCCCAAACGAGCTCTTTCGGCTTGTTGGCCAGGGCCTTGAACAGCGGTTGCATGATCCTGGCGGCTGCTGGCACCAAACGGTGAGAGAAATTGACCATGCCGACAAACTCCTGGAGTCCCTTCATCGTAGAGGGTTTGGGAACCTTGGTCGGGAGCGAGCTGGTTGATGTGGTGGCCGAGGAAGCTGATGGAAGTGAGGCCAAACTGACACTTGGCGAGGTTGATGGCCAGGCCATGCTCATTGAGCCGCTGGCAGTGCAGCCAGAGGAGTGCGTGGTGTTCCTGGCAAGACCGGCTGGCGACGAGGATGTCGTCGAGTTAGATGGACAGGAAGTACAGCCCGTGGCCCACCGTGTCCATGAGCCGTTGGAAAGCCGGGGCAGCGTTCTTGAGGCCAAAAGGCATCCGTAGGAACTCAGAGAGCCCAAACGGGGTGATGAGAGCCGTCGTGGGGACGTCATCCGGATGGACCGGAATCTGATGGTAGCCACGTACAGGTCGATTTTAGAAAAAACCTTGGCGCCGTCCGGATTGGCCGTGAAGTCCTGGAAGTAAGGGACAGGGTACCGGTAGGCCGTTGTGACGTCGGTGGTCCCCACAGGGTCTCCAGCTCCCAGACGCTTTGGGGACCATTAGAAGCGGAGATGCCCACGGGCTGTCCGGGGTCGGTGAAATCGTCGTCCACGAGGAGCAGGCGGATGTCCTCAGGCATCTGCTCGAGAAAAACCTGATCGAGACGGAGGCAGGTATTGTATCTGTCCATCAAGGCTGGCTGTCCTGTCGTGGCGGCTGAGACCGAAAGTGCGCCTGAGGAGCGTTTTGAGGCCCTCGTATTTGCCACCGGCTGGTGGCTGTCGAAGGTAATCGATTATGCGCCCAGCGGTGTCCTGGTCCAGCGCACTGACCACATAGTAGTATTTGGTGGCATTGGCGGTGGGCCATGGAACTGGGCTGTTGAAACCACATGTGTGGCTGTGATGTCCAGAAAGTGGGCAGTTTGATCGAAACTGAGTGCTGCTGGTCTGGGTTGTCGGCTGCAGACATGATACAATCCAAAATAAGCCGTTTTGGATCGTCGGAGTCACCACTGTGGAGGTCCGCGCGTTGTGTAAACACTGTTTAATCATTAACTGATACGGCCGCCATCACTCACCCGCGCATGCCCGAGTTTCAACTCCAACTGCCAAACCCTTTGTTCTCCTGCACACGACGGCCCGCCCCCCCCCCCCCCCCCGACCGCGTGATTGGTCGGCCCAGATCACGTCCGGTCCACGCGAGAGTTCCAGTCCGACAAACGAGGGTTCGACACCAAAGTGGCTCGGCTCCACCACAAGGTGCTGCAAACACTCAGCAGGTCAGGCAGCGTCCAAAAAAAAAAGAGTTTTAGGGCTAGGGTTAAGCCGAAACATTAGATCTTTTTCCCCTCTCCACAGATGCTGTCTAGCCTGCTGAGTATACCTAGCATTTTCTCACTTTATTTCATACTGCCAACATTTGCAGCATTTTGCTTTTCAGCTGTTTCCTCTTCTTCTTATCGAGTCCACAAGATTAGAAATTGTTCAGTCAGAGCTGAACACACTTCTCAGCATCTGCATACAATGCGCCTTGCGCTTCTTGTGTTTCTTGTGAATGGTGGTGGAAAGATTGGTGGAAACTGGGCCCCGCGACGTGAACGCTCTTTCCTTGACCGCTTTCAGCTGTTGACCAATAAAATTAGAGCCCAACTTGCCCATGACGCCATATTGAATGACTGAGAGTCTCCACTGCTTTCTTTTAGAAGGAATGCCGACCACAAGCAAAATTGGTTGGCGCAAAATTTAAACTTGACCAAGGTCAGCTTACTGACGTCAGTGGGAGGGTCAGACACAGTCTTTGGACTCCTGGGACACGGGGCAGTGAGTGTGCACGGGTGCCTGGTCATACAAGAGAACGTGCATATGTTGGGATGGCATTCTCTAATTGTGTGAAAGAGGATCTCAAGATAATTTGGAACAGGAATGGATATCAGGATGCAACTTTAAAAAAAGCAAAATCTACAAAAAGGATTAGCTGAGCCAAACACCACGGGTGCAGAAAGTGAAACAGAACTGGCTGGAATTAAACTGGGGAAGTCTAAAAGAGCATCACCATATCCAAATCCAGAAAGTACAATAGACCAGGTCAGTGAGCTTCGGTGAAAAACAGTTACCTGGAATTAGAATGCTAAAGCAATAACAAAGCTAAATATATAGTTCAGTGCAGTTTAGTTTAGTTTAGAGATACAAAGAGGAAACAGGCCCTTCGGCCCACCGAGTCTGCACCGACCAGCAATTCCCACACACTAACACTACCCTACATGCACGAGGTACAGGTTACATTTATACCAAGCCATATTGTCTACACACCTGTATGTCTTTGGAGTGTGGGAGGAAACTGGAGTTTCTCAGAGAAAAACCACACGGTCTCAGGGAGAACGTACAAACTCGTTACAGACAGCACCCGTGGTCAGGATCGAACCCGGGTCTCTGAGCAGCAACTCCACCACAGCCCCACCTTGCCGATTAGCATCACACAAGAGATTTAGAGATGCTGGAGAATGAATCTGTGGGGCAGCCTTCAGGCCCTTGGTTCATGTTGACCAAGTTGGCAGTCTGGTCCCATTTGCCAGCATTTGCAGTATGGTCATACCTTCTTTACCAATGTAGCTACCAGGCTTGGCACCACACAGCTGAGGCAGTGGTAAAAGCAGGACAGTTGCGGGAGGAAATCTCATCCATTACACTGGATGTGAGATTGCAATTGTCAGGGTTGTTGTGGGCTGAAAATAAATGTTGGGTTACTCGCCTGTTCCATGAAATGCAGGTGGCAAAGAGAAGGGGAACAATCAAGTAAACCACGGAAAGGGGAAGGCGGAACTGGCAGCAAAACAAGTGAAACTGACTGGATTAGGATACGAGCAGAAAGCAGCACTAACGAGTCAATGCAAGAGGCAGAATAGGGAAGAGAATCAAGCAGGTCTAGTCTCAAGAAAGAACATTCCACGTCTCCCACAAAGTTGTTGGCATTGCTTGGTCCCAGACAACTCCCACAGCAACACCTTTTATCTGCATCGTGTATGACCAAGTTCACCTTTTGGCTCCAGAGTGAAAACATGTACGATCAGGTAGAAGGAATCTCAGTCGGGCTCTGTTTGAGAAAGGCAGAAAGGGATTTCCACCTATTCTGACGCAGAACAGAGGTGAAGGGGTATTTTCTGTACAGGCCACTGAATATAATCCAAGATTGTCCAACCTATCCTTATAGCTAATGCTCTCGAATCCAGGCAGCATTCTGGTAAACCTCTTCTGCACCCTCTCAAAACCTCCACATCCTGATTATAATGGGGTAACCAGAACTGTACACAATGCTCTAATTGTGGCTTGACCAAAGTTTTATAAAACTGCAACATGACCTCTCGACACTTATGTGCAGGAAGGAACTGCAGATGCTGGTTTAAACCGAAGATAGACACAAACAACTGGAACTCCCCGCCAAAGTGCGCTATGGCAACACCTTCACCAGAAGGATTGCAGTGATCCATGAAGACAGTTCACCATCACTTTCTCAAAACGCAGTAAGGGGAAGGGAACTAAAGGCTACCTTGTTTGTGATGCCCAGATCACAAAATACAAATAATTACAAAAATACTCCTAGGACTCTCATGCTATTCTAACTCCAGGAAGCCTCAGATATTTTATAGCCACCAAACAGTAGAATGATAAATAATAAATCTGCACCCAGCAAGCTCCCGAAGGAAGCATTTTAAATACAGCAGAAATACAACAGACACTGGTCGAGACAGAAAGACAAAATGGGACTTGCCAAGTAGAAAACTTTAACAAGGGCAGAGATAAACTTTACAACAAAAGGGAAGCGAGAAATAGAAATTAACTTTTCATTCCCAGCGGTGAATCATGGACCAGAGGACATAGGTTTAAGGTGAAGGGGCAAAGAGTTAACAGGAATTTGAGAGGGTAACTTTTTCACACAAAGGGTGGTGGGTGTATGGATCAAGCTGCCAGAGGAGGTAGTTGAGACTGGGACTGGGACTATCCCAACATTAAGAAACAGTTAGACAGGTACATGGATAGGACACGTTTGGAGGGATATGCACCAAACGCAGGCAGGGGAACTAGTGTAGCTGGGACATGTTGGTCGGTGTGGGCAAGTTGGGCAGAAGGGCCCGTTTCCACACTGTATGACTCTATTTTCATTTGTTTCGAATCTTTACATTTCTAACAGCAACACTTTTGGGAAATCATAAAAATTACCACCTGAGACAAAAAATTACAACTTCCCAATTTGGCCAAAGAAACCTGTCATTGCAAAACAATGAAATGGTCACCTCGGTTCAAAGGCCGACTTCTCAGCCTCAACTGTACTTCAGCAGGTCACCACTCAGGGGGAAATTAAATGGTAATGTTACTAAGCAGTATCATCCCACTTAAGTTAGACACAAAATGCTGGAGTAACTCAGCGGGTCAGGCAGCATCTCTGGAGAAAAGGAATGGGGGATGTTTGGGGTCGAGACCCTTCATCATCAGACTGAGGTTTCCCACTTACATCTATAAACATGGGGTCAAATTTACAGAAATTGGGGTGAGGGGGGAGTCAGGTGAATTTGCAGCCAAAATAAACATTTAGAAAGTAGGAGGGTTAATTAAAACCTTGTAAAAATGGTCTCCACAACTTCACATTGCAAAGGCATTTTGAGCCACAATGCACTGAAAAAGGAGGGGTTTAAGTAAAACATTCTGTTTTTCCTGACGGGAGACATGAAACAAGTGTTGTCCTGGGACTTCCCAGTTCTGCTCCAAACATGTGCTGCTGGAGCAACGTTTACAACCCGCTTCTGGTGGGGACTCAGCGGCAGTGCGGCACCCCCTCAGTGTTGGGGAGCATCTTTGCCTCAAGTCTTGGGGCTGGGACTGTCGTCTCTGGCCCACCACTGTCACTGGCCCCTCACTGAAACTTCGGGGTGGCACAAACACAAGCTCGCTCGCCCCCACCCACCCACCCCCAGGGAAGGTAGACTCAGATAGAGCAGGCCACGCCGGCGCAAGGCAGGGAAGGCAGGGTCTCTCCCGTGTAGCGTGGAAACCGCACAGCCGTGGGAAGAGCTTCCCACCGGGCTCCAAGCAAAAGAGTCGGACCAAAGGTGTGTGGGGCGCTACCTGTGGGGCGGCTCCTTGTCCTCCTCCTCCTCCTCCTCCCCTTCCTCCTCCTGCTGCCACCGCTTCTTCCTCAGGTGATGCAACAACAGCACTGCCGACATTTCCCAGCTCCCAGGCTGAACAATATCACCAGCCCACCCACCGTCTCTCGTCACTTCTGGTGCACGTCGGCGCGGCCACTGACTGCCTGCCTGCCTGCCTGACTGACTGACTGACTGCGAACTCAGCTGCTATTGGGGAAGAGAAAAAAAACCGAGATGAGGATTTAATTTTCGTTCCACAGGAATGAAATTATCACCACTGACGATCGATGTCACAATTGCAAAGAAAGAAGAATTGACTTAGGTCGCTGTTGCATTTGAAAACCTTCCACGAAACAAAAAGGGGCATCTTTGCAAATTTTTTTTTGCCAAAACAAAATAGTGAATTGCAAAAATTCAATGGGCTCCCAGTTGCAATATTTGCATTGATTCTGATGTTGGATTAATAAGCTGGAGTTCTGAAAGTGGCGGTCACCGCGAAGTAAATAAGTTTGCGGTGGCCGAGTAACGATGGGGGAGCAAACAGGACCTCCCATGGACGGGCTCGTAATGCACTTTTGCCATTTGCAGCAGTTAACTTTTGCAAATCTAGTTTACTTTTGCGTAACACCGGCAAAGGAGAGGCAAATGAAGAATGGATCGCGAGGAAAGAGGGAACATGGGGATTGGGAGAGTTGTAGCCTCCGGACGAGGGAGAGACACGGGAAGGGTCAGGATGCACATCCTTTCCCAACTAGCCCACTGGGCAGATGGTGCTTAGAAGCACCAACACAACTACCAGCCTTGGAGGGCATCTACAACACACGATGCCTCAGAAAAGCCACCAGCATCCACTAAGACTCTTCACACCCCTGAAACAGTCTGTTCGAACTTCTACCATCAGGCAGACAATACAAGGCCTTCTACGCCCGCACCTCCAGACTCAGGAACAGCTTCATCCCCAGGGCCATAGCTGCTATGAACCGGTCCTACTGAGCCGGATGGTCACATCACACAGTGAACCGGCACAGATCTACTTGCACTTTATTCTGTTTTAAAACTGTTCTAATTTGTTTCATTGGGTTGTTTAAATTAATACTGACTAGCTAATTAATTTATTGCATCGTATGGAAGGCGCATTCCCAATCTCGTTGTACCCCTGTACAATGACAATAAAGATATATTGTATTGTATTGTAAGTCCAGAGTGGTCGGACACGCTAACGATAAGTATGCATGGAGGCCAATGCCTACGTAAGGAGGGCCGGCTTTCTTTGTTACTGAAAACTAAAATGTTTTCTCTATTCCAAAAAAAGCAAAAGACTGGAGGAGTCTATAGACTTCTTCAAGACTTCAGACCGAAGAAGGATCCCGACCTGAAACGTGGTCTGTCCATCCCCTGCACTTTTGCAGCCTGAGTCGCTGAGTTCCTCTAGCATTTTTTTTCCTCAAGATTCCAGCATCCACAGTCTTTTGTGTCGCCATGTTTTCTCTATTTCTCTGTTCTGTAAATTTGACCCGGACCAGAAGCATTCACTCGTTTTCCCTTTCCCCAGATGCTACTGGACCTGCTGAGTGTTTCCATCTCTTTCTGTTTTTATTTTATTACGGCACCTAATGTTTTTTCATATGCGCCAGTGACCCAGATCTTGATCTTGGATGCTGCCTATGTGCAGTTTGCATGTTGTCCGCTATTACTTCTCAAATGGTGATCCGTAACTCGCTGGAATTTAGAAGATTGAGGGGGGATCTTATAGAAACTTACAAAATTCTTAAGGGGTTGGACAGGCTAGATGCAGGAAGATTGTTCCCGATGTTGGGGAAGTCCAGAACAAGGGGTCACAGTTTAAGGATAAGGGGGAAGTCTTTTAGGACCGAGATGAGAAAGTTTTTTTTCACACAGAGTGGTGAATCTGTGGAATTCTCTGCCACAGAAGGTAGTTGAGGCCAGTTCATTGGCTATATTTAAGAGGGAGTTAGATGTGGCCCTTGTGGCTAAAGGGATCAGGGGGATGGAGACAAGGCAGGTACGGGATACTGAGTTGGATGATCAGCCATGATCATATTGAGTGGCAGTGCAGGCTCGAAGGGCCGAATGGCCTACTCCTGCACCTATTTTCTATGTTTCCATGTAACCTAACTTGCGAGTTCACCATAATTCACCCTGTTTCCGTAGTTTAAAGATTGCAAGTAATTAAGAGTAAACTACTGGCCATGGATATATTCTTCTCTCCCTCAAACTGAACGTAAAATGTAATTTCTGAAGAAGGGCCCTGACCCAAAATGTCACCAATCCATGTTCTCCAGACGAGAATGATTCCAGGAATTAGTGGGTTAGCATATGATGAGCGTTTGACAGCCCTGGGCCTGTACTTGCTGGAGTTTAGAAGGTTGAGGGGGGACTTCATTGAAACTTACAGAATAGTGAAAGGCATAGATAGTTGGCATGGAAAGGATGTTTCCACTGGTGGGAGAGACTAGGACCAGAGGTCATATCCTCCGAATTAAAGGATGCTCTTTTAGAACGAAGCTGAGGAGGAACTTCTTTAGTCAGAGGGTAATTAATCTGTGGAACTCATTGCCACAGAGGGCTGTGGAGGCCAAGTCAGTGGATATTTTTAAGGCAGAGATAGACAAATTCTTGATTAGAACGGGTGTCAAGGGTTATGGGGAGAAGGTAGGAAAATGGGATTAGGAGGCAGAGATCAGTCATGATTGAATGGCTGACTAGACTCGATGGGTCAAATGGTTTATTTCTACTCCTAGAACTTGTGACCTGCTAAGTCACTCCACTACTTTGAGTCCACCTTTTGTAAACCAGCATCTGCAGTTCCTTGTTTCTAAAAAAAAATTGAATTTTGATGGCTGATATCAAGGGCACCTTTATTATGAGATCATCAAGTAATCCTATATCTCTGAACAATATCACTTCTAGCAAACCTGCTCTCTTGTTGATTCCAGAACGTGCTCTTTTAAAAAATGATCCAGGAAATAGTACGCATTCTGCATCTAAACTCCCTTTTTACCTTCCCGGCGTGTGTTTGGATTAAAAAATCCCCCATGATTATTGTCAACCCTCTTTCCACCATTTCTCGTCCTGCCACATGAATAGTATAAGGGGTCTTGTACATCACATCTACTAATGACCAAATGCTTTTATTATTTCTCGCCTCCAACCAAACTGTTTCTACATCCTGGTTTCTTGAATAAGTACATCCTTCTCCATTGTGTTAAGACAATCATTAATAAACTCTGCTCCCTGACCTTTCTCCAGCTTCCTGTCCTTGATAAATGCTGTGTACCCTAATGTATTCAGGAAACAATCTACGTCACCTTGCAGCTATATCTCCACAATGGTGACCCGGTGAGATGTCCAATTGCACTCAGATTAATCTCCAATGCCATATGGAAAGGGGGCGTGGCTGTGTTCTGCAGCTGCGGCTCACCGGCAGTCTCTCTGTCTTTTTTTGTTTTTTTGTCTATTGTCATCGTTTAATGTACGTTTTGTTCTATTTTTAACTCTGTATATGTGGGGGGGTGGTGGGGGGGTTGGGGGAAACCTTTTTTTCTAATCTCTTCCTCAACGGAGATGCGACGTTTACCGTGTCGTATCTCCGTTCGCGCTATGGCCTAACATCGTGGAGTCGGCGGCCTCCAGCTGGGATCGACCTTGAAGACTCCGGTCGCAGGGCCTGGACTTACCATCTCGGAGGCTTCGGCCGTGGGCCCTGCAGACCACAACATCGGGAGCTCGCAGGTCCCTGGCTGGCGACCGGCTTTTGGGAGCTCCAGCCGTAGCAGCTTCGACCGCCCGGAGCGCGAGGTACGATCGACCCACTCGCAGGCCCTTCATCGCCCTGTGTGGCCCGGCCGCAGCACTTTCCATCGCCCGGTGGGGGCTCAGGACCTTCATCGGCCTGCTTGGCTCGGCCTTGGGACTTTCCATCGCCCGGTGGGGGCTCAGGACTTTCATCGGCCTGCTCGGCTCGGTCCTGGGACTTTCCATCGCCCAGTGGGGGCTTCAAAAAGTTGGGAGCCTCGATCACCTCGTGGCACCACGGGAGAAGAATGAGGAGGAGATAAGACTTTTCTTTGCCTTCCATCACAGTGAGGGTGTGCCTAGAGCAATCACTGTGATGGCTGTTTGTGTAAAAATTGTATCTGTGTGTCCTGTGCTTTTTGTTGTCTACTGCCGGACCCTGACGTGAGAGGACGCTGGCGTTGTTTATTCGCCGCTTTTCCGTTAGGATAGTTTGTCTGTTTGTTTTTATGTTATGATTGTCTTTGTAAAGCGCTTTGAGCACACGATAAGGCGCTATATAAAATAAATGATTATTATTATTATTATTATATGCATTCAGGTACAAAGCCGTTGGTTTTGTCCTTTTTATTATTAAATTCAGCTTTGCTGATTTAATCCTAGATTTTTACTCTTACTATCCAACCTGTCAAACATGTTAAAGTCTTTCTTTCTGGCCTCATCGCTACTTTTTAATTTGCTGCCTTGCCCATACCAATGCAGTTAGATACTGCATTACAGTGGTAATAGGATACTTGGGAGAAAGCTGTCCATTACGGGAATGCGATTGTAGAGCAAACCTGTGAGACAAAACATTAGGCCAACTGGGAAAAGTTAGATTTAGCTCTTAAGGCTAAAGGGATATGGGGAAAAAGCAGGAACGTGGTATTGATTTTAGATGATCAGCCATGTTCATATCAAATAGTAGTGCTGGCTCAAAGGGCCAAATGGCCTATTCCTGCACATATTAACTATGCTTTTATGAACAGACCCTATGAAATAACCCCTCGTGAGGGAAGAGCCAAGTTTAATGACAGATACCGCAAATTAATGGTTCCTTCGGCCCAGAATCTGCCCCAATCATCCAAACTAATCCGATTTTGTTCACCCCTCCCCAGTTTCAATCACTCACAATGGGGGAAATTTAGTGTACAATTAATCTGCCAATCTGCATGTCTTTGGAGACGTGGGAGGAAACCCATGAGCTCACAGGGGAAACATGCAAGCTCCACACAGACAGCACCAAGATTGAACCCGAGTCATTGGAGCTATGAGGCAGCAACTCTACTAGCAATACCACTGTTGCTGCCCATTTTGAATAGTCTACATTCAGAGAATCACATTGAAGGCGTTACCATATTTAGAGCATGGCAGTCCTCGAAAACAAGCAGTTGTGCCATTGTTCAGACAATTTTACAGATAAACTGGAAGGCAAGAAGTTCAGTGTGGAGGGTTGAGTTAAATTATTTTAATTAAATCAGATGATGGTGCTGCAGTGGAAGTGGTTTCTGCTGTTCACAGTTACTGATCAGGCTGAATCAAGATCATATTAGGCTGGATCCCTTGAAGGAGTGATGTACTTCACTGTTGGGTGATTCAAGTGTATTTTTTAGAGATACAGCGCGGAAACAGGCCCTTCGGCCCACCGTGTCCGCACCGAGCAGCTTTGCCTGTATATTAGAACTATAAGTGGGAGCATTGATCAAAAATACATTCATTTATATTCAGGAAGGCAAGATGCAAGACAGAGTGAGAACAGAGATGCTTAAGATGAAAGTAACATAGAAAATAATATGGTTGTCCAAGATGTTTAGTGATATATTGGAATCAGTGCACAATCATAACTGGATAAAATTTATAGTTTAAAGAAATAAGTAAAATGAATGTTTGGCTATATCTTTATATATTAGGTATTTATATCTGTCTATGAGTAGTCAATTCTACAACTCAATACATGTAAATAGTTACTGCTAACATATTACGATAATTGTCAATAATTGATAATCCACATTGGTTTATTACTTAAGGGGTGGCTGTCCAGGAGTACCTTTATGAACTGTGGATACCATATGGTTTCACCGTTGACATATTGTTATACCAGTCACTACTATGAGTTGAATATTAACTACCTTATAATGAAAAATGTTTTGTTGGTCACTCTTTACTTGGTGTTCGCCTCGGTGAACGAGAGGCTGGGGATTGTGCCCTTCCCGACATCCAAAAGTCGGCCCTTCAACCCAGAGTCCGCACCAAACAGGCCCTTCAACCCAGAGTCTGCACCAAACAGCGATCCCCGCACACTAACATTATCCTACACACACTACGGACAATTGACAATTATACCAATCCAATTAATCTACAAACCTGGAGTGTGGAAAGAAACTGGAGATCTGGGAGAAAGTCAGGATCGAACTAGGGTCTCTGGCGCTGTAAGGCAGCAACTCTACTGCTACGCCACCGAGGAGCCCCAATCCTGATATATCTCTAATTGCTGAAGCAACTTAACCAAGGCTGCAGTGGTTCAAAGAAGATGGTTCATCATCAACTTCTCAAAGGTAATTAGGCGTGGGCAATCTTGTCAGTACAACAGATTCTAAAATGATTTCTGGTTTTTAACAGGAAGAATAGTGCACAATTGAATTTCTTCACAGCTCAATAAAATCAATTTATTGTCCCAGCAAAGACTGCAGGGTGGGAGCTGCTTTACATCCTCGTCATCTGTAAGATTTGAGAAGTTTTCCCTCATTCTGAAAGCAACACCAAACCAAAGAGCTGCAGTTTGGACATTTTAAACGGGAGACTGGGGCTGATAGCGGAGAAAGGCTGCGGTCAGTTTACCAAGGGATGTCACAATCTGTGGGTCCTAAAATGGCCGCGGGACCTCGTGACCAGCCACAAGAGCAAAAACCTTACAGCCCAGTCTCTAGGTTTCTGCAAAACCACGGCCAGAACAATGGATGGGTATTGGCTACGCAGAAACCTGCGAAACCAGGTCGAAGTCCAGACACTGGGGCGCTGACATCAGCATACTCACAATGCCCCAAGCCGACCTACACAGTTAATCTCGTTAAGGGGGCACAATAGCCCATAGAAAACTACCTGGTAGGTGATGGGAAACCAGTTAAACCCATCACCTCGCAACGAAATACCAATTAACACCGTCTGGCCATCCCCGGTACCCCCGGACATAAGCGCAGATCAGAGAGAAAACTCATACATATCTTTTAAACAAAGAGATCCCAAGATCTGGCGGGAGATAGGACGGGTCAGATTAGTATAACTGGCCACGACTTTTGGGTTTTAAACTCATGCAAGAAACTGAAGTCAAACGGATGCAGGAGGAAGAAAAGACAGGCAAGAAGAAGCGAAGTGCAAGAGAGAGGAACCGGCACGCAACTCGAGAAGAAATACTGCAAGAAAACCTGCAAGGAACGCAAGAAACGGAAGAAACTCAGGGGACAAGCACGACCGTCACGGAAAGCAGCGGAGAAGCAGCACGAACAGCCAGTAACCCCAGTAATAGCCCCATGGTGAGCATGTACTCCGAACCTGCACATCCTGGACATAGTTTAGTGTAGAGGGTAGGGTGGTTTGAATAAACGTGGATGTGTAAATGAATGTGTGTTGGTCAATTTTGCGATGTGTCGTACGTTCCCCATCTTACAGTCGTGTATATGTCTTGTAGAACTGTACGTTTTAGAATTCAGAGTAAAAGGTATTCATGTATATGTCTTGTAGAACTGTGCACTTTATGATTCATAGTCAAAAGTATTCATGTAATTCGGTATGTGTCTTATAGATATGTCTTATAGAACTGTGAAGAGCATTTATGTACAATAGTCCCAAGCGCTCAATAAAAGCCTTTTCCATTTAAACCCTGGTCTTCAAATCTGGTCTGGTTGAATTTTTCTGCACTATCAACGCTCCTGCATCTAAGTCCAGTGTCTAGAACTGTAGGGGGTGAGTGGGTCGAACCACTCACGGGGAACCAGTTTGTGCGGCCTGGTCAAGGGATCAGAGCAAGGCACGGGAACCTTAGGTCGGACGAAAGCTCGGCGCAGAAACCCCTTACACATCCACCCTGGGTAGTTATACGGAACTGGCAAAATTTGCAGCAAAGCGTTAACTATGGGACTCTGAAGCGCTAATTGCCACTTTTGATTGTTGTAGTAGACATACGAAAGAAGTTACGACTGCATCTCAACTAATCCATTGTTTCCTTGGGCAGCCTTCCACATTCCAGTCTATAAATGGTCTCAAATGATTCCATTCACTATCCTGTGTAGGAAAATAACTGCAGATGCTGGTAAAAATCGAAGGTATCACAAAATGTTGGAGTAACTCAGCAGGTCAGGCAGCATCTAGGAGAGAGGGAATGGGTGACATTTCAGGTCGAGACCCTTCTTCAGACTCAAAGGACTTCTTCAGTCTGAAGAAGGGTCTCGACCCGAAACGTCACCCATTCCCTCTCTCCTAGATGCTGCCATTCACTATCCTTGCTGATTTTAATTTCTACTTTACCACTTTTTCACATTTAAAATTTGCATCCTGGTGTTTAAGAGCCTGACAGATTTTATCCTATCCATTCCTCGAACATTCTTCTGAGCTGAGCCTTTCCATTGCTGTCCTCGCCACCAATCCCATCTCCTCTTCCTCCTTCCTAGTTATCTGAACTCTTCCCAGGATTCAGGCTTCTTGTGCATCTCTGCTGTCATTTGCCACACTAATAACAGCCATCCTTTCAGTCCAGAATAATGGAACGTTTAGAACATAGGAAGCCGTTCAGCCCATTGTGTCTTGTGTCAGTGAAGAGATTTTCAGCCGAATTCTTTATTGCTATTTCATTGAAATACATTACAACATGGAGACAGGCCCTTTGACCCACCAAGTCCACTGATCCCCATTCACAATGTTTCTGTTATCCCACTTTTGCATCCATTCCCGACCTACTCCGGACAATTTACAATGGCCAATTGACCTTCAAACTTGCATGCCTGTGGGATGTGGAAGGAAACCAAACAAGGGGAGGAAATCCACAGAAAGTGCAAACACCACACAGACAGCACCTAAGGTCAAAATCAAACCCATGTCTCTCACATTGAGGCAGTAGCTCTATCAGCTGCTCCAGTGGGCTGCCCACAGATCCTGATACCAAGTAATCAGCGATCATCGTTATCTTCATAGGTTGGTCTATTTTCCCCAAGATCATGGTTTAAGCCTATTACAAACATGCCCAATTTTCTTATATTTTCCAAAAATTCCTCATCAGTCAGTATAACGCCATTAATGCTAAGAGGCTACTTTGTTATCCGATTCCAATTTGCCAGTTATTGCTGACTTCATTAGGAAATGTGTGAACTGTGTTCCCTAACCAAAAGCCTTGAATGACGCAGGAGGTCCACAATCTGAGATCCAGATCTCGAGCAGTCAAGTCTGGTACTGCAGGGTCATATAGGAACTCCAAGTAGGCCCTTGATAAGGCCATCAGAAAATTAAAGAGGTACATTAAGTCTAAACTGGAAGATCAGTCAGACATTTGTCAGCTGTGGCAGGACTTGCACATCATTACTTCCAACAAAGTGAAACCCAGGAGAACACTTGTTCTCCCTTCAAGTACCTTCTCGGGTCCCCATAGTCGACGACATTGCAATCAGTCACCAAGGTCAACGTCAGAAGGTCCTTCGCAAGAGTGAACCGTTGGAAAGTATCCTTCCCCACATGTGCTTAAAATCTGCATGGACCAGCTGGTTGGAGTTTTTGTGGATGTCTTCAACCTCTCAAAGCACTCCATCATGAACGTTAATGCCATAGTAGTTCTGGAGGCATGTCACCTTACCCTTGGGCACTGCTACTACTGATGTCCTTCTAAAGCAGATGGGAACCACGGACCATTATTAAGGTCACATTTCAGAAGGACCTCAATAATATCAGTACCCAAGAGCAAGGTGACATACCATCCAATGGCACAAATGTCGGTAATGAAGTGCTTTGAGAGGTTAGTAATGAAGCATATCACCTCCTGGTTTAGTAAGGACTTGAACTCACTACAATTCGCCTATCATTACAACAGACCAACAGGGAGGCAATCTCACTGCTCTTCCTCTGCACTGGATGACTTGGACAATAAGAATACATATGTCAGGCTGTTCGTCAGAAAGATTGAGGCCACGTCAATGGCTATTTTTAAGGCAGAGATGGATAGATTCTTGATTAGTATGTGTGTCCGCAGTTATGAGAAGGCAGGAGAATGGGGTTAAGAGGGATAGATCAGCCATGAGTGAATGGTGCAGTAGACTTGATTGACCGAATGGCCTAATTCTGCTTCTATCACTTATGAACTTATTACAGTTGCGTGTTCAACACCATCAGCGCTTCCAAAGTGAACAAATGCAGAGAACTTGATCTCTGCTTGTTCCTATGTAATTGGATCCTCTACTTCCTCATCGGCAGACTACAATCAGTACAAATTGAAAACACTTGCTTCTCGATAACTGTCAACACAGGTGCATCTCCAGGCTGTGTGCTCAGTCCCCTGCTCTATTCTCACAAAAAAAAAGCCCAACATCTTCAGTTCCTCAGAAGATTGAAGAGATTTGATATGTCAACAAATATTCTATCAAACTTCTACAGGTGTACGGCAGAGCATACTGACTGCATCACATCCTGGTTTGGCAACTCAAAACACTGGGAATGAAGGAGGCAGACCATTGCCTGGTCCATCACAGGTACCTTTAAATAGTCAGTTGTGCAGCAGAGAAATGAGCTCTTTGGCCAACCTGCCTATGAATTGAAATGAATACATTTTATTAGCCAAGTATGTATACATACAAGGAATTTGCCTTGGTACTTTGCTCGCAAGTAACAACACGATATACAGTAGACAATTAAAAATAAGACATTATAATTTAAACATGTGAAGAATGAAATAAAATACCAGAGCAAAAGGAGCTACAGACTTTTGGCTGTTGAGTAGAGCTACTGCTCGTGGAAAAAAGCTGTTTTTATGTCTGGCTGTGGCGGCTTTTGACAGTCCGGAGTCATCTTCCAGAGGGAAGTGCTTCAAAGAGTCAACCTTTATGTACATTTCCACTAATCCAGTTTGCCCATATTAGGTCCATATCCTTCAGCCTTGCCTATTCAAGTGACTAAATGTCTCTTAAATGCAGTGATTGAATCCAACTGCTCCACCAACTCTAGCAGAGGTGCAGATATCAACCACTTAAAATTTCCACCTTAAAACTCACCCCTACCCCCAAATCTCATGAAAAACATTCTGACCACGTACCCGATTTTATATACCTCTATGTCACCCTTCAGCGTCCTTCATTTTAATGAAACAGTCCCCATAATCAAGACCACCATACCAGGTGAATCTCCTCTGCACTTTCTACAGCATAACGACATCCATCCTAACTGCACACAATATTCTAAGTGCAGCCAAACCAGAGTTCTAAAATAAATTGCAACATAACAGTTCAACTTTTAGATTTTATGCTCCAACTTTGAATTTAAACAAACCAGTCTATACCCTCGTTGCCAATATCAGGGAAAAAACGGGTTAAACTCAAAGTCCCTGTGATCATCAATATTCCTTAGCATCTTACCATTCACAGCACATTTTCTACCCTGTATATTACTTTCCAAGACGCATCATCTCACACTTGTCAGGATTAATTTCCTGTTAATGGTAGGAGCCAAGGTTCTTGATACTCTACTTACCTGGTTTATTTCTGCTGCCCGTCAACATTAACTATCCTCCACGCTTCTGGTACCTCACCAGTGACTAATGAAGATGCAAAAGTCTCCAGAGCTATCTCCCCCCACCCACCTCCCTTGCTTCCCATAGCTATATCCTGATATATCTCATCTTGCCCATGGCATTCATCAACACTTGTGCATTCCATGACATCTAACACCTCCTCTTAATTGTGTGAGAACATTAATTAGAGGTGTTGAGAGATATCTAGGTGCTTCCTGTAGAAGTAGAAAAATGTTCAAGAGCACAGATATCTTGCAGTGCACAAGGATTTGGTATCCTTCCTCAAGGAAAGATACACTTTCCAGAGAGGCAGCACAAAGGTTCACTTGACAGATAATTGGAAAGTGTGTTGTTTTAGGAGAGGTAGACACAAAATGCCAAGTAACTCAGCAGGACAGTTAGCATCTCTGGAGATGTCTGAAGAAGGGTCTCGACCCGAAACATCACCCATTACTTCTCTCCAGAGATGCTGCCTGCCCCACAGAGTTAATCCAGCATTTTGCATCTACCTTCAATTTAAACCAACATCTGCAGTTCTTTCCTACACATTTTGTTTTAGAAGAGTATCGGCTCATCTTGCCGACTCAAATGTAAAATATTGCAGCAATCTCAGCAATGTGGTATTGTTAGGGGACTTAACAATGCAGCTGATGCGAGAATGTTTTATCAGGTGAGCACTCTACAATTAGAGAACATAGCCTCAGGATAAATGGATTGATTGCTTAAGATTCAGATGAAATATCTCCACAGGACAATGGATCTTTAGAATAGTGCCCTAGAGGGCCACAAATATAAAATCATGAGTATATTCAAGGCTGAGATATAGATTTCTGGACAATAGGGGAAATTGAGGATTAGAGATCAGAAAGCAAAGTGAAATAAGCACCAAAGACCAGAATTAGCTATGATCTTGCTGAATAGCAGAAGCAGCAGCAGCTTTAACCAGCTGCTTGTGGCAAGAATCAGGCACAAAACAAAAGCAAACAATTTTAGAGAGGATTTAAATTTATGAGTTGCTTTGCATCACCAACAATTTATCAGATAATGTATTTGAAAGAGGGGAAAAAAATCACAGGATGCAAGTATTGCATATGCCAACTTCAGATTCTCTGTAGGTGTACATTTATTTGCACTTACAATGAAATGCATGGTAGCAGAATAATCTTCAGTGGAAGTTTAAAAAACACTTTGTTGGAGAAATAATGCTTGTAATTTAATGACAATTTTACATCTGCTATGACGATTGAGTTTTAAAAATAGATAGCAAACAGACATAGCTGCAACCAACACTAAGCAGCCACGAGTGTTGGAGGATGCAACAGGCTGAAGTTTTCCTCATTCCATACATATCAATACAATCAATTATTTGCTTCGGCTCTTCACAAAGTCCTCGCCTTTCTTTATGGAAGCCTTCAGTTCGCCCATAGCTTCTGCTACAAGCTTTTCTTCAAAGGCAGATAGTTTACCCAGCCCAAGGTTCTTCTCTATGCCACTTTTCTAAGGAAAAATAAAAGTGAAACACACCAACTTCAGACATTTTCTGAAAGACAATTTAGAGCACACTAATAATCTGGGTACAAATGTAGGCGAGAGACCAGAAGTGGAGAATTCCAAGTTACAAGGTCACAGCCTTATTTCTAAAGAAACCGACCTCAGCTCAAACATCTTGATCCCATTATTGCCGCGATAAGGATGGTGGAATTTTGAAAATAGAGAAAGGCGAGGAAGCTTCAAAGTTATAATGACTGATTTAATCTCTGCATAAGAGGGCACAGCTGAACTCAACTGCAATTCCCTGCAGTGACAGCACACATCACCCGCTTTCACATGAGACACAACTCTTGGGAAAGGTCGGTGGCAGACTGTTCCTCTCCAAGAGCCAACATCTTCAATCTGGTGGAGTGCAAGAAATTTGCAGGCTTAAAATTGTCAAAAGGCAATCCTCCATTATAGAATTGACTTTTTACACAGTTGCTTTGCTTTCAGCTCAATGTGTATCATTAGGAACACCAATGGAATCAGTATAGACAAGGGTTATAGCTTTATTTTGAAATGCTGAGAGCTAAACACAAAGTGCTCAAGGAACTTAGCCAGTCAGGCAGTATTAGTGGAGGAAAAGGGCACGGTCAAGACTGCTCTTCAGACTGATTGTACTGGGCGGGAGAGGGGGAAGGGAAAAGAGTGCAGGGAGAGGTTGGGGCAAGATAAACCGGACCCACTGAGTTATTCAAGTCGTTTATTTTTGTTTGTAAGTCACGTCTGCAGTTCTTGCGTCTTTTAAGGATTAGCCACTTGCAACTTATAATTGGGGAGGAAACATTTGAAAGCTGAACAATCTGCCCAGATTTACAACTCACCCCAAGTAGTAAAGGCGTAGCAAAGTATGGAGATTCAGTTTCTTCAGACCGGACAAATGCACATTCCACCACTCCTTCTTTACCGTTCATAGCATCCAAGAGTGAAAAGACAAATCTGGCGCCAGCATAAGCCATTGAGAGGGTGGCAGAACCTAAATAGCCAGACAGAAAAGACAGAAACTGCATTGAATATCTACAATGCATATTAATTTAACAGGGATTTTTGGCAAGAACTGAACACAAATCCATTTCCTGGTTAAATATAGAACAAGAATGGAAAAAAAAATTCATACAGTAACAGCATTAGTAAATCAAATTTCACAAGCTAAAGGAAATCCTCCACAGTCCCTTGTGAGAGGGTGCTTCTGTTGGTTATATAACAGGTGGAGATTTGAAGGACAGCATGTTGGACAGCTACTCTAAATCTACCAATGAAGCCATTTGACATGCACTTCTCACAATCCCAACTACTAATGTTTCAAATCTTCAGCCCAACTCATCCATACTGACCAAGTTGCCTAACAAGTTACCCAGCAGTTGACCAATGCAACCTGGCCCAAATTCCTCCAAGCCTTTCCTATTCACATACCTGTCCAAGTGGCTTCAGCAACCATCTCCAACCAGGTTGCCACTTTCACAGAACTATGTACTTGGACCCCAAGGTCTGTTCTCGACATCACCCCCCATGTCCCAAATTCTGCACTGCTGTCTTATCAAAATGCAGCAACTTGCATTTAATCAACTTGCTTTTCTAAGCCCATTGGCCCAGTTGATTAAGATCCTGTAACAATCCAAGATAACCTTTTTCAATGTCCACTATGCCACCAATTTTAATGTCATCTGCAAAATTACAAACACACCAGCCACATTAACATCCAAATCCTTAAATAACAATCAACTGCAGACACAGCACTGATTCCTATGGCATACCAGCTATTACTGGCCTCCAGTCTGACAAAACAACCCTCTATCACCACTTTGTTTCCTACGATAAGGAGAGAAAAGACAAAAGGTGTAGAACCAGGCAAACTATTAACCATACAAGTAGGGAGCAATGTTATAGAGTCCTCAGTAAACTAATTGGAATTCAGTTCAGTAAACTAATTAAAGAAGAAACTCTGAGTGATGGTCAGTTTCAGGAACAAGAAAAATATGGAGATGAATGAAAAACTTGACGTGGATTCTAACTATTGCAGAAAGCTAAAAAGGATAAAAGTATCAGAGACAGCTCAATCAATGGACTCAATCACGTTGGCAAGTTTTTTCTCTAACCTCCCAACATGGGTGAGAAGTTAAGCAAATGGATAGCAGTCAAATATATAAATACATTTTGCAATATTGATCAAGTCTTCAGTATTATTAATTGCAATATCCAAATAGATATGACAACCAATAATTGAAAACTTGATCACCATTGTAAACTGCACAAGCTACTGAATTAATGCTTGCATGGAACCCAATACGATTGACATTTGTTCAAGTAGTCTTGCATGTAATTCAGCTGTATTCAAACATGGACGCCCACGGTCACGCAGAGGTAGAGTTGCTGCCTTACAGCGCTTGCGGCACTAGAGACTCGGGTTTGATCCCAACTACGGTACGTTCTCCCCGTGACTTGCGTGGGTTTTCTCCAAGATATTTGGTTTCCTCCCACACTCGAAAGACATACAGGTCTGTAAGTTAATTGGCTTGGCAAATGTAAAAATTGTCCCTGGTGTGTGTGGGAGTGTTAATATGCGGAGATCGCTGGTCGGCACAGATCCGGTGGGCCGAAGGGCCTGTTTCCATGCTGTATCTCAAAACTAAACAACCCAATAACAAAGATAGCCTGATCAAAAAAAGTAGAAACTGAGAAATTATGAACTAACTCCTACAGTGGCCAGCAGGCAGAGGATTTAAAAAAATAAAAATGGTAAATATACCTGCTCCAGCCTTGGCCTTGACCACTTCTGTGCCAGCCTCTTGAATTCTTTCTGTCAATGCCTGCAACTTATCCTGAGGGATTTCCACTTTAGGATTGCACTGAAATCAAAACAGAAACCAAAGTTGGCATTCAAATGCTCATTTTTAGATGCACAGGGCCAATTGTAAATAACCCATTAAATATATGTTTAACTGTATAAAAAAAAAAAAAAACCCCAGCAAAACATATTTATCTGTCTTCAGATGGTCAGCAATACATTTTCTTGGTTCATCATTTAAAAATTTAAAAATCCTACATTACAGGATACAGCAGAGCTACTAATATGAGAGAAGGGGTTCACACAATCAATACATGCAATAGAGAATGGAGGAAAATGTCTTCACCAAAATAAGAGTGTTCTGAAATTCACTGCTTTAGTGTGTAGTGGAGCCAGGTAATCTTATCTATTTAAAAGGCTACCTGGACAAATACCTGAAGCATTGCAACTTGTGAGTAATGGCAAGAGCTGGGAAACATGTTAGGCATTTGACTGGCAGACGCAATAGGTCAAATAGCTTCGTCCTGATGTGACAATTCTACAATTCTAAATGGCAAATTTGCTAATAACTGTGCAAATGTTAAATTTTCCTACTCAACCACATTCTCC
Organism: Rhinoraja longicauda; assembly: GCF_053455715.1. Taxonomy (NCBI): domain Eukaryota; kingdom Metazoa; phylum Chordata; class Chondrichthyes; order Rajiformes; family Arhynchobatidae; genus Rhinoraja; species Rhinoraja longicauda. The sequence goes on from NC_135978.1 coordinate 18,536,740, forward strand.
TGTCTTCCCCCTGTAACCTTTGACACCATTACTAATCAAGAACATATCAATCTCTGCTTTAAAAATATGCAGTAACTCAGTCACCACTGCTGTCCCTAGCAATGGATTCAACAGATTCACCACCCTCTGACTAATGAAATGTCCCTTCTGGATTTTGGACAATCCTCAATGATGTAGCTTTCAAAAGTGGTGAAATTGAAATGTAGTAATTCCTATTTACAGAACAACGGCACACCAAGTACTAAACCATCTACTGTTTTGTCTTTGTCAAGCCTATGTACCTGAGAGATCAGAGGGATGATGGTCTTTCCAGCATGGCCTCCAATCACTGGTACAGACACACGCGCAGGGTCAAGGCCCTGCAAAACAAATAGAATGCAAAGTTCCATGAAAGAGGCAGGAACAATTGTCCAGCAACTGTTAAGTCTTGTAGTCAGGAGTACATTGGCTGCATTGAACGTAATGTGCACTTCTTGGTGAATGTCCACTTTCATCCAATTCTTCCAATCTGCAAGGAAAATCTCAGTATTCTTAATTGTCTTCTTTACAAAGAATTGAACCACCAAGAAAGCATCCTGTAACTTGGTAAACAGCTAATAATAGGAAAAGATGTACATAGTTAATTCATAACTAACAGCACACGTTTTGATTTTTGGCTGACGTCAATACATTTAAAAAAAGCTGAGCAAGAGATATCAGCAAGGGGAGGAGCCAGCGCTGCCGTCGCAGCTGCGGCTTGCCTGCAGTCCGTCTGTCTTTTGTGTTTTTTGTTGTTTTTGTCTGAATTGTAGTTTTAATATGGTGTAGGGTTGTATGTTATGTTTTGCGGGGGGGGGTGGGAGGGAACGGGAACTGTAACATTCTCTCTCCAGAACGGAGACGCGACCTTTGTTTCTGTGTCGTGTCTCCGTTCCCGTTGCGGCCTACCACCGGCCATGCACCTGGGACCACCTGGGGCTCTGGTTCGCAGAGCCCGCGGTCCGGACTCACCACCTGCGGCGCTGGCTGCATGCGGATCCTGCGGGAACGGCTGCGACTCGTCTCCGGAGGCTCCGGCGCGGGCTGCGTGGACGTCGGAAGCCCGCAGGCCCCTGGATGGGGGCCGACATCGGGAGCTCCGGCAGCGGCAGAGGCAACGTGTTCGCCCGCCCCGAATCGCGGGGCTTGGGTCGGCCCGCCGCGGACCTTTCACCGTCCGGCGCGGCCTGAAATAGGCCGTGGACCTTTCACCGCCCAGCGGGGGCTTCAATATCGGGAGCCCCGACCGCCCCGACGTGGCAACTCCAACAGCCTGACCGCGGGACAAGACGGCAGGGAAGAGAAAATGACATTCTGGCCTTCCATCACAGTGAGGAGGGACTGGAGGAGACTCACTGTGATGGATGTTTCTTTTTGTTTGGTGTTAGTTGTGATTGTATGTGTTATTGCATTTTTATTGATTAATCTTATTGGTCTTATTGTTCAACTGCGGGTAATGTTTCATTTTACTACACATTTATGTGTATGTAACAAATAAACGACTATTGACTATTGATCAGACAGACAAAGCTTACCAGCCCCTTAAATAATACAAACTAGCCCTTTGTCTCCAAATATTCAAAATTACATTCCTTTCAGTCAGGGCTAACTTGCCATTTTTGGAACCCAAAATGTTTTGGGGACTTGACTGCAAAAAAAAACTATGCTGTCTTCCTTGTACATTAGTCATTAACTTTGAATCCAGTCCACATTTAGAAATTGATTTATTGGAAAAAAAGATTTTCAAATTTTTCATTCCGGTTGCTATTTTTTAAATCCAGAAGATTTCTAAATTTGGTTCTCACTTCAAACGTGGTGCATTCTACCCACACAAGGTGGGTTTATTTTCAACTGTGTAAAAGTCAGTTTTTGGATCAGATTTAGATAAGACTAATGCCAAAAAATATCATTTCGCACAATTCACTGACTTAGAATATAACAGCTTATTTATTATGCAAGCAACTTCAGTTAAAATTAGATACTTATCCGAAACCAATTCCAACATGGATCACAAAACCAATAACTAATGAAATGGAAGAGTCTATAACAAAAGTAAAATAGAATAAGAAACCAAGGGGTTAAATAAGAGTTCTCATTTTGATTAGGAAAAGAAAACCAATGTATTCAGGTCCCCCCAAACACTGCAGCAAAACATTTGATACATGACACTGCATCAGTTCACCACCAGTAGTTTATGTACCCCAAACATTATTCAACTGCAAGATGGACTAGTACTAGGTCTTTTCAAAGATTGTCTTTCCCAAAAGAATTTGTGCAAGGGAAAAAGACAAAAGTAACACTGATTCATGTCAAAGGATTAAAATAGCCACAAATAGGGCTCTGACCAGGGTGCAGACCATTCAATTTCATGTTTACCTTAAGATTAGCAACAAAGGTGTTGGCTCTGACCACATCCAATGTTGACACACCAAAGATTTTGTTCGGGTTATATACTCCAAGTTTCTTGAAGATCTCTGTTGCAATTGGTATTGTGGAGTTCACCTTGGGAAAAAAAATAGATGATTTAATATCAGAACAAGAGAGAATATCAAAACAAACTGTCCTGTACAAATTCTGTACAATTTTGCACTTCCTTAGAAGGACCTGTGTACTTTGTAGATTGACATTTATTCTGAAATGTTTTCTTTCTGTAATACCATTAAAGACCAAACTACAATTCAATTGGTATAAAAACTCGTCACTCAAAAAAAAAAGCTTACAAGGTCCAGTCGTGCAAGTGCAACTCAAAGGATTTTTGAGGCAACCATTTCTTGCTCATCCAGTGATAAGAAGCTTATTAGGCCAATCCTAGGATGCAAAGGTTGCCCAATCACATATGACTAAACACATTGTGTGCATTCTTTGGTTTAGAAAGGCTATCTTACTTAAATTTACATGATCCAAAAGGGGGAACGTCAATGTAGATGTTTACATTTTTCTACTAATGGGAGCATTTCAATCCAAGGGGAGGGGGGTGGGGCAGGAGGGGGCGGGAAGAGAAGGGGGGTTGAGGGGATGGAGTGAGGGGGAGGGGAGGAGGAGAGGCTGCTGCACCATTGCAGGAGAGGTTTGGGCCCCAATGGGTCCACTTGATCTAGTCAATGCTATTTATCAATAGCCAGTGTCCGGTATTTTTCAAAACAAGGCAAAACAGTTTTTAAAAAGCCCTTTTGACATAGAAACATAGAAAATAAGTGCATGAGTAGCCATTTGGCCCTTTGAACCACTGCCACTTTAGGCAGCATTTTGCAATATCATTGGATGAGGCACGACATAAAACAGTTTTCCACAGCATATTTAACCAACTTCGGACCAAGAGCAGACAAGTTGACCCCTTCCGCCTGTTCCACCAATACGCAAGACTATTTGCTACCTCAAAATATTTCCTCTCTCGATTCTGTTAATATCCTGAAATCAATTTCTGTTTTTAAATGTAACCATCACAGCCTTCTGAGGTAGCAAATGACAAAGACTTCCAGCTCCGTAGATGACGATGCACAAATATAAGTGTCAAATTGTTACTTGTGTAGGACAGGCATTACCAGCTTATAGAACTCACTTACAGGGTTGGCGATGACGCAAATCATTGCCTCCGGACAATGCCGGGCACAAGCTTCTGTTAGATCTGCAACTATTGAAGCATTTGTGGTAAACAGATCATCTCGAGTCATGCCTGAAATCAGAAGTAATTTAAATGTTTATACTACATCTGCACCATAGCACTCTTATAATCATAAATACAAGCTGTAAATAAATCCCTCCATGTTCCCTAGCTCCACAAATGAACGTATTTTTTCATATTTGAGTGATAATGTACCCCACTTATTGGAAACTTATGTTTTAACTGTGTGCAAGCCTAATTAATACAAGCAAAACAGCAGCATTGGCATGAGAAAAATGTGTGTTTATATTTTAAATCAAGATATGCTTCTTCAATAAAAACAATAAACTTTTAACCACCAATTATAGGTAACCCAATCAAATATGCTTTCCATCTCAGTTATCTGCAATGATTTGCTGGGACTGCTCTTGTTTGTGATATAGATTGAAACAACTTAAATCACTAAACTTGGACTCAAATGTAGATTGGTTGGTTGGCAGGTTTCCCAACACCACCAAAATTAGAGGAGTTAAGAGTGCTTTATTGTCATGTGTCCCAGATAGAATAATGAAATTCGTACTTGCTGCAGCACAACAGAATATGTAAACATAGTACACTGTAAACTATATGATAAACGAGAAAAAAAATTCAATGTGTATATATATATATATATATACACACACACACACACACACCTTATACACACAAACATATATAACATTATATATAAATACATATATATAATATATATACACACACACAAAAAACAGACAATAGTAGTGCAATAATAAGTCTATTGAAGTTCAGAGCTTATTTGAGGTGTAGTGTCTTCTTCTACTTCTTATGAACGCCCTGGAGGGCGTTACATAATTTCTGCTGCCTCAAACGCAAGAAGATGTAGTGTTTAATAGCCTGATGGCTGTAGGGAAGAAGCTGTTTCTGAGCCTGGACTTTAAGAGTTTTCAGGCTCCTGTACCTTCTTCCCGATGACAGGGGTGAAATGAGTGTGTGGCCAGGATGGTGTGGGTCTCTGATGATGCTGGCTGCCTTTGAGACAGCGACTCTGATAAATCCCTTCGATGGTGGGGAGGTCAGAGCCGATGATGGACTGGGCAGTGTTCACAACTTTTTGCAGTCTTTTCCGCTCCCGGGCGTTCTAGTTGCCGAACCAGGCCATGATGTAACCAGTCAGTCAATGTGCTCTCTACTGTACACCTGTAGAAGTTCAAGAGAATCCTCTCTGACATACTGAATCTCTGTAATCTTCTCAGGAAGTAGAGGCATTGATGTGCTATATTTATAATTGCATCAGTGTGCTGGGTCCAGGAAAGATCTTCGGAAATATGCACGCCCAGGAGGAGGAGAAGTGGAAACACAAGTAGACAGAGTGGTAACAATGGGTGGTATGCTTGCCTTCATTAGTCAGTGCATTGAGTAGAAGAGTCAGGGAGTCACATTGTAGCCTTATAGAACTTTGGTTAGTCTACCTGTGCCGTTCTGCTTGCCCCATTACAGGAAGGTTCCAGAGGCTCTTGAGAGGGTGCAGCAGAGACTTACCAAAATGCTGCCTGGATTGGAGGGTATAAGCTATCATGAGAAGTTGGGCAAACTTGAATTGTTTTCTCTGATGCGTCAGAGGCTAAGGAGAGATCTGATGAAAATATTTACAATTATGAGAGGCATAAATAGGGTAGAAAATGAGAACTTTTTTCCAGGGTGGTAATGTTAAAGATCAGATGGTATAGCTTTAAGATGAGAGGGGCAAAGTCTAAAGGAGATGTGCAGGGCAAATCCCCCCCCATAAGAGAGAATGGCAGATGCCTTGAAGACGATGCCAGGAATGATGGCGGAGGCAGATTTGAAAGGGGCAGTTTAAGAGGTTTTTAGATAGGCACATGAAAATGTAGAGAATGGATGACATACAGGAAGAGGAAGGTATCACAAAATGCTGGAGTAACTCAGGTCAGGCAGATCGAGGAGAGAGGGAATGGTGACGTTTCGGGTCGAGACCCTTCTTCAGACTGTCTGAAGAAGGGTCTCGACCCGAAACGTCACCCATTCCCTCTCTCCTAGATGTTGCCTGACCTGCTGAGTTACTCCAGCATTTTGTGATACCTTCGATTTGTACCAGCATCTGCAGTTACTTTCCTACAGGAAGAGATTAGTTTAACTTGCATCATGTTTAGCATGGACATAGTGGGTGTGCAGAGTACGGCCTGTCCCTGTGCTGTTCCTTTAGATGAAACAGGAACTGATGAAAATTACATTACTTGGGTTGAGGTTGCAATGCAAGTTAAAACTAAATAAAGGATTCTTTAGAAGAATAGATTTCTTTCTTACAGCAAAAGTTTTTTAAAAAATCAATAAAATGTAAGTTAGTGCCTTTACGAAAGAACATTTGATTAGTACGGATGTCAGGGGTTATGGGGAGAAGGTAGGAGAATGGGAGATAGATCAGCCATGATTGAATGGCGGAGTAAACTTGTGGGCCTAATTCTGCCCCTATCACTTATGACGTTATGAACATAACACCAGAAACAAATCAGGAATAAATCATTCTGCGACTCACACGCACGGTGTAATTCATCAAGATTATACCTAATTTATTCAAGAACTATTTCTGTTCTCAACACCGTAGATCCTCAATTCTCTTAATATCTGAAACCTCTCAATGTTGGCCTGAACACTCAAGTGAACCTTCACTGTTGCTTTCCAAAGAGAATGCCAAAGCTCCATTTCCTATTCAAAGAAATTTCCGCTCATGTGTCCTGGATGACAGTCCCCTAGCTCGAGACACCCCGACCAAATGGAAACAACTTCACATATTTCAACAAGATCACAAACTTGAGAGCACAAACCTAACCTGCTGAATGCCCCCTCATTCTACAACAGCACCATCTCAGAAGCAAGTTTAGCAAAACTTTACTGCACTCTTCAATTGAAAGTACATCCTTTCCTCAAAGGGATCTACAGACAATATTCCAGATTTGATCTCACCAAACTCTATATGAATTGAGCAAGATGTCTCTACTCTTGCATCCCTGTTCACTTTTAATAAAAGTCTTCATAATTGAGTAAAGCTTTTGATAAGGTCCCTCATAGTAGACTGATCCAGAAGACCAAGATGCATGGGATTCACAGCGACTTGGTCTTATGAATGCAGAACTGGCTTATTCATGGAAGATAGGAGGGTTATGGTGGAAGGAAGCTATTCTGGCTGGAGCTGGAGGTTTGTACATCAAAATTGGAGGCTTTGCAGACACTGAGGAAGACGATAAAAATGATTTTAAAGTATCCCCACACTCAAAATAGTAATTGAAAATTACTCAGTTATGATGAAGGTCCTTCACTCTAAAAGGTTGGCCATTTGCTTCTCCCACAGATGCTTGCTGCCTAACCTGTTGAGTGATAATATTCTGCTTTAAATTTATGATTTCTAGTGTTTTGATTTTCCCTCTCCCTCCCTAACAGAATGCTGTGTGACCCATATAATTACATCTTTGCTTTTAACAAGCCATTTCAAAGCAGGGACATATTGTCAAGGTTTGAAGCGTCTTTTCAAGCAAGTTGAGATTTACTCAATGACGTATTACTCCAGGATTTAAGTACATACCAGGTTTCCTCGGTACTCCAGCAGGAATAACCACCAATTCGCTTCCTTTTAAAGCATCAGGCAGCTGCTCAGCACCCATATAGCCTGGGCAAAAACAACATTTCTGTTACAATAGGGAGAAACAAATTTACAAAGACTTGCAATTACATTGAATAAGTTATAGTCATTAAACTCTGCAAGGTACTCCACAATACGTTGTCTTTGAAATATAACTACCAATACATTGTAGGAAATACGCCAGGCAATTTGCATTGGCAAGTCTCTCAAACAGTAAAAAAAAAAAAACTACGATGCATAAAATTAGTACAGGCCATCCTCAAGCTATGGATGAGTTCTATTTCAACACAATTTAGGGGAAAAAAAACCCAAAAGCACTTGATATGGAAGCATTATTTACACAGTACTGCAATGAATGGTATTGATCAGGACCAATTAATATGAACATTTATACGTTGGCTACCCGTGCCTAGATATAATGGTAGAGTCAGGATGTCCCATGCTAAGTGGCTGGTTTCACTGGGCTGGAATTGTCAATGGATGGTATGGTTAAAGAGCATCATTCCACAAGTATCAATAGAAACAATTGCTTGTTAATTTTCAAAGCAACTTGGATAGAGTGGATGTGGAGGGGACATTTCCACTAATGGGAGAGTCTAGGACTAGAGGTCATAGCCTCAGGATTAAAGGAAGGGGACGAGGAGGAATTTCTTTAGTCAGAGGGTGGTGAATCTGTGGAATTCTTTGCCACAGAAGGCTGTGATTGGCCAAGTCAATATATTTTTAAAACAGAGATAGATAGATTCTTGTATGAGCGTCAGGGGTTATGGGGAGAAGACAGGAGGGAATGGGGGTAGGAAGGATAGATAGATTAGCCATGATTGAATGGAGGAGACTTGATGGGCTGAATGGCCTATTACTGCTCCTATCACTTATGGACCTCTTTTCAAGCTGTACTCACCAGTTACTTTTGCCCTCGTCTCAATGTGACCGAGATCTGCTGCGACACCAGGCGTGTGAGCAATGTCATACAGCGAGAGCTCACTTACAAGAGGACTGTTCTTCAGCAGCAGAGAGAGAGGCTGTCCAATGCCACCTGATGCACCCAATACTGTCACCCTGGCATTGCTCTGCACAAAAGAAAAAGTGAAAGATTACAAGTATGATTGCAAAAGTCCTTAGTAGGGATGAACTAGAAAATAAACTATTCTATTTGTAAGCTGGATTGCTATTTTCTAATGCAATTTATTTAAAATCACTTCTTCCAACCATTCAACCTACAATTAACCTGGTTAATATTAAGATTGCAGAAGTGTTGATTTTCCCATCATTCCTCCAAATTTAATCTTGAAGTCACAGCTATATCTCACTTTCTAACAAAAGTCTTCAGTCTGAAGAAGGGTCTCGACCTAAAACGTCACCCATTCCTTCAAAGCAGAGATGTTGCCTGTCCCGCTGAGTTACTCCAACATTTTGTGTCTATCTTCGATTTAAACCAGCATCTGCAGTTCTTTCCCACACCTCTCACTTTCCAACTTTAGGTTTTCTTCAAGGGTCATTGGTCAACCCATTACACTTCCTGCAGACTAGTATTCAACCCTCTTGCAATCTTTTCCTTTACTCATCTCAGTGCCAATGAAAATAGCAACATAAACAGTTACTGGCAATACTTCAACAGTCCATGTTGCTACTTGGTATCCTTATGAAATTCCTCTGAAACATCCCAGAATGTATAAAGAAACACTAAAGCAAAATGAAAATCTAGCTACGTTTAGGTTGATTGACTGCATACAAATTAAAAATGGTTGCAGTGTACAAATTGATATATTCAAGAATGCCACAAAAACATTACATGGAAGCAAGTCACTTGTTCAGAAGTGTTAACACTATGAGCTACTGTCCATGCCCCACTCAACTTTTTCGCTTCATTTGCTACAACTATAATTTTAACTTGCTCCAAAACTTGGTGACCTCAGTTTCAATATCTAACTTCAGTAGTGCGTTCCATTTTCAACCCCACACCCACCTGAATACCAGGCGAGATTGCAGCAAACTGGACATTTCCTTCCTGGAGGGCACAGCCTACAGCATTTAAATGTAAACGATACTAGTTCTATTATGTATCTCAACCTTAGACTCTAAATTGCCAATAGGCTTAATACAATATTGCTAGTTATTAATGGATTTACATAATTAGATACAGAAAGTGAAACAATACTTCACTCCAGTTGGCTCCTCTGTGCAAGATGGAACACAGCGCAGCAAAGTGTATGGTCATGTACTTTGGAAGAATTAAAAAAGGTCTAGACTGTTTCGGAGGTGCAAAGGGACTGGACTGGTGCAGGATTCTCAAAAGGTTAATTTGCAGGTTGGATTGGTGGTAAGGAAGGCAAATGCGTTGCTAGCATTCATGGAGGGGAATATAAACACAAGGATGTAACGCTGAGGATTTATATAGCACTGGTAAGGACACATTGTGAGCAGTTTTAAGCCCTATATCCGAGGACGGATGTATTGGCATTGGAGAGGGTCCAGAGGAGGTTTATGAGAATGATCCCTGGGATGGTTGGGCTAATATTTGAGGAGCGTTTGATGGCATTGAGCCTGTGCTCGCTGCAGTTTATGAAGATGAGGGGCGGGGTGGGGGAAAATCAGAGGCCACAGCCTCAGAATAAAAGGACAAAACTTTAGAATGGAGATGAGGAGGAATTTCTTTAGTCAGAGGGTGGTGAATAGTGGAATTCATTGCCACAGACAATTGGGGATTTTTAAAGCGGACCTGGTTGGTTCTTGATTGGTAATGGCATCAAAGGTTACAGGGAGAAGGCAGGAGAATGAGGTTGAAAGTGAAAAAATAGACCAGCTATGATCAAATGGCAGAGTAGTTTTGATGGGCCGAATAGCATAATTCTGCTCCTATGCCATACGAATGTTACAGAAGGCGAAGAAAAAAGAGACAATGTATTAAATATTTAAAAAATCAAAATGCTTGAAATACTCAGCAGGTCTGGCAGCATCTTTGACAAGAGAAGAGTTAACATTTCAGGCCAAAAGACCTTTTGTCAAGAATGCAGAGGAGGCAGCCATGCCTGACTAGTCCAAGGTATTTTGGGGCAGGTGTGGGAGCAAGGGCAGCAAAAACCTTACCAATATCACAGATGGACAACTGATGCTAGCAGAAAATAGCTAGTTCTCATTCCAACTCTGACAAATCAGTCTGCAGCCTCCTGTACTGTTACATTCAATTAGATTGAATAGGAACCTAAGGAGCAACTTTTTAACTCTAAAGGTGATGTGTATATAGAACAAGCTGCCTGAGGTGGTAATTGAGGCAGGTACTATTGCAGCATTTGAAAGCACTTGAACATGGATAGGAAGGATTTAGAGGGATATGGGTTGATGGGCCCATTTCTGTATTGTATGACTCTATGACCCAAATGTCAACTTTCCACTGCTCCCTGCCCGACTGCTGAGTTCTCCCAACTTCTCTCCATTTTGTGTTAACTTAATTTCCCCATCTGTATCAGTTGTCTGTGTGATATTGGCTCAGCGTTTCAATTTTTGCCAGGCAAGTCTAGCACCTACAAGTCTTTGTCTCTCTTCTTTTGTCCACTCCCAACTTCCATTCACCAGATAATCTTGATTAGTTTATCCCCATGATCAACCCAGTTTTACAGAGAGACATCCCTCCTTAACTTAACAGCCTTAAATGCCTTCTTCCCCAAACTTGACAAAAGGTCTTCGACCTGAAACGTTCATTTTCCCAAGGATGCAACCTGACCTGCTGAGATTTTCCAAATATTATTTTATGACAAGATGGTCCGAGTCGATACAAGACAAAGAATTAAAGAGATAGGTGACGTGACCAAAGCTGGTCAAAAAGGCGTTTTAAGAATGCCATTTCATGATTACAAGATGCTGTCAGCCACCAAACTAATATAGAAACCATACAACTAACCTTCACAATGCAAACTCCCATAAATAGCAGAATGATTAAAAATAGAACCATGGCTGGGAAAGTATTATGGTGGAGATCATAAAATGTCAAAAGAAAAACCACCAATGATAAGACAAAAAGTGTGATTGTACAAAAAACAACTAAGAGAAGTGCATATGTGGGGAAACGTAAAACTGCATCAGTGGTTACAATTGTCAAGTTGGAGGCAAAAATAACATTTCAGATTAATGACGACCTATAGCATGCTGGCAGTAAAAGCATAGGTATACAAAATAACATTTCCAACAATAGGCACTCTGTTAATGCCATTCCAATAACCTTCGACAACTAGCATTACTTTTGTAGGTCAAGGAACACTTTGGTTAAGGTCATATCAGTCCTATTGTGAGAGAGATCCAAAGTGATCTTCTATCTGCTAATGTTTGACATGGAGCACAATGAACAGAATTTTATCGAAAGGCATTTTAAAACTAAAGTCAGATGACAAAATGATGGTACCTTACACAATTAAGAGGCTTGTGTTTCAGAGTACAATAATTCCTGATTTTGACTTTTTTTTAAAATAACAAATCGCATTGTCAGCCAATATTACTGCATCAATGAATTCCAGCCATGCCTGCCTGGAGTCCAGGTTAATACACAAATTTATATTATTAAATTGGATGCTGGTCCAAAAGATAATCGTGGCAAAAATGCAGTGCATTGTATTGTATCCCAAAACTAGCACATTCAATAGACAATAGGTGCAGGAGTAGGCCATTCGGTCCTTCGAGCCAGCACCGCCATTCAATGTGATCATGGCTAATCGTTCACAATCAGTACCCCGTTCTTGCCTTCTCCCCATACCCCCTGACTCCTATCTAGGTCTATCTAGCTCTCTCTTGAAAGTATCCAGAGAATTGGCCTCCACTGCCTTCTGAGGCAGAGAATTCCACAGATTTACAACTCTCTGACTGAAAAAGTTTTCCCTCATCTCCGTTCTGAATGGCCTACCCCTTATTCTTAAAACTGTGGCCTCTGGTTCTGGACTCCCCCAACATTAGGAACATGTTTCCAGCCTCTAACGTGTCAAATCCCTTAATAATCTTATATGTTTCAATAAGATCCCCTCTCATCCTTCTAAATTCCACCGTATACAAGCCTAGTCGATCCAGTCTTTCAACATACGACAGTCCCGCCATTTCTTTTGTGCAGGAACTGTAGATGCTGATTTAAACTGAAAATAGACACAAAAAGCTGGAGTAACTCAGCTAGTCCATCGGCATCTCTGGAGAAAATGAATAGTTGACATTTCGGGTCAAGTCCCTTCTTCAGGCCGAGTCAAGGAGAGATACAGCAAATTATTTTCACAGATAAGTAAAATTTCTCTAGTTTTTCCTTGGTGTTGAATGTAGATCACATATGCTGCTCCTACTTAGTTGCAAAAGACAATGTAGATAAACATTGCTCTGAGAGACAACTCATTTTGACAAACAATTACTACATTTCAAATGTATTATATAATTCTGTTAAAACTGTAGTAAATACACCCTGATAATGGTGTAATATGCAGCAATTTAAAAAAAAATTACAAACTGACATCAGACTCAATCTTAAAAGTCACAAGCATCTGGCTCAATGTAATGTTATCTGCAACAAGTGTTTGCCATTGCTTCTTTTAGCACCGGAACGTGGCTCACTGGCCACTCCACACCACTGGCCACTGTTCAACAGTATTACTATTAAACTCTGCAGCTCTCCTGAGAGTCTATCCTGCCTCCCATTGACACATGTTAAAAGTAAAAGGCAATGGAGTAAATGCAGATATGCTACACCAGTTGGATAAAATCCAAGGGGGGAAACGCAGTTTTAATGCCCTGGCTGTGTAGATGACAGTAGGTAGGTGAAAAATCGATTATTGCCATTTCCAAAAATTATTTGCAGAGCGCACATTAGATCCTGTGTTTAACTGTGCAATACCAGATGAAACATCAAGGACAGACTATAGATCCCAATTAGGCCGTGAATGGTATCTGAGACAGTAACCCGCTACGTTTAACTGCACTGCCGAGCAACATCAACTTGCCTGCGGCCGGGGAGCCTAAGTGGTAGTGAGGCAAGAGGGTCTAGCAGGGACTCCATTATGCAAACGCACAGATTCTCGACCCTCCCCCATCACCGATCGGTGACCCCCCGCCCGCCCCCGCCCCCGCCCGCGCCCGCAGTCTTGATGCAGAGCCCGAACGCGGGGGGGACGGGGACTAAACTACCAACCGACCACGCCAATCGGTGTAGCTCTGCCTTGTACCTGTGAGGAGCTGGAGAAACTCCTGCTGAGCCCGGCAGCAACAGGCCTAACAACACGGGACAACATCTCAGGCCGATCTCCGAACCGATGTGACTCAAACGACCTCCAGCAGCCAAAGGACTAAAGCGAGGACGGGCCCGCATCCTAACTTGCTCTCCTTGCGCAAAGCGACCAATCCGTTTCCTCCGCTTCCCCTTTCCCTCTCGCTGACTGGCTGGCTGGCGCCCCCGCGACGTCACGAAGGCCTTGCCCGTGCATCACGTTAGGGTGCGGCGCAGAGCATGCGCATTCCGCAGTTAGTCGGCGGCGCTGCACTCAAGAAGGGAGAGCGTCTGCGCCTGCGCCTCCGCCTCCGCCTCAACCCCCACCCCACCCCCATCGACGTCACTTCATGGATACCATTCAACAAGAACTGTAACTAAGGAAGCCCTGGGCTGTTCAATGTGGATCAAGCTGGAGTGTTGGAAGGATTTAATAGGCACCAACCCAAGACTTGTTGATAACCCTTGTCATGATAAATATTATATTTTGTGATGCAACAGAGCTCTACAATATGCTGAATCAAAGCACAAGGTATTCCAGGCTGACAGAACCAATTTATCTCTATTTAATTGGTGAGTAAAAAGAGCAAAGTTTAAATAAAGGGAGATAATATAATAATATTATAATAATTTATTTGTCATTCGAACATATCAGTATACATCTGAACGAAATGTCGTTCCTCACCTGCGCCTGAGGTGCAAGGTGCAAAGTGGTTGATATTGATGTAAGGTGCTAGTGCAGCGCGCGTGTGTTGGATGATAAAGAGAGAGGAGGCCCACCTTCCTGGATTTTCTCAGTTTCTCTGGTGCCACCATTTCTCTTCTGATGACAACGCCTTCCACGCCAGTGCTTCTGAGATGTCTCTCTTCTTACTTTATCGTAGCTTTGAATCAGTGAAATGCAATGGTGGGGATAGGTGACAGCAGTCGGTGGGCAGCCATCCTCTTGGGGAGAGCTGGGAGATGGTCGTGGAGAAGGGTGCTGTGGTGGGAGAAATGGGGAATAGGGGTGGAAAGGAAGAGGGGAGGTGAGTGTGGAGGGGAGAGAAGGAGAAAGAAAGGACCGGAATGGCGGGACTGTCATATGTTGAAAGACTGGAGCGACTAGGCTTGTATACACTGGAATTTAGAAGGATGAGAGGGGATCTTACCGAAACATATAAGATTATTAAGGGGTTGGACACGTTAGAGGCAGGAAACATGTTCCCAATGTTGGGGGAGTCCAGAACCAGGGGCCACAGTTTAAGAATAAGGGGTAGGCCATTTAGAACAGAGATGAGGAAAAACTTTTTCAGTCAGAGAGTTGTAAATCTGTGGAATTCTCTGCCTCAGAAGGTAGTGGAGGCCAATTCTCTGAATGCATTCAAGAGAGAGCTAGATAGAGCTCTTAAGAATAGCGGAGCCAGCGGGTATGGGGAGAAGGCAGGAACAGGGTACTGATTGAGAATGATCAGCCATGATCACATTGAATGGTGGTGCTGGCTCGAAGGGCTGAATGGCCTACTCCTGCACCTATTGTCTATTGTTTATTGTCTAAATAAGGGGGAAAAGGAAGGGTGGTCCAGATGGAAGAGGTAAAGTGAGGGAGGTGGAAAAGAATTCTATGTCAAGTCAAGTCAAGTCAATTTTATTTGTATAGCACATTTAAAAACAACCCACGTTGACCAAAGTGCTGCACAACTACACGTGCAGCAGAATCTGGTCTCCATCTAACTAAGACTACCCTACCATTGTAATTAGACTACACTCTGTCAAGACAACAAGGTAACTGAAGTATAATAGCCATCTCACTTCAGAAATGGAGAGGAAGCAAGTCTGCGTGCAATGTGGTGGGACTGCCTGAGAAGAACAGGAATCCCTGAAGAAACTTCAGAAGAATTTGCAGATGGGAGAAAAAAAGATTCTCTTTAATTTGAAAGATAAAATGATCACAGAGTAGTTAACTGTGCTAAATGCTCATCGGTGGGAAGTAAAAGTTTTGTTCTAAAGTCTCTAGTGTCACTATCACGTTAAGGTACAGCATTGCAAAGTTAAACATGCAACATTGCAAAAAGCATGCTCAGGTAGTTTGGTATCATTTATAGAAATCAACAGACTTCCTGATACTCCTAGCTAGTCTGAATGATTTATGAAATATTTCATAATGCAAGAAAAGCAATATGATTGATTATTACAAAAATCAGTCTATATTTTCAGGACCCAGATGTAACACCAAGAATGCATTGAGACCTGCAAGTCCAAATTTCCAGCACTGATTCCTTTGGTAACCTGAATAGTACCATTTATCAGGACTATAGTTCTGTGCGCTAGCTAATCCAATTTCCATACTGTTATGTCATGAGTTCTTGCCATGTGTAGCAAGTTTTTATGTGGCATATTTTTCAATGCCAACAACCTCTTTTGTTAGATGTCACTTTCCATTTTACAGAATTTCCTGTGGCATTTCTGACCATTACTTTTTATTAGAAACCTGCTGTGTGCTGCCAGGACCCCAGCCTGGATCACTCAACCTGATATATGCTCTATGTAATTCTGCTATGACTCAGGACAAATCTATATACTAAAACTTGTTTGTTTGTTTGTTCCTGAACTGCAGCCAAAATGGTACACGATAGCGCGACAATTTTAGGCCCACCTTACTCACCGTCGTCCCTTTGGTGCTAATGGAAGAGGTTTCATTGAAAACGATGTTATATTTTTAAAATTATTCACATTTTAAAGTTTAAATCTATCTCCTAAGGAGGGAGGGAGGGGGGAGAGGGAAGAAGGGGGGGAGGAGGAAGGAGTGGAGGGGAGGGGGAGGGGGAGGGGAGGAGAGAGGGAGGGGCGAAGAGGGGGGAGGTTGGGTGGGGAGGAGGGAGGGAGGGGGGGAGGGGGAGGTTGGGAGGGGGAGTTTGGGAGGGGGGAGGGAGGGAAGGGGGAGAGGGGAGGGGGGAGGAGAGGGTGCTGCATCAATGCAGGAGAGGTTTGGGCCTAATGGGTCAACTTGGTCTAGGTGCTTTATAAATATTGTGCATCTTAAGTTTTAAATATTATTAAAATGGTTCTTCTGAGAGTGCTCTGGTAACTATTAAAGACAATGTCACTCAGAATGTTACCAGAAGTGAATTTGGCCAAAGCATTAATGTTGAAGTTATTTGGGTGAGCTAAATCTCAGAAAAGCAGCATAAGAGTACACACAAATTGTGTGTCATAATGTTGATCTTCTGCTTATAACTGCCACTTAACTGCTTTCTATCTTCCACTTTTGTATGAAAAAATTGGTGGTCACAATTTTTGTCCACTGAAATTCTTTTCTGACATTGTAGAGATGTATTTTAAGGCAGTGTATCGTCCAGCTCACAATGATCAATCTCCAAGAAGGTTTACTGATATTAACCATGAAGCCCAGCGTGTGCATACACTTGCCTTAAAAAAAACAATAAAATGATTTCCCTATTGGTATTTTAAAAAAATACAAATTGCCAGCCACAAAAATAGTAACTTATATTAGGGTGCTTTAATGCTAAAATTGAGTAATGAGTGTGATATTTGATAGCATACACTGCAAATATTAAATATTGGACATTTTAAGAAGTAACTAAAAATCTCAAGCATCCTTTAAACATCTAATACAACGTAACACATTCTATCCTTATTGTAATATAAATTCATTTTCAATACAGTTTTAAAAAAAATCTATATTTACAGATGTACGGACCAAATATCAATATGATGAAAGTCACGTGATAACAGCCAAGAGAGCAAAAAGGGTAATATTTTATATTTATGTTTGATAATAGAGGAAATAAGTTAAATTTATATAAAGTCTATCCTCATGAGTTCTCAAATTGCTTTAAAAGCAATTGAAAAAGTATAGTGAATATTTATATTGGGAACCATTTGGCCCAATGCAAGATCCCATGTACAGTGAATGCCAGGTTGGACTGAAATGTTGGTCTTATATTTGATCGAAATCCCTGTAGTTGCAGTGTGTAAAAAGTACTCTTTCATTCACTTGAGTAGGCAGGTGAACCCCAGTTTAACATATCACACAAAATGCATGGATTGAGATGCATACAGTGCATTTTTGAACATGCATACAGTGCATTGTGCACTACAATGCAGTGCATTTTTGAAGCTTCCAATGACCAATGTTTTCAAAGCCTGGGATGGTTGATTTCTGATTCAAAAGGAAAAGTGCTACAGCAGAACCAAGCTGAAATTGAATAGAATTTGACATATCATCACCAAGGTCCATAATATGTCACACCGAAGCATGAAGTTGCACAGTTCAACAAAAGCATAAGGAAATACAATGTTGTATTGATATTCAGATGGTCTGCGGCTTTTTCCCTGAGAAACATAGAAACATAGAAAATAGGTGCAAGAGGAGGCCCTTTGAGCCAGCACTGCCATTCATTGTGATCATGGCTGATCATCCACAATCAGTAACCTGTGCCCAACTTCTCCCCATATCCCTTGGTTCCACTGGCCCCCAGAACTCTAACTCTCTCTTAAATCCATCCAGTGATTTGGCCTCCACTGCCTTCTGTGGCAGAGAATTCCACAAATTCACAACTCTCTGAGTGAAAAAGTTCCTTCTCACCTCAGTTTTAAATGGCCTCCCCTTTATTCTAAGACTGTGGCCCCTGGTTCTGGACTCCCCCAACATTGGGAACATTTTTCCTGCATCTAGCTTGTCCAGTCCTTTTGTAATATTATATGTCTCTATAAGATCCCCCCTCATCCTTCTAAACTCCAGTGAATACAAACAAGCCTAGTCTTTTCAATCTTTCCTCAGTCAGGCCCGCCATCCCAGGGATCAATCTCGTGAACCTACGCTGCACTGCCTCAATTACAGAAGACCTAAGAATTGTAGTCTGAGGAAGACAATTTAGGTCTCAGAGAAATTTCTTAACTCATGAGGATATGAATCATTGGAATGCTATGCCACAATTGATGTTTTGTCAATGAGTCTGTTCGCCATTGAGATCAGTGGATTTCTGTTTGTTAATAAAGTAATTAAGTTTCCTGGAGAGTGGATGGGAAGCTGCCATTGATGTAGCTGAACCACAATCATTGAATAATAGAGCAGGCTCAAATTGCCATATTTGCCACTCCTGATTTTATTTCTTTCAGCCTAGTTCCAGTTTAAGTGTTGGAAATAGGTTAACTCAGGCAGTTCTGGCCAGTGAACTATAAGCAATATAATTTTCAGTAACTAAACAGAATTAAAATTGATGTACACTTGATGAGATCTCGCCTAGGAGGAAGGCAAGAGTGGACATTTCTGGAGCTTTTCTAATGATCTTTGTATCCTCTCAGGCTACGGGAAGAGGACTGGAGAGTGGTCAATTTTGTTCCTTTATTTATAAAGGGCAATAAGAACAAAGGCTAGTGGCAGGGAAATTATTGGAGAAGGTTCTTGGGGAACAGATTAATTCACATCTGGAAAAGCATAGGCTTATCAGGGATCGTCAGTATGGCTATGTGCAGGGGAGGTCATGTAGGACAAAACTTGCTAGAAATTTTTGAGGAGGTGACGTTGATGAGGATAGGGCACTGGATGTTACCCGTATGGAGTTCCAAAATATTAATTTGTGGCTATCATGTGGCAGAAGACAGAAAGGTGGAGGAGTGGTATTCTGATTGGAGATTTGTGGCCAGTGTGCAGGGATCAGTGCTGGGGTCTCTGTTGTTTTTGATTATATATAAATGATTTGAATGAAAATATAGGTGGGCTGATTAGTAACATTTGGAGTTGACACAAAAATTGGAACAGTTCCACAAAGGGTAGTGGGTGCATGGAACAAGCTGCCAGAGGAGGTAATTGATGCTGGGATTATCCCAACATTTAAGAAACAGTTAGACAGGTACATGGATAGGATGTTTGGAGGGATATGGACCAAGCGCAGGCAGGTGGGACCAGTGTAGCTGGGACATGTTGACCAGTGTGGGCAAGTTGGGCCGAAGGGCCTGTTTCCACACTGTATCACTCTATGACTCTGAATTGGAGAAAGCATGCAGCAAGATATAGACAAGTTGTGAAAATGGGCAGAGAAATGGCAAATGAAATTGAATCTGGATAACTGTGAGATATTGCACTTTGTGTGGTCATATATAAGAGGAAAGTATACTGTAAATGATAGGACCTTAGAAGCATGGGTGTATGGAGGGATCCTGGGGTACAACAGCAAGTGGCAACACAGTAGATAGAGTGGTAGAGAAGGCATATAGCATACTTGCCTTCTTCAGTTGTTGGGGCATTCTGTACAAAAGTAGGGAAATGATGTTGCAGCTGTACACAACTTTGCTTTGGCCACATTTGGAGTATGGTGTGCAATATGGACTATTGTGTCACTGTATTACAGGAAGAATGTGGAGGCTTTGGAGAAGGTGCAGAAGAGGGTTTTTTGAATCTTGTGAGGATTATTTATGATTCGTGAATGAGCTTATTAGATATAAGGAGAGGCTGGATAAGCATGGAATGTTCTTTTCTAGAGTGTCAGAGGATGAGGAGAGACCTGTTAGAAGTACCGGAGGTCCCCAGGTTATATAATCAGTTCCTGAGAACTGTATGTAATCTGAATTTTCTTTAAAGCAGAAACAATTTCCCTCCAAATTGCAATTTGAAATCTCCATCTTTGACAGCCCTAGGGGTAGGTTAGCGTATGTGTGAGGAGTTGATATCAACAAGTGAACTGTGATAAATGTTTGTCTGAATGCAGCCCAGGTGGATTGATGGGGTGAACTGATTTGCTAATCAGCAAGAAAACTCTTGGCAGTCTAATAACAGATAGTGTGACGTAGTTCGGGGTTCATAATGTTTGAACTTACCAAAGGGAGAGTTTGGAGAAGGCATTGGCTTTCTCAGTGGATGATCTCTGCTTTGTAACCAGGCGATGTGACTAGACTACAGTCTCTGAGAGGAGAGTCTTAGCTTAATTTTCACAATCCAATCTTTTGTAATCTAGTGGCCCACTATATATAAAATTACAATAGGCATGGATAGGGTAGACAGCCAGAATCTTTATCCCAAGGTGGTGATGTCAAGTGCGAGAGAGCCTGGCTTGAAAGTGAGAGGGGGGAAAGTTGAAAGGAGAGTTACAAGGCACATTTTTTTGCACAGTAAGTGGTAGTTGCCTGGAACATGTTGCCTGGGGAGGTTGTTGAAGCAAAGAGAATACAATTGTTTCAGAGGCATTTAGACAGGCATATGGAGAGGCAGGAAATGGGGGGATGTAAACCATGTGCAAGTATATGTTTAGTTTTAATTACCATTGTGGTAAGTACAGACATAGTGGATCTGTTCCTGTGCTGGATAGTCACAAAATGCTGGGTTCCTTTGCTACACTGTTCTGCATTTTCTTTGTATGATTAAACCGACAATACAAAATAAAATCTATTAAATATTACCAGTTAGCACCTAACAACAAAGATATAGATGATTTTTTAAAAAATGTTTCCTTTATAATTCTTGTCGTCTAGTCTGAAATGGCAAGCCGGTTAGAACCCAAAACAAGTTTTTGCTAAAGGCTTTGTGCCAAAACTAAATGTTCAATTCTTAGAATGATAAAGCATACTGATTAATTAAATATTATACTCTTCCAATTATGCTTTTTATTTGTTAATTTGCAGGACAAGTATGGAAATTATTTGTTGCCAGATAATGTAGAGCTTGAGTGTGTTAAGTATTGTGTGGTTTATGATGAGCACACAACCTCACTGAACGCATCAGGTAAAGATACGCTTAGAAATTATAGTTATGACAATATACTTAACAGCATAGTAATAATAAAAGATTACACATTCATTTTGAGCATTTGTGAAAAATTTCGTAATAATTTAAAATCAATTGAATAGAACTGCTGGCTTGGCCATTATTGCCACTACATTACAGAATTGTAGAATTATTTTGGTACAGAAAGAGGCTATTCACCATATTGAGTCCATGAAAGTTTGCTTGTATCGCTAAACCATTTGCTATTATGATTACATCATTCACTATTTCTCACTTGAGTGGCCTAACTAGAAGATCAGCGTCATTCCACTCTTCTGAAGATTGCAAAATGTCCACCAAGAACCTTACCCACATCTTCTACGTAGGTTATCTTTTTAACCCTGAATGATGCTCGATCAATACTTGGTTATCCTACTTCTGTTTGTGAACTTACAAAGCCTTACTGGATTTCCTTTGACTTTACTATTCAGAACCTCTTACTTTCTCTTTCAATTTCACTCTTGCACATTTGGTACTCTTCCCAGCCTTCTGCCGTATCGAGGTCTTGTGTCATCTAAGCAGCCATTTCCAGTCCATTTTTCCTAAATCATTCTCAATCTAGTAAAATTGACCTGGGCCCAATTTGGATCTTTTACTACTATTTTATCTTTTTTTCTACAACAGTCTGAATCTCCCAGAAGTATGATCACTTCCACAAAAATGCTCTCTCACTGATAGTCCTTCCCCTGGCCAGCATCACAAGAAGGCAAGTTTCATCTTGTATATTGTAAATATTCCCCTTGCTTGAGAATCTCCATCAATGAAATGTTCCCTTTGGATCTTGTGTGTTTCATTAATCCCACCCCTCATTCTTCTGAATACCAAAGAATGAAGATCTAGCTTCATTCCTTAAAGCTAAATTTGTTCTTTGAAGATGCATAATTTCACACCAATGTGTGTTAACTTTCATCTGCCGTTTGACTGTGCAGTATGTCACCCTTTTACAGTGCTCTTCCAACATTTGACAATCCTTCTCTCGATTTACTACACTGATGTTGTCTGCACATTTATATATCTTACCCCATTCTTATCCAAATTGTTGGAGTGTATAAAATATGCAGTAGTTTAAGCACTGACCCTAGATTTATGTCTCCCATCCTACAGCCTAACGAACAACTGCTTACTATAATTCCCTGCTTACTGCCTTTTAGCCAATTTCCTTTTCATGTGGCCTTTGTTCATTATTTTATGCTCACAGTTTAACTCAGCATCCATTGGATTTCACTAAACACTTTCTTAAAACCCATGTTGATGACACTACATTTCTTCTTCAATCTTCTCTGTTAATTCATCAAAATATTCAATCAGGAATAATGGATTTTGACTCACAAGGATTTTGTTTTCAACAAACTGTTCTGAATCTCCTTTCTTTCATGGAAACATTTCCAGCTTACTTGCTTATTCTCTGATTGAAATCTGTAAATGTTTCCTTGCAATTGACTTGAAAAATGCCAGGCATGCCTCTACAGGCTTTTTTGAACAAGGGTATAAAATGTCATATTCCTCAGTTCACTGACTCCTCAACAGTATGTCATTTCCTAAAGTAACCCAGTATGCAACCAATCTTTAACCGCCACTAGCTTTTTGGGAACATTAATAATAATAATAATAATAATACATTACATTTATATAGCGCTTTTCATATACTCAAAGACGCTTTACAAGGATTTAGAGAACATAGGGAAGTGAATAAATAGATAAATAAGTAAATAAGTAAACGAACAGAGAAAGGAGACAGAGGGTGGGGTGACCTTCAGTGGTTGAAGGCAGTACTGAATAGGTGAGACTTCAGTGATGTTTTGAATGTGGTGAGTGTGGAGGAGTCTCTGACGGTTTGAGGTAGTGAGTTCCATAGGGTGGGAGCAGCGATGGAGAAAGCCCTGTCCCCCCAGGATCTGAGTTTGGTCCGGATGTGGGGGGATAGGAGATTGGCAGCAGCAGAGCGGAGGGTGCAGGTGGGAGTGTGCCTGTGGAGGAGGTCGGTCAGGTAGGATGGGGCCAAGTTATGGAGGGCTTTGTAGGTCATGAGGAGGATTTTGTACTGGATTCTCTGGGGGATGGGGAGCCAGTGGAGTTTGTAAAGGACGGGGGTGATATGGTCACGGATCGGGGTGTGGGTGAGTAGACGGGCAGCGGAGTTTTGAATGTATTGAAGTTTACTGATGATTTTTGAGGGTGCGCCATAGAGGAGGCTGTTGCAGTAGTCCAGACGGGAGGTGATGAAGGCGTGGATGAGGGTTTCTGCAGATGTGGAGGAGAGGCATGGACGGAGACGGGCAATGTTTTTGAGGTGGAAGAAGGCTGTCTTTGTGATGTGTTTGATGTGTTTGTCGAAGGAGAGGGTTTGATCAAAGATGATTCCAAGATTCCGGATGTGAGGGGAGGTGGATACTGGGAGACCATCAATGTTGAGGATGAAGTTTTGGGTGGATTTGGTGAGCGTTTTTGGACCAATGATGATGGTTTCAGATTTGTTGCAATTGAGTTTGAGGAAATTTGATTGAAGCCAAGATTTTATTTCAGTGATGCAGTTTGTCAGTGTAGAGTGTGTGGTGGGGGAGATTGACTTGGTGGAGATGAGGAGCTGGATATCATCGGCGAAGCAGTGGAAGTTGAGACCATGACGGCGGATTAATTGACCAAGGGGGAACAGGTAGAGGATGAAGAGGAGGGGGCCAAGGACTGAGCCTTGGGGGACACCTTGGGGGAGGGGAGCGGTGGGGGATTTACAGTTGTTAATGGAGATGAACTGGTGTCTGTCAGAGAGGTAAGATTTGAACCAGGATAGGGCTGTGCCGGTGATGTTAAAGGAGGTTTCAAGTCGGGTGAGGAGAATGGAGTGATTTATGGTGTCAAAGGCGGCGCTGAGGTCAAGTAGGATGAGGATGTTGAGGTTGCCAGCGTCGGAGGAGAGGAGAATGTCGTTTGTGATTTTGAGGAGCGCAGTTTCAGTACAGTGGTTGGAGCGGAATCCGGATTGGAAAGTTTCATACAGGTTATTGGTAGAGAGGTGGTGTTTGAGTTGGGAAGCTACAGCACGTTCCAAAACTTTGGACAGAAAGGGTAGGTTGGAGATTGGTCTGAAGTTGTTTGGGGTGTCAGGGTTTAGATCAGGTTTTTTCAGAATGGAGGTGACAGCATCGATTTTGAGGGATGGCGGGACGATGCCAGTGGACAGGGAGGAGTTTATTGTTGCAGTGATAAGTGGAGAGAGAGCAGGAAGGCAGGCCTTGACAAAGCTGGAGGGGATGGGGTCCAGAGAGCAGGTGGCAGTTTTTATTCCTGTGAAGAGGTCAGAGAGGTCGGTGGTGGAGACTGGGGAGAACTGAGGCAGGGGTTGACAGGATAAGGGGGGGCAGGTGGTTTGAGGAGGAGCAGGTGCGTTGGTGGTTAAGGTGCTGTAGATGTTGTCTATTTTGCTTTGGAAGAATGAAAGGAAAGTGGTGCATTTGTCAACTGTGAATGATTGGGAGATGGTGTCCAGGGGGCTGAGGAGTTTGTTTATTGTAGAGAAGAGTGTTTTTGGGTTACCGGAGCCAGAGTGAATTATTTGAGAGTAGTAGGTGGAGTGGGCGCGGGAGAGGGCATCTTTGTAGTGCTGCAGGTGGTCTTTGTAGGCTTGGGAGTGAATTGTGAGACCTGTTTTGTTGCGGAGTCTTTCAAGTTGGCGGGCATGAGTTTTCATCATGCGGAGTTCAGGGGTAAACCAGGGAGCAGAGTGGGTGAAGGAAACTGTTTTGGTTTTTATAGGTGCAAGCTGGTCGAGGCAGGAGGAGAGAGTGCAGTTGTAGTAGTCAGTGAGGTCAGATGGGTTGTGGAGGTCAACGAAGGGAGAGGCGGACATTATTTCAGAGAGGGAGGATGAGAGCGAGGTAGGTGAAACAGAGTTCAGCTTACGGAAGTTGATTTTGCGTTTTTGCTTTGGAGCTGGGGTGGGAATGTTGACAGACATGGTGATGGCTAAGTGATCAGAGAGGGTGGGGTCGGAGCCAGAGAGGTGATGTAGATTTAGTCCAGTGGAGCAGACAAGGTCCAGAATGTGCCCACGGTTATGGGTGGGAAATTTGACGTGTTGAGTGAGGTTAAAGCAGTTGAGTATTTCAGTGAAGTCAGCGGTTATTGTGGAGTCAGTGGAGTCCATATGGATGTTGAAATCACCGAGGAGGAGGATTGAGGGGGAGAGAGAACAGAACTGGGTCAGAAAGTCAGAGAAGTCAGAAAGGAATGATGGGTGTGGTTTGGGAGTCAAGTCAAGTCAAGTCAATTTATTTGTATAGCACATTTAAAAACAACCCACGTTGACCAAAGTGCTGCACATCTGACTAGGAAAAAAATGTGCTATAGGAGGGCGGTAGACAACTGCCATGACTAATTGTGTGTGGCCAGAGAGTTTGAAAGCCAGGTGTTCAAATGAAGGAGCAGATGAGATGGAGATGAGGTTGATCATGAAGTCCTGTCGGTGAATTACGGCAATCCCACCACCTCAGCCTTCCGAGCGTGGTTTATTAGCAACTTTTATCCCATTGACCACTGACTCCCATAACTATAGCTATCAAGACTACACTTTTTCCCACCCTGCTTCCTGTAAAGACTATCCCCTACTCCCAATTCTTCTGTCTACACTGCATCTGCGCCCAGGATGAGGTTTTCCATACCAGGGCATCAGAGATGTCTGCACTCTTTATGAATCGGGGGTTCCCCTCTTCCATTATAGATGAGGCTCTCACCAGGGTCTCCTCAATATCCCGCAGATCTGCTCTTGCTCCCCCTCCCCCCCTTCGAGCCAGCACCACCATTCAATATGATCATGGCTGATCATCCAAAATCAATACCCCATTCCTGATTTTTCCCCTGATTCCATTAGCCCTAAGAGCCCTATCTAACTTTCTCTTGAAAATACCCAGTGAATTGACCTGTCGCTTTCTGCGACAGAGAATTGCACAGATTCACAACTCTCTGGGTGATAAAGTTTTTCCTCTTTGTTCTAAATGGCCTACCCCTTATTCTTAAACTGTGACCCCTGGTTCTGGACTCCCCCAACCTCGGGAACATTTTCCCTGGAAATCCCTCAATAGGGCTGCTGGAAATAGTTCTACTTCATGGATTAAAACACAAAGTGCTGGATTAACTCAGCAGATCAGGCAGCAGGGCATGGATAGATGATATTATGGGTCCAGATTATTCTTCAGCCTGAAGAAGGGTCTATCTAATCAAAATGTCACCTGCCATGTCTTCCAGAGATGCTGCCTGACCTGCTGGGTTACTCTTCCTTTTGAAAACCAGCATCTGCTGTTCTTTGTGTCTACACTAATTGGATTAAGATATTGTTTTACATTAAAATTTTGTGATAATGTGCTTTTTGCATAAATGTTTATGTTATTTTTACATTTGTAATTTCTAGGTTATGCAATGCAATTTGCAAAGCTTTTGGAAGATGTTTGCCGATATCCAATTAGAGTCCTAAATGGGGGATATGAACTTTTCTCTGCTTGCTATCCATTCTTCAGGACACAGAAAATATTTTACATGCCACAGGTAAGGACACGAGTTGTGTTGAACAGGAAGGGTTGAATAACGAAGAAACTTTGAACCATGTGGCTTTGCCCAGCAGAAAGCAACTTCAATTTTCATAAGAGCAACGCACACTTGTGTTTTCTAATTTGTGTGCATTTGATGTCATGTGTTTTTTAAGAAGAGCCATGTTTGGGGTGTTACTCAGTACGTATTGATGGACATCACAGTACAAAAGCCTGCACAGAGTGCACCTTTATTTAAGAAGGGCTGCAAGGCCAAGTCAGGGAACAACATGCTAGTGTTCTCAACATCAGTGAAGGTAAAGTTACTGGAGAGGATTCAGAGAGACAGGATCCATCTGCATTTGGAAAGGCAAGGAATGATTGGGGAGAGCCAGCAAGGTTCTGTGCGTGGGAAATCATGACTCGCGAATTTAATTCAGTTTTTTGAAAAGTTGACTAAGAGGATTGACAAGGGCAGGGCAAAGTGCATTGTCCACATGCACTTTATCATCGTTTTTCCAAGGTCCCACATGGTAGACTGGTCAGGAAGCAGAGATCACATGGGATTCAAGCTGAGCTAATCAATTGGATATAAATTTGGTTTCGAGGAAGGAGTTAGAGAGTCATAGTGGAAGGTTGTTTTTTCAGGTTAGAGGCCTGTGACCAGTGGTGTGCTGTGGGAATCAGTGCTGGGTTCTCTATTGTTGGTTATGTATAACAATTTGGATTTGAATGTACACGCCAAGATTAGTAAGTTGTGGATGGCACCAAAAGTGGTGTTGGACAATGAAGAGGATTGTTCAAGATTACAACATCATCTAAATCAATTGGGAAAGTGGGCAAAGAAATGGCCGATGGAATTTAGGGCAGCACAATGGGGCAGTGGTAGAGTTGCTGCCTTACAGCATCAGAGACCTGGGTTCCATCCTGACTATGCGTGCTATGTGTATGGAGTTTGGACATTCTCCCTGTGGCTGTGTGGGTTTTCTCCGGGTCCTCTGATTTCCTCCACACTCCAAAGACGTGCAGGTTTGTAAGTTAATTGGCTTCGGTAAAATTGTCCCTAGTGTGTAAGGGAATGCTAGTGTATGGGGTGATTGCTAGTCGGCGCGGACTCAGTGGGCTGAAGGGCCTGTTCCTGCGCTGTATCTCTACATTCTATATTCTAAACTCAAGGCAAGTATAATGTGATGCATTTTGGGAAGTTATACCAGGGCATGATTTACACAGTAAATGGCAGATCCCTGGGGAGTGTTATAGAATGAGGGACCTGGCGCGTGCATGTACAAAGTTTTCTAAAAGTAAGACAGAGGTAGACGAGGTGGTGAAGAAAGCATGTGGCATTCTGACATCCATTGAACAGGACATTGAGTACAAAGGTTGGGGCGTAATGTTATGGTGTGCAAGAGGATGGTGAGACCGCACCTGGGATATTGTGCCTAGTTCTGGTTGCCATTCTGTAAAGGGTATGACTAAACTACAGTGGGTACACATGAATACTGGAGGGCATGAGTTATACGGAGAGACTAGATGTGCTGGGACTGTTTTCTGTGGAGTGACCTTATGGAGGTCTATAAAGACATGAGGGGCATAGGGATGGATGGTCAGAGTTTTTTTAATCCAAGATATGGTTGTTTAAAACTAGGAATAGATTTATAGTAAAAGGAAAAAGATTTAAAGGGGATGTGAGGAGTGGGTTTTCCACACAGAGGGAGGTGGGCACATGGACAAACTGCCAGCTAAATTAGTAGTAGCGGGAAGATTTACAATGATTAACAGAGATTTAGACAGGTTAATGGAGAGCAAAAGTTCAGAGGGACATAGACCAAATGCAGGCTCAGGAAGGTACCTTGGTCAGCATAGGTGTGTTGGGCCGTACCATCTATTTGCGTAGAGTATAATTCAAATGGAATGCATCATAACCGGTGCTAAGGGTGGGAATATCATCAGTTTGGACATTTATCTTAGAGGCGGTATGGAAATGTTGTGTACCTCAAATACTAGTGGAAATTTAAAATGGTAAGTATTAAGAATTGTATCTCGTTCTTTGTAAAAATTAATGTCTTTGTAGACTAAATGTTTAGTCTAAAAGGTCACAAATTACGAAAGGTAATTGTAAAAGATTGATAAATTGTCCTTTAATAGATAGGGTGATTAAAAATTAACTATTTGGTAAATAGCAACTTGAAATAATTGAACATATAAAACAAGATTTATTAGAAATAGCAAGATATGTGATGTGTTATAGCATTTGGGATTTGGTAAAGACCTTTAATGGCGATAGCAATTACACCTGCATTAAGTGCTTACATTTTGAGGAACTTAAAGGATTTCAAAGCAAAAAAATGCTGAAAAAACTCACCAGGTCAGAAAGCATCTATGGAAACAGAAACAGAGTTAACATTTTCAATCAACGCCCCTTGATCAGAACTGAGGAAAGAGGAAGGGGTTTTTTGAACCAAAGGGAATATCTCTTAAGGGTGAGGCCTCTTTAAGGTTTTTATGGACATAAGTTGTAGACATCATTCGATCAATGCATTAATGGGAGCAGTTAGAGAGGGAGAATACAAACAAAGCAAAGCCAACTAACTGGCCAACTCTGATACAGATAGAAAAAACAAATTCACTTAAATTGCAAAATTTGGTACTGAATCCAGAAAGATGCATTGTGCCTCTCTGGAGAATACCTCAAGCTTGCAGTAGGCTCATTATAACAGCGCACCAGGCTACAGATTGACATGGATAAGTACCATTAGATGGGGAGATGTAGGTGGGATGCAAGATTGGACTGAGCAGTAGGAACGGGTTTAGCCCTTTTGAAATGCTGAAAGTTGAGAGGAAGGAAAGGTGGTGGAATCTTGATGGAGGTTGCAGAAATTGCAAAAGATGTACATTGAATGTGGAGAATGGTGGGATGGAAGGTGAAAACCAAGGGATCTTGGTTCTTGCTCTCTCCAGGAGGAGAATAAGAGAGAATAGAGGTGTGAGTGTTTGCAATGATGCAATCAAGGGTTCTGTCAAGTATGATCGAGGGGATGCCACAGTTAAGGAAGAAGATAGATATCTCAGAGGTAACTGTGTGGAAAGTCCCATCATCATGGAGTCATAGTTTCATTGAGCTAATGAGTATGGAAACAACCCTTCTGACCACCTGATCCATGCAAACCAAGTTGACATTCTGGGCTTCTCCCATTTGTCCGTATCTGGCCCAAAGCCCTTTAACCCCTTCCTATCCATATATGTGTCTAAATGTCTCTGTAAGTCATATTTGTATTCCTTTCCAAAGCTTCCTCTGGCAGCTCATTCCAGATATGGATTACCCTCTGAGTGAAGTTATCCCTGAGGTCTCTTAAATATCTCTCTTTCATCCTATGCCCTCTAGCTTTTGAATCCTCATTCCTTGGAAAAAACTAAGGTGGCGCAGCGGTAGAGTTGCTGCCTTAAAGTACTTGCAGCACCAGAGACTCGGGTTCAATCCCGATTTAATGGTGCTGTCTGTACGGAGTTTGTACGTTCTCCCCGTGACCGCGTGGGTTTTCTCCGAGATCTTCGGTTTCCTACCTGGTCTTCTCCAAAGACTTACAGGTTTGTATGCTAATCTGCTTGGGTTTGAACACTTGGTATAAGTGTAAATTGTCCCTTGTTTGTGTAGGCTTGTGTTAATGTGCGGGGATCGCTGGTCGGTGCGGACTCAGGCTGAAGGGCCGGTTTCTGTGGTCTATCTCTAAACTAAACTATGAGTGTTCTCTTTATGCATGGCCCTCATGATCTTCCACCTCAATGAGATAACCCATCAAAGCAAACACAACAGAGATGAAGGAATTTGCAGAGTC
This sequence comes from Rhinoraja longicauda, assembly GCF_053455715.1. Classification (NCBI taxonomy): domain Eukaryota; kingdom Metazoa; phylum Chordata; class Chondrichthyes; order Rajiformes; family Arhynchobatidae; genus Rhinoraja; species Rhinoraja longicauda. The sequence goes on from NC_135978.1 coordinate 18,567,366, forward strand.
CTTACAGGAGGCTCAGTGGGGGGAGATACCTTCCTGAACTGTGGCTCTGCCTCTGCCATAACTGTAGGGCTCTTGACTGCATGTCATCCAATTCTATGCTCCTCTGCTCCTCACCCTCCACCCCACAGGCCTCCACATTCAACAGATCATCCGATGCCATTTCTGCCAGCTCTAACTAGTCTGTCACTTGCTGGTTTGGATTTTGTGGCTACAAGTGACAAATATTTTTCATAAAAGAGTGGCCAGGAAACATTGGGCTTCTCGTTCACACACATCTGGAGAATTCCTTATTCTCACTCTTGTACCAAGAAATACCCACAGTTTTACAAGGAACTCCTGTTACTTTTCTGAAAAATCATGCTCAGTAAGACATGTCAATTATTCTGTATTATATATTGCCTATAGGAGTTGGATGCCTTTGAGCCCTATCCAATTGAGATTTTGCCAGCCAAACTTTACATGGGCGACTACAGACAATCCTGTAATGTACAAGTTCGGAAAGATCTGAAGATCAAAGCATATCTCAATCTCTGCCATGAGAAAGTGATAACGTAAGTTATTGTGAAGATGTTCTTTACTCTCTTTCAACATGTGCACATTCTGAGGCTTGTTACGTAGAAAGTCACTGATTTATGTCTTGTACTGCTGGTAAATCATTACTGTACAAAAAATAACTGGAGTAGACAATGATGGGGTTTGAAATGTAGGAACCTTGCAGTATCTTTGAACATATGAGCCTTCAGATTATCCACTGAGGGTATCTACTTACACTTGAGAATCAACAGAAACCTCTGCAACCTTCCAGGTATCACAAATTGCTGGAGTAACTCAGCAGGTCAGGCAGCATCTAGGAGAGAGGGAATGGGTGACGTTTCGGGTCGAGACCCTTCTTACACCTTCTTACTCCTCTGCAACCTTGCATGTCGGAGACCCAAGACAAAAATGCAATAGATCCTCATCGGGGAGTTAATTCAAGCGTCCCATACAATGAACTCCTCCAGCAGGAAATTGAATGATCCTGTGATGTCTGTAAGAGTTTGATATGATCATAAAGATGAGCACCATAGCCCAGGATGCAGATGTGCCATCATTATGTTGGTATCGGCAAGATACTTTGTTTGCCTCCCACTTCCAAAAGGTGTACCGGTATCTTAATTGGTGATTGCAAATTGGTAATGATTTATTATTGTCACATGTACTAAGATACAGTGAAAAGCTTTTGTTTGTGTGCTATCCAATCAAATTAGATAATACTATACATGAATACATTTAAACATACACAAGTGCAACAGGTAGAGCAAAGAGAAAAATACCAGAGTGCGGACTATAGGTTTTCAGCATTATTGCATAGCAGTTCCACAGAGAAAGTCCAATGTTCACAATGAGAGAGATTGCGAAATCGGGATTGTACCCTTGCTTACGGAATGACCTTTCAGAAGTCTGATAACAGAGGGGAAGGAGTCTGATAGAACGGCTTTCAAGTTTTCACATCTTCTGCCCAATGGAAGCGGCGTATAGATGGAATGACTGGTGTGGAAAAGGTCCTTGATTTTGTCGGCTGCTCTCCTTAATGTAGGTAAGTGGCTGAAAAAATGGAAAAGAGAGTGGTAGATATGTGAGAGAGAATAAATTGGAGGGCTCCCAGGAAATTAGGAGTGGGGTAATCGGACTAATGGAATTGATTTGCTGGGGCCTGGCATGAACCTGATGGGCTGAATAACCTCCAGCTTTAAGGGGAGCATTTTGCCTCACAGCTGTCAGAACCAAAGATTAAGTGTGAGCTTGGGTGCTATTTACATAGCGTTTTGAATGTTCTCACAGTGACCAAATGGGCTTCCCCTGGTGCTCCAGTTTCCTCTCGCATTGCAAATCTGTGCAGCGAGGCAAGTGGCAAAAGAATCAAAAGGGGAATTTGCAAGTCAGCAGTGGGGGCAAGGGGGAAATTGCACTGATGGGGCTGCTGTGCAGGGAGCTGGCATGGGCTCAATGAATTGAACGTATTGTAATGTGTATGTTTGTCAGAATGACCCAACAACAACCTGAAAGAGAATGGCAAACTGTAGGTCAATTGAGCCCACAGTGTTCCCTTTTTATCCTTGATGTTAATATTTGACCCCAGTGCAAGAATGTGTTTGATTCCACAGAGTCAACAACACTCATCTTTTGAGCTAAGCATTTAAGCTAAACTTTTGAGCTAAGCATTTTGAGCCGCCCACTTCGTAGATGCACAATCTAAGGAAAGCAGGGTCATGCAACTGTACACATCAAGAAGACGTTTGACTCATTATAAAACTATGAGGAGTATAAATAGGATTGGCAGTCAGAACCTTTTTCCCGGGATGAAAAATCAAATATTAGGGGGCATAGGTTTAAGGCGAGAGGTGCAAAGTTTAAAGGAGACGTGCGGGGCAAGTTTTTTTATTGAGGGGATGAGTGCTTGAAATACACTTGCCCGGGGTGGTGGTTGAGGCAGATACGATAGTGGCATGTAGGAGTTTTTTGGATAAGCATAGGGATATGCATGGAATGGAGGGATATGGATTATGTGCAGGCAGATAAGGGTGGGCCATGCATCATGTTCGGCATGGACATTGTTGGCCAAAGGACTTGTTCTTGTATTGTACTGTTCTGTAATTAGATATCTATAATACTATTGGCTCGTGATGTATTTGATCATGGTCTCAATGGCAACAAAAGGTCTTCAATCTGTCTCGGATTACCTGTAAAAGGCAAGAGGAAAATTGGTCTGCTAAAATAATGTGGATTACTATGTAAATATGATTATTGGTGATATAAGAAAATAACTGCAGATGCTGGTACAAATCGATTTATTCACAAAATGCTGGAGTAACTCAGCAGGTCAGGCAGCATCTCGGGAGAGAAGGAATGGGTGACGTTTCGGGTCGAGACCCTTCTTCAGACTGATGTCGGGGGTGGGACAAAGGAAGGATATAGGTGGAGACAGGAAGATAGAGGGAGATCTGGGAAGGAGAAGGGGAAGGGAGGGACAGAGGAGCTATCTGAAGTTGGAGAAGTCGACGTTCATACCACCGGGCTGCAAACTGCCCAGGCGAAATATGAGGTGCTGCTCCTCCAATTTCCGGCGGGCCTCACTATGGCACTGGAGGAGGCCCATGACAGAGAGGTCAGACTGGGAATGGGAGGGGGAGTTAAAGTGCTGGGCCACCGGGAGATCAGTTGCGTTAATGCGGACCGAGCGCAGGTGTTCAGCGAAGCGATCGCCGAGCCTGCGCTTGGTTGAGCCTGGCATCAGCTCTGTCTGCCCACACTTGATATTCACACAGAACGACAGCAGCATGGGAGCGATATCTCTGCATGGTTGATTGGTACCAAAAGTACTTATTGGGAAAGTGATTTTTTTTAACAAAAACATATATGACCATGTGTTGATTTATTCATTCATCCTAAGACATGTCCATGTACTTCTATTATTAACATACTGGTCATACGAACATATTAATAAATTGTCCTAAAATTCAAATATATGTGTACAACCTCAATTCACAACATTAAGAAACAATTGCTTCACTCTGTTTATCTTTTTTAGCTTGGGAGAAGATTCAAGCATTGCAGTTTTACACATAACTTCTTCAAATTCCACTGATTTCTCTGTCCATTTTCCATTGATCTGTAATTTTCTGGGTGAGTTAATTCATAGCTCTGCAAATTTTGAATTTATTTTCCAGCATGCCAAGAATATATGTTAATACAGGGAATGTTATACCCTTTAACTTAAACACATTTTTTATTCTTTTGATTGATGATGAGCCCTGCAATCTATGTATCATAAAACTAATCAGTAAATTTGGGAAGATGCGTTAAAACAGAAACTGCTAAAGATTGATCAGCAAGGCAGGAGGTATCTGCAGAGAGAAAAACAGAGTTAATATTTCAAGTCAATGACCTTTTTCATTACCTCTAATTTCCGGCTTTTTGCAGACCTCCTTAATGTGCTGAATATTTATGAATTTTCTATTTTTATTTTGCATTTCCAGCATTTGCTTTTGAATTATGGAAGTTAAACGTGGTTTTCAAGCCAAAAAGCTTAATTCGAGCTATTTATACGTTGCTCGTTTGTGTGACAATTTTTTGTGCTCTTCAGTGAGATCAGTGCCAGGGGATAGGATGTTAATCATTGCATGAACCAAGAACTATCTCATGAAACTTGAAAAAGGACTGTAAATAATCCCAGCAATTTTACTGGACTTAATCCCATAATTTAAGAATTTAAGTTTATATTTTCACAGGAACGTTTTCAAGAGAGCAATATGTTTTTGGGCAAGTAATATTTGGTGTTTGAACATTCACCAGATATATTCATTCTAAGGCTGATAATGTAAAATAGTTTGTATTACATGGGTGAGTAGGATCATTTTGATCCTTCTTCTAAGAGATGGTCATTTTGTGACAGTTGCATAACAAGGTCATGCCATTGGTGGCAAAGGCTGATTCGTTATCAGTGTGTTGTGAACTTCGACACATTTATGGAATTATCTGCAAATACTTCTGCTCCTATTCTTGTGGCAGGGGGCAAATCTTCAAAGAGACAGCTAAAAGTGACTGGGCTGCTTTCTCAATATCTAGGATGAATGCTTGCCACTACTTTAGCAAATTGCTCCAACATCTACCTTTGCATCAATAATGTACTGAGTGATTCTATGGAGCTAGAGTAGAGTTTTGTTGCCAGTGAGGCCATGAAATTTGGTGTGAATACTTAGATTCTTTCATTAATAACCAGGGCATTGCACAAAAGAATGATATATATATGTATTGTAGTAGCTTCTCGGGATCTTCTGATCTTCACAGCCTTGTACCATACATCTAAACGTCTTGAGAAGTACTGGCACAATGTTTGGATGCATGGTACAAAGCAATCCATTTGTGTACTAGAAGAGCCCTGAAACATCGATGTGGCATTGTTCAAACAATCTATATTTTTAAAGTAAAGTAATATTGGATTAATAAATATTGGCTGCAAAGATCATCCCCAAAACATCTTCAAAACAAAATGCAATGATAACCCTTAAACTCGCCTGAGAATGTGTCATCCCTTACAAAGAACATGTCTGACAATCTATATTCTCTGGCTATCATGTTTAAAATATATTATTATCACAATGTTTAAAAGACAATTTATAGAGGTGTACAAGATCATGAGAGAAATAGATAGGGTAAATGCACTTTTTATCCTGAGTAGGGGAATTGAGAACCAGAGGATAAAGGTTTAGGGTGAGAGGAGAAGGATTTAATAGGAACCTGAGGGGCAACTTTTTACACAAAGGGTGGTAGGTGTATGGAATGAGCTGATGGAGGAGGTAGTTGTGGCAGAACGTTCAAGAAATATTTGGACAGGTACATGGATAGGAAAGAATTTGAGGGATAAGGGCTAACTGCAGGCAGATGAGACTAGTGGAGATGAGGCATATTGGCCAGTATGGGCAATTTGGGCCAAAGGGCCTGTTTCCATGCTGTATGACTGTGACTCTAATGCAGTACTGAAGGAGTGCTGCAGTACAGGGCCATATCTGGATTATTGAACTAGGCCCCCACATTCGTCTGACCCTGAGACAAGCGATTACTTGTAAATCAAGCACAAACCAGACCACTCAGAAATATAGATTTGATACTTTTGTTATGAGGAAAGGTAAACATTGCACAGTTGTAGCAATATTTAGACAATCAAGCACATTAATAATAATTTGTTTCAGTGGCATACCAAATTCTAAATGTTTAAACAAGTTGTCATGGAAACTGTTTTCAAATGGGAATTCACCCCCACCCTCCCAGACCACTAAACCCAAATCATTGTGGAAGGAACTTAATTGCAGTCTTTGTCAAAGCAGGGAGATGGCTCCTGCAGAAGCAGAATCTATGTAATCTGGGCCTTCTCATTAAAGTCACCGAAACCCTAAAGCACATCTCTCTCTGCCTTTGATGGCTGCTTTCTATTTTAAAACACTGAGTTCTCGAGGACCAATCATTAGCTTAGCCTCTTACATTTCATACTGGCCTCCAAGCATATTGTGGGTCCCATTAAGGTGGAAAAAGCAGAAGCATCCAATGTGTCACTTGCTCCACTTCAACCATCCCAGAGGGAAGTACTGTGCAAGTTACAGCTCAGCATTTTATACAGATTTCATCTTTGGGTCCTAGTGGGGCATCTTGATGTTTAATGATACGAACAAGTAACTTCAGGATCTATAATTCTACTACTCTCCAAAATGTGTGCTGATGATTTTTGAACTTTACAGTTATAAAGTAAGTTTGCATTAAGTAAACATTGCAACTATGTGATACCTGATTTCAAGAGGTTCTGGAATGACACTTTGTTACTTTCTTATTACACACAGATGAGCACTTGAGTAAAGGTGTTGTGTGCGTAATCTCCACAATAGGTATAAGTCGCTGTTGTACTGCAGTGATGGCCTACCTCATTCATTTTCAGAAACTTCCACTAAAGGTAAATGAGAGAATTGTATAAAAGTCATTGATATGTTGGAACCAGCAGTCACCCTGAACTCTGAGAGCGATATGACAGAACTGCTGTTAAACTGTCTGAATAATCATGTTATTGCTGCCGTCCTGATGAAGGTGGGGTTGGCAATATTTGCTGATTATCAGGTCAAAATAAAAATGAAAATTAGACAAGTCACCAATTTCTGTTCAGTTCAGGTGAAGAATTATTGATCTGAAACAATCAAGTTTCCCTCTCTTCAGACCCTGACTACTGAGTATTTTCAACATTTTTATTTTATATTTCTGGAATTGGCAGTTTGTTTACTTTCCATCACTAACAATGCTGCTCCATCAGACCATGACCTCAGAACTATTTTCCTTTTGGTCATTGTGTGTATAAAATCCTTTCTGAACTCAGCATTTCTGCCCAGCAGATAGAATGGCTGATTTAGTACAGGGAAAAGCATGGTGGAATAGGAAAACAAAATCATAATCTTTTCTCCAAAAAAGTGCAATCTACTTTCGTTTTAGATGCTTTCATGAGATACAATTATTTTGTGATAACTGGTTCTCCAGATTAAATGCTTTTTAATTGGAACCTGGTTTTTTTAAATCCATTAATCCATCGAGGGAGTAAACATTTCTTCTTCTTTCTACAGTTTGAGATTGAATTTCCATTTTCCTTTTTAAAATATTTGTAATCTCAAATCCTCTTTGTTTTTCAAGATGGAACTAAAGGACTTAGTGATAAGGAATTGAGATCAGTGAATCCTGATAGTCAATCCCTACAATTATTTTGTTCAGCTTGACGATAGCTTGTTTGCGGTGCTTATTTGAAACTATGTCCACCTCACTTCTAGTTGAATTCTCACAAGTCTGAGTAAGCATCAGCATTTGAGGTCTTATCAGGTCTATCATTGACAGAGTGGGTTGAGACCAGCATAAGATCGTGGAATCACGCAGAACCAAATGACTGATCCAATTAGAGGAATTAGCTGTTTGGACAGATGGCCAAAGAAAGTTTACAATTTAAAGAAATATCACTAAATAATAATTATCTGTGGTAAAGGTTGCAGGTGCGCAATTTACTGCACTCTCCATTCCTTCCCCCCCCCAATCACAAATGAACCCCCACTATGGCTGCAAAGAGGAATAATGAAGCCTCCACAGCTTTCTTAATAGTTTTGAGAAATAGGCAATGTACTTTGTTTTATTGCTCTCTTTTGAAACCTGCGTTTGCAAGTATTAAAATGTGCCTCAATATTCCTTTTCCTTAGGATGTATGGGCACAAGTGGAGGCGTGTAAAGCAACCATTCGGCCACATCGTAATTTTGTACATCAACTTTCCGCGTGGGAAGAATTTATCCTAAAGGAAAAGATCACCGATGTCTCTGATCCTTATTTCTGAAATAGTAGACTATCATTGTCAAAACAAGACTTGGAAATATTTCTGTTTTTTTTTTAATGAGTCAATAATTTAATAGCTTGAAAAGTACCTCCAATATTATCTAATTTATAATGCAGCTGTAATTTAAATTCCCTTCATAATTTCTAATTGTATTATCACTTATTCCCACAATTTATTGTACTTTGAATTTACATATTTACTGCAGATTTTACAGTGTAAAAGAATGGTTAAAAAAGGCATATCTTATTCAATGTCAACATGTTGGGTAAAACTGCAGTGAGCAAGGTCTATTCAATCTATAATCTCCCTGACATTCATACATCCATAAGTATTTTGGTGAGGTATTGCAGCAGGTGTGGGATATCACACCCAAATTGGGACACACACTGCTTGCTACGAGTCTTTCTCTGATATTGGAACACTTGCATTAAAGTTTACCAGCCTATGATTCCTAGTAAAAAACAAAAGCAACTCGGAGGTCAACCTGCCTTGAATATTTTCAATGACTCCGTCCCCAAAGCTTTGAGAAAATGTCCCTCCTCATCTCCATCTTAAAGAAATGAGCCCCTATACTGAGTCTCTGTCACCAGGCCTAGATAATCCCACCATGAAACTTCTCAGAAGCCACACTGCCAATATCCTTCAGAATCCTAAACACATCCTTTACCAATTGGCTAACGTTGCAAGAGTCAGAAATGAACATGGATTGCGAGCAGACGGTGTCGGGGATAGATTTATGTCAGTGTTTAACCGTGAACACAACTGTATGTGGTGCACTGAGGTGGGTGCGTAATTTCAAGGCTGATCATCCCATCTCGATGATCATAGATTCTGCAGTTTCATATACCTCTCTTACCAACCCATCTCAGTGCAACTCATCATTGCAAACATCTCTCCTGGTGGTTGTCCTCTCGTGTCTGGATTTCTTCCCTGTTTTCCCTAACTCGTTCTACTGAGTTTCCATGAGGCTCTGTGAGGTAGGTGCTGTTGGGAGCCAGCTTTAGTTCATCTGGATTTTTACATTCACACATTTTATCGTGGCAGGTACAAGATCTATCTGGGATCTGTGGTTACTAACAATAATAATCACCCATTTATTAGTAGCAGTATGGGCATGTGATCAGTTCCAGATGTCATTAGATATGTGCCATTGAAAACAGAATATCACCAAAATGGCAACCATAAATGGCATTGGCATGCTGTAAAATCCACTTCCACCCACAATGCACATGTGACTGGTCTCCCTTTGCGCTGTTTTAAGTTAAGCCTAATTTTTATTAAATAGATAAATTAGCTTATTTTCCATACTTCACCAAACTCTTGTAACTTACATTTGGAAGAAACAATACACCATGGAAAATCTGTGATGGCAGAACGTGTGTAGACTACACCAGGATCCAAGCTCCGAGACATCAGCTAGTAATTTGTGTAATCAGTTTCATATGACCACCTAATTAACTGTGAGTCAGGCAGCCTAATACTCCAATGTAATGGCCAGTTGAAGTTCGGAAATTTGAAAACTAGGAGCACCCCACAAGCCTTGCCGTTTCAGAGATGCACTGACCCAGTCATCTGGCCATAACAATTTGGCCCTTGTCAAAGTCGCTCAGGTCTTTACTCCTGCCCATTTCTCCTGCATCCAACACATCAACTTCAAGAACCGACTGTTCACTTGCTGCCTAATATATCCCACCCCTGGACAGGTGCCATTGTAACAAGATAATCAATGTTATTCACTTCACCTGTCAGTGGTCATAATGTTTTGGCTCATCGGTGTATATAAGCGAAGAGAAAATAGATTGAAAAAATATATAAGCCTCGCAGTCAGAAGCAGGGGAATCGACAATGGGCAACAAAAAAAAATGACAGATCAATTGAACAAATACTTTGAATCTGTTTTCATGAAGGAGTTCACAAGTAAACATTTAGAAATGTTAAGCAACCTAGCATTTACTGAAACAGAGTTATAAAAGGAATTCTGTATTAGTGAAATGGCCTACTCCTGTGCCTAATTTCTGTATTTCTCTTTAGTTTATGCAATCCATCTTCACAAATCAAGCATTGTAATCCAAATATTATTCCAATAAATTTGCTGCATGTATTCCATTATTTCCTGTGGCATGATGCCCAGAACTATACAGGTATGAACATATCACAGCATTAATAGCTCTAGCACAACCTCTACCTTCCTGTGGCCAAGTTCTCTAGATATAAAGTTGAATACTTCCCAATCATTATTTCACGCTGCTTTATACTTCCTGGTTTGAGCCAAGCAATGCTGTGTTCGTGCCTCGATCTGTTTCAAAGATACTAGCAGAGCAAGATGGACCAGTCCGTCAAAATCGCCTATACTGAAGTGTAGTACGCAAAGGAGCGGAACGTCCGCCATTTTAGTAGGCAAAACCCGCCGCTCGCTATGCCTCTTGCAGTGTAATCAGTGTTGTGGGGGAACAGTATGTGTGATACCATTAAAATGCAGAAAATATCTCACCTATCAACTCACATTTTTTGTTATTTTTATTTTTAAATGTTTTCCCCCTGCTTAATTTCTCAGATTTTATTATTTCTTACTGTTTCTGCCCATTTCCCTCCCATCCTTCCTCCCAGCCCCCTCTTTTGTAGTTTCCCTTGTATTGATCAAACACACACTGCACAAATTTATATATATATATATGTATAAGTGTATATATATAAAAGTGTATATATGTATTTTTATATCATATCATATCATATATATACAGCCGGAAACAGGCCTTTTCGGCCCACCAAGTCCGTGCCGCCCAGCGATCCCCGTACATTAACACTATCCTACACCCACTAGGGACAATTTAAAAAAAAACATTTACCCAGCCAATTAACCTACATACCTTTACGTCTTTGGAGTGTGGGAGGAAACCGAAGATCTCGGAGAAAACCCACGCAGGTCACGGGGAGAACGTACAAACTCCTTACAGTGCAGCACCCGTAGTCAGGATCGAACCTGAGTCTCCGGCGCTGCATTCGCTGTAAAGCAGCAACTCTACCGCTGCACTACCGTGCACATGTGTGTGTGTGTGCGTGTGTGTGTGTGTTTGTGTGTGAGAGGCTAGAGATAAATAGATCTCAAAGTTCCTTCTCATGGATCAGAAGCAACTTTGATTTAAAGCAACGCTCTATTTCTCTGTTCATCTTATTTTTCACATGATGCACATAAACCATAATGGCGATTTGACCTTTATGGTTTATGCATACACACACACACACACATATATATATATATATATATATATAATTTCTTTATTGATTTACTCTAATTATTTGTTTAGCAACCTTTTTCTCTCACACTCGCTCTCTCTAAAATCAGTCATGCACACACTTCTCAGCACATGGTTCTCCCGATCGTGATGACTGTTCTCTCACTTACATTTCATTAGGGCCTACCCATATACATTCGCAATCAGTGACATCAAACTTAATTCCAGAAATCCTAATATTGTGAATAAAATAACTAAGAACACATGTCAAGATATTTTTTCATTCTTTTCATTCTATATTAGTGTAATAAAATGTAATGCATACATACCTACACTGATACAGAAGTGCTAGCTTTAGATATGAATAATGTACATTACTACCATAGTTTAGTTTTGAATTTAACATATTATTGAGGGGGTCAGTGCAATATAGTGCTAACCCTCACTTTTGTGAAAAATGAGTTATATGCATTAACACGATCCTTACCCATTACGCTAAAACCTGTAAAAAATTAATATTTAAATTCAACCGATAAGTTGGTCAAACTACATAGGCACCTTGTTTTTTTGTGATTTATGGATTTTTCAAATGTGAATATCTCATAATGACATATTTATGGGTTAGCAGTATATTGCACCAACTCCCTTCAATTTTACATCATTCAAAAATGAATTTCATAAACAAGGATAACACTTGTTTCGCATGAATGACAGGAATAAAAAGTGTTATCCTTGTTTATGAAGTTCATTTTTCTCCAGAGATGCTGCCTGACCCGGTGATTTACTCCACCACTGTGTCTATTTGAATTGGATTCATGCTTCTGTACCACATCAGGCAGCATTGGTCATTTTAGTGGCTGTCAAGGGTTTTTAACTAATCAATTTACCAATTCAAATTTTCTTGGCTCTAAGTATAAAGTTAAATGTCTTTTCAATTATATTGTGGATACAGTAGAGTTCTATTGTTTGCAAATGCCTAATCTCTGCCTCCATGACTTTTAAAAATAAAACAAAAAGAGATACAGCTCGTGGAGGTGAAATTAAAATTAACAGAGAAAGCAAAGAAGAGCAGTTCATTAAATATGATCAATTGGCCTGATACAGAGTGGATCTCGATTGAAAATATTCAATCAGTAACATCCACAGTTTAAAGATCAGGAAGCAGCAACTCTTCAAGAAATAGTTATAAATGTCAACTATCAACTTATCCAAGAAGTTGAACAAAAAGAATTGTTTGCATTTTATATACGAAGAAATCGCAGTTGTGAACTGCCCAGCCTAGCACACAGAATCTGCCTACTAAAATGGCACTGAAATTTACCCATGACCTACTACAGTTTTTAGAATCTTGCTCCTCTAGTATCTTTGATCTGTTTGGCCAAGAAGCCTTGCTAACTAGCTTGCAGATACCACTTATCCCCTGTAGAGGTCTCGGCACTGGAAAGCAAACTGGATTAGAGAAAATCTCCACTGAAGGTCACAGAGTCTGGACCTTCCGTTGCCCTTCGCTGCAAAGTAATTTTTAGGCGGTAATCTTACTCAAGTCAGTTTAGTGGCTTGTCGGGGTCATAGCATACATTCGAATGGGACACCCACCATTTGTCAGCTTTCCAATTTTCGTATAACAATTTTAAATAGCATGCCTAGGATTTATCACAAGCAGGTCAATAATTTGCTTTCTAATCTATTTTATAACCTCTTATGTGGTACCTCAATGCAAACTTTCTCAGAGTCTAGAGATTCCCTAGTCTAATACTTTATTACCTCAGAACATTCAATCAAATGTGACCAAAGTTTTATTAACGAATTCTGGCATTTCAAATTATGACATTTCAATGTGATCATATTTTCTCCCCTCATATATTTCAGTAGCTTCTCCAAAATAGTTGCTGTACTAAACAAAACGTTTGCTCTTTTCCCTTAAATAATAAAATCACAGTGGCCACATTTCAATGTAATTTAACACTTTCTGAAGCTACATTGATTGCTACGACAGATTATAACTGAAGAATCTCCAATTTACAAACCCAACTTTTGTGATACCTTCGATTTGTACCAGCATCTGCTGTTATTTTCCTACACAACCCAACTTAAATGTCTGGTAAATGCTATCAGGTCCAGGGACCTGGTCAACTTCAGTACTGATTGATTTTCGAATATTTTTTTGCTTGGGTTAATTTTAGCGAGTTCCTTTCCATGATTATTATATTAATATGTTTAATAGAATAAAATGTAAATTGTCCATATGCTCCAGTCTGACAATTCATTGTAAAGTCTGACATAATTTGGCTTGCAAATCAAGCTGTATCTGTCACTGATCAATGCTGCTCTGCCAGCCAGACCAAATGCAATAAAGAAAAGCTAACCCCAACTTGCAAACATTCAACCAGCGATCAAAATATGCAGAATTTTATGGCAGATTTATTTTCTTTTGCATTTATTTCAGTTACTTCAATCCACACTATCTTTTGTACTTTGTCGTTAGTGATATTTCTCATCTCTTGCTGACCATCACTGTTTTGTTAAGTAGTTTATAAACTGTGAGAATTAATCATACCAAAATCAGATAATTTGTGGTGCTTCACATTCCTGCTTGTTTGCACTCATCTCGTGCTAATGTAAGACCAATGAACTGATTGCGGACTTTGGAAGAGGAAGGATGAGGACCCACAATCCTGTTTATATCAACAAGGGCTGTTTATATTCGCAATGGTGGAGAGAGTCAAAAACTTCAAATTCCTGGGCTTGCATATTTCCAAAGATCTTTCCTGTACCCAGCACACTGATGCACATAAAGATAGCACATCAATGCCTTTACTTCCCAAAAAGATTACAGAGATTTGGTATGTCAGAGAGGATTCTCTTGAACTTCTACAGGTGTACAGTAGAGAGCATATTGACTGGTTGCATCACGGCCTGGTTCAGCAACATGAATGCCCAGGACCAAAGAAGATTGCAATAAGTTGTGAATACTGCCCAGTCCATCACCGGCTCTGACCTCCCCACCATCAAAGGGATTTACCGGAGTTGCTGCCTCAAAAAGGCACCCACATAAACGGAGACCCACACCACCCTGGCCACCCACTCATTTCACCCCTGCCATCGGGAAGAAGGTACAGGAGCCTGAAAACTGAAACGTTCAGGTTCAGGAACAGCTTCTTCCCTATGGCCATTTGGCTATTAAACAGTCCACCTCAAATAAGCTCTGAACTACTACACAGACTATTATTGTCATTATTCTGCTATTATTGTTTGATTTTTGTGTATGGATGTGTGTGTATATTATATATATATTATATATATATATATATATATATATATATATATATATATATATATATATATATACACACACACACACACATACGTACACACAAAAAATCAAACAATAGTTTTTATATTAACTATATGTGTGTGTGTATTTGTGAGTATGTGTATGTATACACACACTGAATTTTTATTTCTTGTTTATTATATTGGTTACAGTGTACGATGTTTACATATTCTGTTGTGCTGTTGACTCTGTTGACTAATGTGGGATCTGATCTCACCGGCCCTCCACAACCCCTGGTTGGGTGGCAAGAACTAAAGCTATGCCTTGAAACTTTAAAAAAAATCAATAACATTGAATTGATTGATTGATACTTTATTATCACATGACATGTCACAGTGAAATTCTTTGTTTTGCATACATACAAAAGCACTGAAATGCCAAACATTAAATTAAAGCAAGATAATTTTTTAAATCACTCGCTGGTCTGTCAGTTTTAGGATCAGAAATGAGATATGCCAGCATAATGCTGGGAAATCCCAGCTGCTGGAAGCCCAATGTGAACTGCTGACACCAAGCCCAGCAAAATTCATCCCATGAATCTAAAGTTTCATATGTTGATACACAAGAAAGCTTGGAGTACAGTTCAGCACTGCTTAATAAATCAGCCTTGAGAATTGCCCAATGGAATTGTCTTTCATTTATTCAATCTTATGGCCCATGATGCTCTCCAAGGGTCAGCAACAGTGTTCCAATTCCAATTCCAAACTAAACTCAATTGTGGGGCAGGCAGATACAAACAGTAAAAATGCAACACTATTTGCAAATTTAAGCTGCTGTGCAATGCTATCTTACTGTGAAGAGTGAGTGGAGGAAGTTCATTTGAATGATATCATCCCCTCCAGTGCAAAGCTGGAGGATTTCTAACACAGACCCCTAACCCAAATTAAATAAACTGTGTTCATCATTTACAAAATCATTTTGCATGTTTTTTGGAAGCTCAATACATCAAAATTCCAAATGTGTTTGTTTTTATTGTTCAAAGAAAATCTAAATCCTGTACAAGTTTTGGTTTCCCCCAAACTTAAGGTATTATCCATACAATCTATATACATTTCTAGTTAATAAGAATAAATTATATTCTCCAGTGTAGATAAAATGACAGATTACTAAAATCCATTCAATCATATGAATTTTGTCTACTCGGTACTCAGCAGAACTAACCTTCATTTCTCTCCCGCCGTGGAAAAAAATTAAATCCTCAAAATGAAAATAAGTTTGATTACATTGTACTTTTGATTAAGGAAGTGAACTTTATTTTTATCTTATTTTTTTAACTCTGCTCCGGACCCAGTTACTTTATGAAATAAACAATGCATCCAATGTTATTACATTCAACACTTATTATTGAAAATAATATTTAATAAAAGCAAAAATATTTGCTTTAAACATTTTGAAATTATACATTCAACGAGATATGCATTTCACATGTAAATATACCTTGATCACCAGTTTTTAAGGAATAAGCTACATTTTCTAATTGATTTTTTGAAAATCACATCAGCAATTACACTTTTGTAATAAAACTGCTTTATTACAAAATGAAGTTGAGTAAAAGTGAGCACAGGCACCCAGTTAAAGTTTTGCATTCTTAATCTAGAGAGAAAACTGATCCATATAAGCATAGGTCCTTTCAGCACATTTTCCCAATATAACTTTAAGTTTAAAAAGACAGATTGCAGCGGATCCTGAAAACTTGTTAAAGAAAATTGACAGGTAGTCTTTTATGTTTCTGCAATGAGTTTAATTTAGAGCATTTACAATACGATTTATTAATTCTTTAAAAAATGAATTGGAATAAAATGCGTGCAAGAGATATAAACAGGAAAGGAGATCTATGCACTGGACAGTATTTAATCTTTGCCTATTTTTCATGAATACATTAATCAAAATACAAATGGCAATTCAATAAATAATGCCACAAGTATAAAATCACTGCAGGTAACCTGTCAATTTTAAGGGGCAAATATTTCCTTAGACTGCTGAAACAGAATGGTAACATCTTTGTGTTGAACGCTGTTACAGCAGAGTACCTGGATTCCAGGAAAAAACAGAGCCCTGTAGACTGGGATACCAGCTCCACAGCCTAACAGAGTGATGCTCAGCATGATTCGAAGATAAAGTCCCTGTTGTTTTTCTAAAAGCCATCGAACGAGTGAAACCACAGGCATGGCCAGATAAAGCACAGAAATCAGCTCATATTACATTCTTCTATAAAATGGATAGGGGCTGCAGAATTGTACAAATGCAATGTTCCTTCCCCTTTAAAGGGATGACCCCCTATAGTATCTTGGCCTGTGGAATCAATGGGATTTGTTTTACTTTCATTCTCTATAAAAATAGAACTATTCTTCTGCTTCCCCTCTATTAGTGAGCACTTGAAAGCAATGTATAAGGCACTTCAGGCAATATGAAATATTCAGAAGTTCAGGAATGGGAATGGGAATGAAAGTGGGAATGAAAAGGGAGAAATGAAAATTTCTTCTCTCCTTCAAAAATGTCCTGTCCACTTTTCCCAAGCTTCTGCTTTGAAAGCAAAGCAGCAGAATCCTTGTCACTTCAAAGACACAAATTATTTTTAAAAAGGCAGGAGCTGGGAAAAAAATCTTGACACATAATTTTTTTCAAAGATGTGTCAATTTGTAAAAAACACGAATCAGAGATAATTAGATTAAAGAACATTAATCATAGAAAAGGAAGGGAAATATGACCTGAAAATCCATGGATCAACAAAAAGGATATTATTTTCATTGTCAATTTTCATTTGGAGATTGGTATGATTCAAAAGCCTATTTGTGGAGAAGGCTAAACTCAAGGTACATCTTCAGTAGTCTGTCTATACCCCATGCTTATTTGACAGCATTTTTCAACAATAATGCTTTTGCATCTTTTATTCTAGAAAGCAGATATAATCCAAATGTAAAAATATACAAGCTGATATCAAATAGTATAAAATTAGATAAACCTGCAAATGCAGTAATTTGCCCAAATTGCAAAAGGTAACAAAGGCATTCTTCATTAAGACTTATTTCTATTGCAATAGCTTTTACACTAATTACTTTGCACAAATAAACTTGATGTTTAAGTAAAATGGGTCCAATAACAGTGGCCAAATGGGAAAAGCCTTGAGGAAATTCCATCCCTCGTCCTATTATATTAAGAAGCCTTCACTCCAGATATTATACTGCATTCACTTTGGTCCATTCTCGCAGCAGCATCACGTAAATTTCAACACGACAAAAGGAGAATGAATTGGATTATTTTGTGTGTTTGAGACACATTATTTAGAGAATGGTGCTCAGAGCAGCAAATTCTCCAGCCCAATATACTAGATCTATCAAAAATCCATGCATTAGAGTATTTACTCGATAGGTGGGACAGGCAGAGGAACAAAGTGTGGGGGGTTGCTAGACAGAGAGGTTAGGGATGAAAGAAAATGTAAAGTGGAAAGCCCGAATATGGATTGCAGAATTAATCATAGATTAATCACAGAATTATGGGCTAGTTCAAAATAGCACATATTGCAGAGGAGATGATTATGTTGCACTTCTTCCCGTTAAACAATTTATCATAAAGTATATAATATAAATAAGACATGGCAGAATAACAGTTTCCACCATCTTAGAATAACAGGGGATATTTTGTTACCCAGGTGGAAAGCCTCTTGTAGAATATTTTTAATGAGACCAATATACATCTGTTTTTGGTACAGGTGGAAGATGCGAGTGGTATAAAGAGTCAAATTTTGATACATCTAAGCACTATGACCCTTCAAAAGATAAATGTGAGGTTATCCACTTTGGCGGCAAGAACAAGGAGGCAGATTATTATCTCAATGGTGTCAGATTAGGAAAAAGGGAAGTGCAACGAGACCTGGGGATCCTTGTACACCAGTCACTGAGTGTAAACATGCCGGCAGTGAAGAAAGCTAATGGCATGTTGGCCTTCATAATGAGAGAATTTGAGTATAGGAGTAAAGAGGTCCTTCTGCAGTTATACAGGGCCCTGGTGAGACCACATCTGGAGTATTGTGTGCAGATTTGGTCTCCTAATTTGTGGAAGGACATCCTTGCTATTGAGGCTTGTAGGTTCACAAGGTTAATCCCCGGGATGGCGGGACTGTCATATGACGAAAGATTGGAAAGACTGGGCTTGTGTTCACAGGAATTTAGAAGGATGAGAAGGGATCTTATAGAAACATATAAAATTATAAAAGGTCTGGACAAGCTGGATGCAGGAAAAATGTTCCCAATGTTGGAGAGTCCAGAACCAGGGGCCACAGTCTAATAAAGGGGAGGCCATTTAAAACTGAGATGAGAAAAAACATTTTCACCCAGAGAGTTGTGAATTTGTGGAATTCTCTGCCACAGAAGGCAGCAGAGGCCAATTCACTGGATGAATTTAGAAGGGAGTTAGATCGAGCTCCAGGGGCTAGCGGAATCAAGGGATATGGGGAGAGGGCAAGCATGGATTACTGCTTGTGGATGATCAGCCATGATCACAATGAATGGTGGTGTTGGCTCAAAGGGCCAAATGGCCTCCTTCTGCACCTATTTTCTATGTTTCTAAAAGGTTTGTATAAATGTAAACTCGATAACCAGGACTTCAACAGTCATGCCCTCCTCCAGTTATTGCGTTCAAGATGCAAGTAATACCATCTCAAAACATCAATGGTCAACTGCAGTTAAAAAAAAAGTGAATTAGAGAAAAGGTTTAAAAGGATGGGATAAATTTAAAGGAAATCGGTCAAAAACACAGCTTTTTCCTGAGAAAGGAGGAAACAGTGGACATTTTGATGAACTAAAATTGCAATGCTGCATCACTGGAGAGCACCAGATACAGTGCAATCAATGGTCTAAAGATATTAAACAGATTTATTATATTTCAACTATTAGTATCTTATATTATTTGCATATTAAAACCCTGACCAGCGAAAAAAAAGTGTATAAATAAGGCTACTTCAAGGCACAACATTCTTCAATACAAACCACAAACATTACATAAGATGCCAGAAATGTTCTTTTGTGTTGATGGAAGATTTAAAAGGGAAGTTGCCTTAATTTCAATTCAGATGATGATTGGGGTATGACTGCAAACTGAAGGAAACCAGCATCTGAACAACAAGCTAGAATTAATATGAATATGAGTGCTGAATATGAATGAGAAATGAGTGCTGGCATTGGTCAATCGCAACTGATTTAACAAAGCACAATTTCTGTTTTTTGAGTGTTTTTTGACCTTTAGCATTCTTAGTAAAGTCAGGTTGTAAACCTGCAATATTGCACTGGAGATAAATGCAAATTTAAAGATCAACAGACTGGATTTAAAATGACAAATTGTGTTTACTTTTTAATTTATGCATTTCTACTGATCTTTAGGCATACTATGAGCTTCAAAATAGGAAGATTCTGATTGCAGATTTTGATTGCACAGAACTGTATAAATGATATGGAACCATGCATCTTTGCGTGGTTTTGTTTTTAAGTTTGAGGTATAATACAATGAAGATGGTGCATCTTATCAACCCAGTATGACTGATACATGTATGTGTGATGTAAGCAAAGACTGATTTTGCCTTGCATTTAGGTGTGTGCAGGTTGTAATAAGAATGTTTGCTTGGATTTAGTCTATGAAATCAGGTAGGCATGGCAGAGCTTAGTTTCAGCTAGAAGTAACAAATCTATTCATATACTTTCATTATAAAATAACATGATCCTGTAAACTTTCAATCATCCATCAGTTCTTATTCATTTTAAAGCAATTATGTCTTTGCTTTATTATTTTCTCAACATAGGCTTCCATTACTTGGAGATGCACTGCCCCCTTCTACCACCACCCACTCTTACTAACCATTGGCAAAAACTAAATGCACAATTTATAAAGTGTCTTCAGTCTTATGTTAAACTTTGAGTGCTTAGTCCACAGGCACAACATCCTTCAAAAATACTAATTCCCTCAAAAAGAACCTGGTTTAATGTTAAGAATCTCTGCTTTTTGTCCTGCCTCCAGCAAACTGCACTCATGATCTGCCAACTCACCATTCCTTCATCAAAAGGCACGTAAAACAATGAATACCTGGAGTAACTGTCACCTCCCATTTTCAGGATTAGTGACATCCTGAGAGAGCTCAAACAGAATGGCATTCCATGGGGCAGCACATGGCTTTTAATAACCATGCTTTACTTGGGCTTATACTTTTCCTTCCAATCCCATTTCCTTCATTCATTTAGACCCTACTTTTAAAAAAAATAATGCAAGATGTTGAGGTTTCGTAAGTTACTCTTTAAGCAAAGTCAAGGCAAATTGATATTATGATGTAAAACTTTCTGATCAACTAAATGGTGTTTTCAGTGAGTGAAGTAGAAATGTGTTAACTGTCTTACTGGTAGGAAAAGTGAACTGAAAGGTGTTAATCAGCAGGATGGGATCTGGGTTGTGAAAATGCACTTCTCCATTCAATTTGATATGGTTTCATAGTAGCTGTAGTTACTTAAGATCTGAAGACATGCACGGCCCTTATGACAAACTGTCTACAAATTGGGCATTCACTCATGCGCTTTCCACACTTAGTACATGTAACCATATGGCCACACTCAAGTAGCACACAGTCAATTGGAGAGTCCATGCATATTTTACAGAGGTTCTCTTCACCCGAAGTTCCTGTTCCACCTACACAAAATAAAACAGCAATCAATAATTACGCACCAGAGAGAATACTGGGAAGTTACTGAGAGAAAACAAACATAGCTTGTGGGGACAAATAAAAACATATTGATATTGATCAGAGTTCAAAGAATGAGGGGAAATCATTGAAATATAATGTGATAAGGGGCATAACAGGCTAATGTTGAAATGTTTCCATGAGTGGAAGGTGTCTTAGACAGGTGTAACTAGGAGATAGGAGCAGGCTCCTTGTGAGATAATAGGGCATTTAAAATCGAGTTACATAAGAATTCATTCTTGTAGAGCTGGTGAATCTCTGGAATTTTCCGACCCAGTGGATTGTGAAGGTTGCATCAATGCGGGTACTCAAGGAAGAGGTAATCAATTTTTGAAAGATTAGAGGATTATGCAATTGGCATGGATGAGTAGAGGTCTGGAGCAGATCACTGGAACGCAGGTCAGGCTTGAGGGTCAAGTGACCTATTCCTGCTCCAGAATTTCTAGCATTCAACAATAAACTGGTTATTGTCCAGAATATAACATTACAGTTTAGAGGTTAAATTCAGAATATCAGTGTGAGGGAATGAAATTCTTATCATTTTAGTATATAGCTCGCAATATTAGCAAACTCAGAACATACAAGAAAAAGGGAACTGTTTTATAGACAATAGACAATAGACAATAGGTGCAGGAGTAGGCCATTCAGCCCTTCGAGCCAGCACCGCCATTCAATGCGATCATGGCTGATCACTATCAATCAGTACCCCGTTCCTGCCTTCTCCCCATACCCCCTCACTCCGCTATCCTTAAGAGCTCTATCCAGCTCTCTCTTGAAAGCATCCAACGAACTGGCCTCCACTGCCTTCTGAGGCAGAGAATTCCACACCTTCACCACCCTCTGACTGAAAAAGTTCTTCCTCATCTCCGTTCTAACCAGGGGCCACAGTCTTAGAATAAAGGGGAGACCATTTAAAACTGAGGTTAGAAGGAACCTTTTCATCCAGAGAGTTGTGAATTTGTGGAATTCTCTGCCACAGAGGGCAGTGGAGGCAAAATCACTGAATTAATTTAAGAGAGAGTTAGATAGAGCTCTGGGGGCTAGTGGAATCAAGGGATATGGGGAGAAGTTGGGCACAGGTTACTGATTGTGGATGATCAGCCATCATCACAATGAATGGTGGTGCTGGCTCAAAGGGCCGAATGGCCCCCTCCTGCACCTATTTTGTATGTTTCTATGTAAATGATCACACTCCACAAATGTAAACGTAACTCAAGCTAAGGGTAAAGTCAAATTTTGAACCCCATGTGTTCAGACCCCTAGGTTTTGGGTTTGAAATTGGCCAATATAATGGGATAAAAATCCAATTCTTCCTTACAGTCTCGGAGATCCTCAAGTGGAATCGCATGTCTGAATACAGAGGGAGGAAGGTCAAGAAGGGAATATTATTCAGAGATGGCGGGATAGGTGACGTGTTACATCTGCTGCTTTCTGAGGCCCACTAACTCTGCAGCACGTAGTTACAATTTGAATTTTGCTTCAGAACTGTTGGCCATAGTGCAGTAGTTCAGTAATTTAACATCGATTGGTATTACAGTGCCCCCCATAATGTTTGGGACAAAGACCCATCATTTATTTATTTGCCTGTACTCCACTGAGTTTCTCAATAGAAAAAAATCACATGTGGTTCAAGTACACATTGTCAGATTTTATTAAAGGGTATTTTTATACATTTTGGTTTCACCATGTACAAAATTACAGCTGTTTTTATACATGGTCCCCCCATTTCAGGGCACCATGATGTTTGGGACACATGGCTTAACAAGTGTTATCAGCACCTAGTCTTTCCTCCAGTCTTTCCATCACCTTTGGAAACTTTTATTGCTATTTATCAACATGAGGACCAAAGTTGTGCCAATGAAAGTCAAAAAAGCCTTTATGAGACTGAGAAACAAGAATAAAACTGTTAGAGACATCAGCCAAACCTTAGGCTTACCAAAATCAACTGTTTGGAACATCATTAAGAAGAAAGAAAGGCCAAGGAAGACCTCCACAGCTGATGACAGCAGAATTCTCTCTATAGTAAAGAAAAATCCCCAAACACCTGTCCGACAGATCAGAACACTCTTCAGGAGTGTGTATTTGTCAATGACTACTGTCCGCAGAAGACTTCATGACTTCATGAACAGAAATACAGAGGCTACACTGCAAGATGCAAACCATTAGTTAGCCGCAAAAATAGGATGGCCAGGTTACAGTTTGCCAAGAAGTACTTAAAAGAGCAACCACAGTTCTGGAAAAAGGTCTTGTGGACAGATGAGATGAAGATTAACTTATATCAGAGTGATGGCAAGAGCAAAGTATGGAGGAGGGAAAGCACTGCCCAAATATAAAACATACCACCTCATCTGTGAAATACAGTGGTGGGGGTGTTATGGCCTGGGCATGTATGGCTGCTGAAGGTACTGGCTCACTTATCTTCATTGATGATAAACTGCTGATGGTAGTAGCATAATGAATTCTGAAGTGTAAAGACACATCCTATCTGCTCAAATTCAAACAAATGCCTCAAAATTCATTGGCCGGCGGTTCATTCTACAGCAAGCCAGTGATCTCAAACATACTGCTAAAGCAACAAAGGAGTTTTCCAAAACTAAAAAATGGTCATTTCTTGAATGGCCAAGTCAATCACCCGATCTGAACCCAATTAAGCTGCCTTTAATATGCTGAAGAGAAAACTGAAGGGGACTAGCCCCCAAAACAAGCATAAGTTAAAGATGGCTGCAATACAGGCCTGGCAGGGCCTGAAGACACCCAGCAACTGGTGATATCCATGAATCGCAGACTTTAAGCAGTCATTGCATGCAAAGAATATGCAACAAAATACTAAACATACCTACTTTCATTTACATGACATTGCTGTGTCCAAAACTTCATGGTGCCCTGAAATGGGGGGACTATGTATAAACACTGCTATAATTTCTACATGGTGAAACCAAAATGTATAAAAATACCCTTTCTTAAAATCTGACATTGTGCACTTTAACCACATGTGATTTTTTTCTATTACAAATCTCAAATTGTGGAGTACAGAGGCAAATAAATAAATGATGGTTCTTTGTCCCAAACATTATGGAGGGCACTGTACATATGTACTCACTCAAATGCCAAAGTACTTAGAAATGGTAAACTTGCACTGGGACAGCAATACTTTTTTACAAAAGTCAGCCTAAGGAGACATTAGGCAGGTTGGGAGGTTATTTTAGTTAACTTGAGAAATGTTTTAAAATAAACTTGGGTAAAAATACTGAAAATAATTAGCACCAAATTCCTCATCTGGCTGAATATTGTGCTCCTCAGTAAAATTTGAGCATCAACTAGAAGAAAGTTTTCAAAATGCTGCCTTAGGTACCATTTACCTCCTCCACAATTCTGAGATCTATTTGGACACATCGGGTTATATTAAAGGGGATGGGGAGCACGCTTTGTTTAACTGACAATTTTCTGTGTTCTAAATATGCAATATAATGAATATTTGTATACTTTTTTAAAAAGCCGCCGAGTTTTAATATAAAGAATCTTACCGTCTTGAGATTTAAGTTCAGCAGCTGCAAAAATAAATTAGAACAAAGTTATATCAAACATTGATATTAAATGCCAATTTTAATTATCTATCTCTGTATAAACCTTGCCTACCATGATTCTGAAGATTTATTTGTTCATTATATAATCTTGTCACTCGCTCCATTAACTCCCATTTTTCACAGCACCCTTTGTAATTTACAAAGTTCCGAGCTAGTATTTCTTTTAGCTGGCGTACTGAGAGACCATCAATATCTTCCACACAAGTCAAGTCCGATAATGACGCTCTACGCCGGCCTGGGACAATGATCTCCTCTGAATTGACGGACTAGAACAAAGCCAAACCAAGAGAGATTAAAGATAGATGGACATGTCGTACCAATACATTTAATCAGTTATTCCACACACTAGATATAAAAATGTAGCGTGTGTGTAGAGTTTTGTACAATGACACACTACAATTTTTACAGCACATTCTCCAAACAAATTTTACACATCTCTCATTTTGGGTAATGAAATTAATAATAAATGTATGTTTGTCTAAGCTACTTAATCCTTTCCTTCATTACACAGGGGAACGGGCTCAATTGTAACCACGATTTCCGTTAATCTAGTGATTTTGGTCTCAAACTTTCATTTATACAACCACATTCTCATGAAACACCGCATTTGTTTATCCAAAGGATAATTTTTGCACAATTTTGTACAGTGGATTGTAAACAACTGGGGAGCATATGGTACAATTGACTGAGCTGTTGCCTCAGTCTGTGTAGAGTTTGCACGTTCGTAGTTCATTATGCTGCCACTGCCAGGACGCACTCGGTCACCGTGGGGCTTCCTCATTTCTCATCTGCTGACGGTTCCATGCGGCAGTAAGTCAACGACGCTGGGGGAGAAGGAGGAGGCAGCGGCGGTGGAAGGGTAGGAGAGGTCGAGTGGACAGAGGGACGGGAGGAGGAGGGGGAGCGGCGGAATGAACAAGGCAAAGGAAGAAGCGGCAGCTGGAAAGAGGGGAGGAAGCCCCACGGTGACAAGGTGCGTCCTGTAGGTGATGTCAGCCGAAAGATAGAGCTGTCCGCAGTGGCTACAACGTGAGCCGCAACAACAGCCGTCTCACCAGACCGTGTGGTTCGTGAAGACTGGCTGACTGGTCCATCTGCTATAACCAAAATCCATTATATAGGGGTCCAATAATAGAGGGTTTACTGTATCATCACCTTTAGAGATAATTTCATCCATGGCAGCACTATGCTCTTTAATATTCAAAAATTGCATTAAAAAATAAAATCCGTTCAGTTAAACAGTCAAATTTCAGTGTGCCAATCTGCCAGCTGAAAATTAGTTTCAATTAATTTTCTTCACCACAGATTTATTTCCCAAAGTGCAATTGGACAGATTAAAAAAAAAATTACATATTCTGTTCGAAAATAAAACATTATGTAAAAGGTAAAAGAGTACCCTTAGAACTTGGTACAACATAGTCTCTCTGCCTCCTATAATTTTAACAAAATTATATTAGTTCATGGGAATTGGTACTTACTAAACTTGCACAAATATTGTGAATGCCGTTTAATACTCCCTTATTATGCTCTATGGAACGGAGTTAAATGAACTAAACCACAATAAAAACAGACTAATTTTGTCTGAACATTTATTCACTGAACACTTAATATTATTGATCACATTGGAAAACAAGGTGTCGTTTGTTGAATGCTAGAAACAAAAGAAAACTACACTGTGGAACTAGGGGTAAATATTCAACTCACCTCAGTCTCATCGTCATTTTGTGCTGAAGTCTCATTCTGATTTCCTCCACTCACTTCTGCGTTTGCCTGCAAATGCAGACCAAAAAAATGATTCAATAATTTAATACTTCACATTCACATTGCAAAACCCAGCAAATAAGACATTTTTTGAATAAAGCTGAAAGGATGTATCATTTTAAGAATACAGAAAGACTGCATCATTTATAATTTGAGTTCACCACTAACTAGTGATTTTGAATTTCTCTGCAGCCAGTGGCACAAGCCATGAATAATTAAAAACTAAATTAACCTTGTCTCTTCCTAACTCCTTCCTAAGACCTCTTATTGAAAACAACATATATACAGCAAGTTCTGACATTCTCCATCAGAGACAAAACTCAAATTATGAAAATTTATTTCGTCTTTGCAATTAAAACTGACTTTGGTTTAAGCATGCATTTTTGTTGCTCTGCAAAGTGTTGCATTTAATAGCCAATGATGATTGTTAGCACCTCAATACTGCTGACTTATGAATGCATTAAAAACAACCAAACATCACAAATAGGTTTATTACAGAGGAATTAATAAGGAATCTTTTTACTGTGGACATGTGACCAATACTGTAAATTCACTGGAATTTAAATAGGAGCAGGATTAAGCCATGCTATTCCTTCAAATTGCTCAATCATTCAGTAAGATTGTGGCTAATCTGATCATTAGCCTCAACTCCACATTCCTTTGTGTTCCCCATACACTTGGATTTGCTCACACAAAAAAAAAATCTATTGATCATAGCCCTGAATGTAATGAATGATATTCAGCCTAAACAGCTCTCCAGGAGTAGGGGGGGGGGGGCAGAGAATCCCAAACATTCATGATCCTCAAGAAAAATCCCCCCTTATCAGTCTTCAGTGGACAATCACCTTTCTGAAACTTGCCCCAGTTTGAGATTCTCCCACTAAGAGAAACATCTTCTCAGCCTCACCCTTAAGAATCCAGTGTTTTTTTCCATCAAAACATCTTAACTCCATACTCCCTGGTCCACTCGTCCCTTCCTACCCAAACCACCCCTTCCCCAGGCACTTTCCCCTGCAACCGCAGGAGATGCAACACCTGCCCCTTTACCTCCCCCCTCGACTCCATCCAAGAACCCAAACAGTCTGTCCAGGTGAGGCAGAGATTCACCTGCACCTCCTCCAACCTCATCTATTGTAGCCGCTGTTCCAGATGTCAACTTCTCTACATCGGCGAGACCAAACGCAGGCTCGACGATCGTTTCGCTCAATACCTTCGCTCAGTCTGCCTTAACCAACCTGATCTCTCGGTGGCTGAGCACTTCAACTCCCCCTCCCGCTCCCAGTCTGACCTTTCTGTCATGGACCTCCTCCAGTGTCATAGTGAGGCCCACCGCAAATTGGAGGAACAGCACCTCATATTTCGCTTGGGCAGCTTATAGCCCAGTGGTATGAACATTGACTTCTATAACTTTAGGTAACTCTTCTGTCCCTCTCTTCCCCTCCCCCTTCCCAGTTCTCCCACTGTCTTCCTGTCTCCACCTATATCCTTTCTTTGCCCCGCCCCCTGACATCAGTCTGAAGAAGGGTCTCGACCTGAAACGTCACCCATTCCTTCTCTCCTGAGATGCTGCCTGACCCGCTGAGTTACTCCAGCACTTTGTGATACCTTAACTTTCTAAACTCATTCAGAAATTCCTATTTCTTGAATCAATATAAAACTAAAGCTCAAAATTAAAGACATCCAAATCAATTTTAATAACATTAACTTGATGTTTCATAGGCACTTTTCACAGATTTATAGAAAAACATACCAAGCTTGGTTCCTGAGAAATTCTTGGGCTATTTGGGTTGGCCGCTCCATACGGTGGGGGAGCATCATGAGAGGTAGATGCTGTTGTCCCTGCGGGTGCATTAGACGTAAAGGTCTGCTGTTCAGATATATCCATTCTATAAAGAGGAATATGCACCTGACTAGATGGTACAGGCTGAGGTTGCTGCCCCATTACCAAATCTACCAGATCAGATTTCTCTCGGCACATTTCCATTGAAATTTCATGTAGTTGTAGGTAGTCACGCAATTCTTTCACTTTCAGTTTCATCAGTTCTCCCCGGTGGAAGTCGGTGGTGCGAAATCTCTGGCAAGTGTGGCATATTTTGGGGCTATTTTCAGATTGGATTGAACAAGATGTGCAAAAGCTCTTCTTACAATCTACACAAACATGCTGAAAAGAGAGGAAACATTAATGGCAGTGTGCCTCATTTAACACAGTAAATTGAATTAATGTGGAATTCCTTTTTGTGATGATTTTTTGTTCTCCTATAAAAAGTCTTTATTTTAAAGACGCATTTTATTTCCATCATAAATGTAACAATTGACCTCTCACGTAATTGTTCACAGTAAATTAGATGACATTGTGTTGTTTTACAAGGATAATAGTGTTTGACTAGATCAAGTGGACCCGTTGGGCCCAAACTTCCCCTGCATTGGTGCAGCACCCTCTCCTCCCCCCTCCCTCCCTTCCCCCTCCCTCCCCCTTCCCTCCCCATCCCTCCCCCTTCCCTCCCCATCCCCTCCCCCCACTCCATCCCCCTCAACTCCTCACACTCCCTTTCTTCCCCCCACCTCCAACGCCTCCCTCCATCCCCTCTCCCCCCCAGGAGATAGATTTAAACTTTAAAATGTGAATAACTTTTAAAACATAACACTGATTTCAATGAAACCTCTTCCATTAGCACCAAAGGGACCATGGTGAATAAGGTGGGCCTAAAATTGTCGCGCTATCGTGTACCATTTTGGCTGTAGTTCAGGAACAAACAAACAAGAGTTTTAGTATATAGATATGCAGTTTGCAAGAAATTACTTTGCTTTTACAGTATTCTGTATCCATTTACAGTAACAAAAGTAGGGGAGTGTCAATATAGAGGGCACAGATTTATAGCAAAAGGGGAAAGATTAAAAAAAAACAAGGGCAACTTTTTCTACAGAAGATGCTGTGTATAGGGATCAATCTGCAGAGGAAGTGGTAGAGGGAAGTACAATTACAAAATTTAAAAGACACTTGGACAGGAACATGTATAGGAAAGGTTTTAAGGGATCTGGGCCAGGCACAAATGACTGAGCCAGGCATAGAATGGAACCAACTGTGTGAGGCACCTCAGTCGGCCTGGATACCTATTTAGCGCTCCGCAGCATTACGACTCTACCATTTCTCTGCCTCTCATAATCGTATATACTTCTATCAAGTCACCTCTGGAACTGCTTTGCAACAGGGAAATCCTGCCCAGCCTCTATCCCTACAATAGAAGCCCTTCATTCCAGATAATATCCTGGTGAGTCTCTGCATTCTTTCCGGCACAACCACATCCTTCCTTTAGCATGAAGATAGACACAAAAAGCTGGAGTAACTTAGCGGGTCAGACACCATCTCTGGAGAAAAGGAATAGGCGACATTTCGGGTCGAGACCATTCTTCATACCAGTTCCTTCCTACATGCATCCTTCCTTTAGTGTAATGCACAAAGTCTAATATTCTGTACCTTGAACAATGAAAGCAAGCATGCAATTTGCATTCTTCATCACCCCATCGATCTGTGTTGCTATTGTTTGAGAACCATGAATTTGCATCCCAGGGTCTTTCTGTTCATCAACATTCTTTAGTGTGCTACCATTTAATGTATATGGTCTACCCCTATTAGACTTCAAAAAATGCACTCTCATTGGGATTAAATTCCATTTGCTAATGCTCTGCCCAATTTCCATCCGATCATTATCAGACTTTCATCTTAGATAATCTTTCTCGTTATTCAGAACATAACCGATTTGTCTCATCTTCAAACTTGTTAATCACACCTGCTACATTCATGCCTAATTCATTCATATATATCAAGTGGCAAAGATTGCTGTACATCAGTGGCCACAGATATCTAGTCGGAAGAGCATCCTTTCACCACTACTCTCCGTCTCCAATCACGCCAATTTTGAATCCAATAAGCCAGTTCACCTCGGATCCATGTAACTTAACCTCCCGGTCCAAATTACCGTGTAGGACCTTGTCAAATGACTTGCTGAAGTCCATTTACGCAACATCTATCACCTTGCCTTCATCAATCTCCATTGTTACCACCTTAAAAAACCCATCCCCAGCACAAAGCTATGTTGACTATTCCCTATCAATCCTCATCTTTCCAAATGTACATTACTATCTTTCTGAATTTTCTACATGAATTTCCTTACTAGTGGCAAAATGCTCACTAGCCTATAGTTAACTTGCTTATTTATCCCTGACTACTTACTGAAATAAAACACTGTTAGTTATCCTTTAGTCTTTGGTGGCAAATAAAGATGCAAAAATCTCTGTCAAGTTTCCAGCCTCTTCCATTGTTTTCCCCATACCATTCTTGGATAGATCTCATCTAGTCCTGGGGATTTATCCAATCTTTTGTTTCAAGACATCTAACACCTCACCTTCTTAATACTGACATGCTCTGGCCACTCAATGTTTCCCTGCACTCATAAACTCAATAAACTGTATTTCTCCTTGGTAAATACAGATGAGAAGTAATCATTTAGGACCCCACATCTCCTACCTTCACTCATAGATTTCCTCTTTGGTCCTCAAAGGGAACTACATATAGAATGACTGATCTTATAGGTCCTTAGCATGATTTCAGTCTTTTAGATCTTTCCTAGTGACGCTGAAAAGAATGGACTTAAAAATCATGACATGGCACTCTTGATTATGGTACCTATATTTAGATATAATGACAAACTATGGTGTTTTTAAAATATGTACTGGATGCGTAATTCTAACATACCCACCCCACAACTATTTCGGGGATCACTGGGCGGCATGGACTTGGAGGGCCGAAAAGGCCTGTTTCCGGCTGTATATATATGATATGATGATATTCCATTGTAAACATTTAGAATTAGCCAGTTAACATTAAAACTCTGCATTGGGTAGCCACCAATCTAATAAGCACAGAGAAATGCTTCCTTGGATGAATATCTGGAGCAAATGCTTTCGTTTTAGGTATCCCTTTCCTGCCCTGAGGTATCGAGAATATTAAGCTTGGTTATTTGAATGAAAGCCCATCATTATTATATAGTATGTGCCATGGATGAAGTAAACATGAAAAGTGAAGAAAATGAAAAAGAGAGAAAGAAAAATCAATGTAGTGAAAAAAACATAGAATTCAGACTTGTATTTATATCGCACCTTTCATAAATTCAACATATCCCAATGCACGTTAATTAATGAGTTCCTGCAATAAAGAAATGTGGTAACCAAAATACACAAAAGGATCCCACAACAACAAAGTGACGTTTTTCTCTAGTGAATTGTTTGAGTAATAAATATCCGTCAGGAAACCAGGGAGAACTGCTCTATTCTTCTCTGAACAGTACAATTTGGTCTCTTATGTCCACCTCTGAGAACACATGGTGCTTGACTGATGCACCTGATGCAAAAATGCAACAGTCCCTCAGTATTTCACTAGATTTCAGCCTAGATTTTGATCAAAGCAAGATATTGGTGGACACATGAATCTAGGAATTTTCTGTTCAGCCTCAGCCT
The DNA here is from genome assembly GCF_053455715.1 of Rhinoraja longicauda. Taxonomy (NCBI): domain Eukaryota; kingdom Metazoa; phylum Chordata; class Chondrichthyes; order Rajiformes; family Arhynchobatidae; genus Rhinoraja; species Rhinoraja longicauda. Next base: position 18,599,396 of record NC_135978.1, read on the forward strand.
TTTAAGGTAAACACCTTTCAGTCTTTGTCTACAATATACATATTCATAATGGATTCATTAACTTTGGTTATGTCATATTCTCACATTTTCAAACACTGCTTACAATATGGCTCATAAATGATCCCAAGGAAACTGACACCGTTTTATAAATAGAACTTACAAACAGCATGACGCAAATAATTTAAAATGGAATTTTTTAAACTGAACTCCAAACTGGAATAACAGGTTTGATCATAAGACACTTTTTTTCTGAAAGAAGACATGATTCACAGGTATGTTTGAAAATATTTCATGACTAATAAATGTCTTCTTGAAGGTCAATAGCTTGGACATTAATCTTAAATGTTTTCAGTGGTTTCATTCAGCACATTAAATAGATACCAGTAACTAGTTTTTACTCGAGATTTAGAAGAATGGAATGCCTCATGTTATTTCTAAGTATAGCTACATGAGGAGTTTGGGAAGAAATAATATTTTTTGACAACTAATTAATCAAGCAGATGAAAAGTGTCAAAAGTAAAATAATTAATGGATATATGAATAGACCGTATAAATTTGAAATAAAGATTGACAACTTATATTTTTTACACTAGCTGAAGTATTTCCCCAAAAGAATCAAGTTCCTGTTTAAATTATGAAAAATAGTTATTGATATTTCAGTTAGTTCTCCAAAGTAAAAAAGCTCAGCATCATCCCATTAATTTTGTGAATAAAAGCATCATGTCAGCCTTTGTGAAGAAAAAACACCCAAAAGTTCCCCTTTAAATCTTTCATGTCTTACCATAAAACTATCCCCTTGTTTTTGATATCCTTAGAAGAAACATATTGAGTTTCTTTTCTACTCCTCTCAATCTTGTATACTTTTCTCAGGTCACCATTCAGTCTTGACTTCATGGAAAGCAAGCTCACATGACAGAGAACACTAAACCGTAGAACTACCAAGCAGTATACTCTACAACAGTACAATCTTGATAAGATATGCAAAAGAGGAGAACATTTGCAAGTTTTCACCTTTGTTGCCTCAAACACAATTTCCTAGTAGGACAATGTAATCAATTTAGGGGTATTGAAGTCCCTTCATCTGTCAAGAAAGTTGCATATCTGCTTCACAGGACTTTGGTGAGGCTGCATGTTGAGTATCGTGTGCAGTTCTGGATCAACTTTAAGGAGAGGTTTGACAAACTTGGATTGTTTTCTCTGGGATGTCAGAGTCTGAGGGGAAACCCGGTAGAAGTATGTTAAATGATGAGAGTAAAAGATAGGGTAAACAGCCAGAACCTATTTCTCCCAGGCTGAAAATGTCAAGGTGCTAGTGGCATTAAGAGGCTTTTGCATATTCACATAGATATGCAGGGAAAGGAGGGATATGGATCTATAGACAGAGGAGATCGGTTTAACTTGGCATCATGATCGGCGTGGACATTTTGGGCTGGAGGGCCAATTCCTGTGCGGTACTGCTCAATGTAATTTTAATCTCCATCTTACAATATGTACTTACCTTCCGTGAGGCATTTTCAAACTGAGAACCGCACGCTCTACATGTGTTTTCCAATCTACTTGGAGGTGACTGAGAGTTGTAGCCCGCGTTAGTGTACGCCTGCCTTCTAGGGGTGTATTCAGGTTCATCCATCGTCTGGTTGTCCACGCAGAACCAGTTGCAGCAGGAGGCCCACATCGCAGTGCCGTCTGCATTAATGACAGAAGAGCGTTTACTCCATCTACATAATACATCCAACCACACATTCAAAAATCATTCATGTTATTGAGTATCTTCACTAAGGTTAGCATTTATTGCCCATCTGATTTGTTCTCAAGATGGAATTGAGCTGTCTTTGAGTTTCTTCAATCCTTACGGTGAAGATACTGTTAAACTGTGTCTTGGAAGTTCCAACATTTTGATCCAGTGATACTGACAGAATAGTCAATCTGGTTCCAAGTCAAAGTGGTGCATGACTTGGAGGGAACTTGGAGTAGGATTTCCCGCCTGCCTGCCTGCTGCCTTGTCCTTCTAGGTAATAAGGGTTGAGGGCTTGGCAGGTGCTTGTCGGGTATTGGGAAGTGGAGAGTTTATAAAGACTCCTAAGACGTACAGGTATGTAGGTTAATTGGCTGGGTAAATGTAAAAATTGTCCCTAGTGGGTGTAGGATAGTGTTAATGTACGGGGATCGCTGGGCGGCACGGACTTGGTGGGCCGAAAAGGCCTGTTTCCGGCTGTATATATATGATATGACTCTTATGGGCTCTGATTTTGATAGATTTGGCAATTTCAGCAATAGCGAAATGTTAATGGAAAGTGATTGGACACTTCCTTGTCTGACATGCAAATGGCATCAGTTACTTTTGATTTCCTAGCCCAAATCTGATCTTGCTGCAGGAACCAACTGCCCCGACATCAGTCTGAAGAAGGGTCTCGACCCGAAACGTCACCCATTCCTTCTCTCCCGAGATGCTGCCTGACCTGCTGAGTTACTCCAGCATTTTGTGAATAAACTGATTGCTTAATTACATAAGGAACTCTGAATCCTTCGACACTGTAATGCTAACATTCTCACTCTGATCTTATGATGCAGGGAAGGTCATGAATATAGATGTCTACAATAGTGGGCCGTAGGAAATTCTTGCAGCTTTAAGCAAGAGCTGCATGACTGACCCTCTGACAATCATCCCCTTTTCTGCCAGGGTGCACTGTAAATATTTACCTTTGACTTCAATTCTACTGGGGGTGTTTGATATCAAAGTAGCCTTTGTGATATTTGGAATTCAAATATTTGACCCATATTTGGTCGTCAGATAAAAAGTTAAACTTGCTTTCTCTAAAGTGGGTGTAGAAAATTCTATGCACAAATTCAAAAAGGCTTTTAGGAACACTGACGATCAGTCATTAACAAATTGTTGTGGGATTTTGCTGGGTAAAAATTGGCTGCCTTGTTATTACAACAGTAACTACATTTCAAAACTATTCTGAAAAACTATTCTGTCTGAAGAAGGGTCGTGAGCCCAAGAGATACTGCCTGTCCCAACCAACTCCAGCATTTAGTATCTTTTTATTTCAAAATAATTTAACTTGGTTCAAAGTACTTAAGGATGTCCTGAAAATATGTGACGGGCATTAGGTTAATGACAATTTCTATGTTTGGATCAAGATTGTAAATCAGACCGATGAGATTTGTGCTGGCCAAACCAAACTGGAGCACGAGGAGCTGGTCATCAGGTGCTGTTTGGCACGTGTTTGATACTAGCTCCCTTCACGGCTCATGATGGGTAGGAATTGGATGGATTGGAGTGTACTTTTTGTCGAAAGGCACACCTCGATAATTCACAGATTTGTTAGGTTTGCAAGTGTTGTTGCTATAATGGAACAGTCTTAGCCAGAGCATTGTTCTGGGATACAAATCTTCAGTACAGTAGCCAGGCAGCTGTCTCGCTTATTTGCTCAATCTACTGCACTCCGTCAATTCTTGACAGCACAGTGATTAAATTAACTGAACCATCTAAATCAGTATCATTTTCAGCCAAAGTACCAAATATTTGATCTGCAGAAGGATGCTGGTGTAGATTAAACAGTCAGTATTTCTGGCTGAAAATGGCAGTAGATGGTTCAGTCCTTTCTTTTGCTCTCATATAGCAAGCTCCTCAATCCGAGGGTACCATGTTCATTCACTTAGCGTGGCAGCACTGCAGAGCTTTGATCCAATCCAGTGGATGTGGGATCACTCAGCACTGCCGGAGTGTGCTTTGTCTGCAGTTTAGCATGCATTTGCCCTTTGATGTAGCTAGCCTCACCAGGTTGGCACATTACTTACACCTGATATTGTTCTGGATTTGTTCTTTTATTCTTTGTTGAACCGTAAACACAAGAGTAAAGATTATACTTTATTGCTTCATGTTACAAAGTATAATATAATGCTGCTGCTTATAGCCGTGGCCTTTCATTGACACCCAGCTTTATGCTGTTTAATCAGTTTTCAACCTATCCTAATTTGCATGGAGGTGGCTGCTGCAAATATGGTTTAGCGGGACAGGCAGCATCTCTCGAGACAAGGAATGGGTGACGTTTCGAGTCGAGACCCTTCTTCAGACTGGTCTCGACCCAAAACGTCACCCATTCCTTCTATCCAGAGATGCTGCCTGTCCCGCTGAGTAACTCCAGCATTTTGTGTCTATCTTCAGTTTAAACCAGCACCTGCAGTTCCTTCCTACACATTATGGAATTAGCCTTCATTTCCACCCGCATTGTCCAATGGTCAGTGCCCAGAGAGCAGATCTGTAGCAAGTTGACTGGTGAAAGGAAGTCATTTATTTTCCCTTCATGTTGTACATATCTTCAGATACAAATTCATTCTAGCAACTTTACTGTTTGGGACACAGCCAGGTTGGTAATAGTGGTGGTACCTGTCATTTTTGATTATGGACACTGAAGTCAAAGAGCACATTCTGCATTCATATTATCAAATGCTCATTCTAAGCAATGCTCATCAAGGAAGACAAATGTTTCATCAAAGTCAGTCTAAAGGAGGAGCCCGACCTGTAATGTCACTATTCATGACCTAGAGATGCTGCCAGACCTGCTGAGTTACTGCAGCACTTTGGTCTTTTTCTTTGTAAACCAGTACCTGCAGTTCCATGCAACTCTCTTGATTGATCAATAGAGAGGACAATCAGCAGATTTCTTTGCCCATGTTTAACCCACACCACTCCAAAGACGTACAGGTATGTAGGTTAATTGGCTGGGTAAATGTAAAAATTGTCCCTAGTGGGTGTAGGATAGTGTTAATGTACGGGGATCGCTGGGCGGCACGGACTTGGTGGGCCGAAAAGGCCTGTTTCCGGCTGTATATATATGATGATATGATATGATGAAGGTATCACAAAAATGCAGCAATTTTCTTTCCCTACAAGGAATCACTGTCATGATAATCAGGTAACTCTCACAGTTACATCAGTATTTTAATTTTGGGCATAGTTAAATAAATTCGCAAAGTGTCAAAATGAAATTGGAGGTTACTTTTGGATTATTAATATTGTCCACCATAATGTACTAAAAGTAAAAAAGCTGCACTTTATACATTCAACTATTTTGATAGTGTACTTGTCACAAGAACTAGAATCAGATGGGTTTCAACTTCATAAATATCTCTGCATGAAATGTCATGTTTTATTTTCTAGTTTTTAAATTATTTTACTAGATTATTCTGCATACATTTCTATCATGCAAAAAAAATTCATCTGTGACATAACATATTCATAACAAGTAATAAAGATAAACATCAATTCTAGGGGGAAAACGAGTATTGATTAGTAAACACAGAAGGAAGACTAAAACAGCCATAAATATGTACCCAAGAGACATTACATTTTGTATGACTGAATTCAGGAGAATGCATGTGAATATCTAGAAAATATTAAGATGCTATGCCTCCATTTTCATAGAAATCTATTTACTCTGCAATTCTACTTATTCAGATGTAAACCTGGAACAATTCATAATTTGCTCTAATGCTAGAACATAATAAGAGCTCTAGATGCAACAACTAGGCCATAAAAGACATGTAAACAAAAGGATCATGCAAGGTTTCCATTAATACCAAGTGAAATTTATTTTCTATTTTAAGCAGAAATAACAAGCTTATTTTTTCTTTAAGACTACTTCGCATACTTAACAATGTAATTTCACGTGTTTTATATTCCGCTGTGGAATATTGAATATATTGTGAATATTATGGAATATTGTTATTAGCAAAGTATAATTTCTTATACATCCATATTTGTCCACAAGAAGGTGCTTTTGGGTGCTGCTTTTGAAGCTGCTGTGATAAACTGCTGCAATTGATCTTGAAGATGATCCTCATACCAGAGCCACAACCAGTGGGAAAGGGAGTGAATATTTAAGGAAGTGAATGGACTAATTGCTTCAGGGTGATATCAAGTTTTGAAACCGATTGGAGTTACTTATCTCGGCAAGTGAACAATATTCAATTACGCTGCTGCTGTTATCAGGCTACCGAATCGTCCTCTTTACCAGCTAGAGCGCAGTCCTGATCGCCCCACATCCACTTCATTGGAGACCTTTGAACTATTTTCAATCGGACTTCATCTTACACTAAATGTTGTACCCTTTATACTTTATCTGTACAGTGGATGGCTTGATTACAATCAACTATAATTTTTTCCTTGACAGGATAGCACACAAAAAAAAGCTTTTCATTGTACCTTGGTGACAATAATAAACTTTATTATTGTACAGGTGACAATAAAAAAACAAAACTATTTCTGACTTGTGCCTTGCAGGTGGTGGAAAGATTGTAGGCAGACTGGAGATGAGTCACTAGCTTCTAATTATTTATATATATATATATATATATATATATCCATAAAGCAGTTAATATCCATACAATATCCATAAAGCAGTTAACTTTCTGATTAATAAGGGCCTCAAAGTATGGATGGAAGAAGCCAGGCAACGGCAATGTTGCTGCCTATTGAAGGAAGTTGTTGAAGCCCCTCACCACAGCTGACACTTGTATGGTATCTTTTATGAACTGATGCACGAGTGTTGTCCAGGTCCTGTTAAAAGCAGGCAGGCTTCATCTCCCAGATGTGACCTTGTGGTGAAAGGTTATTTTAAGCAGTTGAAGATGCTTCAGATTAGATGATCATCCTCAGACTGAGCTGAATATCTTCAATAATTACAGTCATCTTTTATGCAAGGAATAGCCTCAACCAGAAGGCAGCTATAAACTCATTGATGTCAGCATTGACTTGCTGAGTAGAAACACCCTACAAACTGCATTTCAATATCTTTAATGCAATCATACAGTCAAAGTAAATTAGCAGCACATACAGTCTTGTTCGCCAAGGTAAATTTGGTTCAACAGGTAAATTTAAGTCCTTGGACAGTTATTTCACAATAGTCCGTTGAAAGATCTGGATGGTCCATGTTATTTTAGAAGATCAAAATATCAAAAGAGATGATAGACACTTTTGGATACAAAATTTAGTTCAAAACAGAATAAACCAAATCTAATTTCCATGTTACTGTTTGATTGAATGTTATCTAATCAGCCAAATGATATCACCTTTTTGATATCATCTTTCTGATATCAAACAACACCTGGCTTACTTTATCAGGCTAAGAAAAATATAATCACACAGAGTAAAAGAATTTATTAATAGATGAAGCTGCTGAAGGAAACAGAGCAAGAAGAACTTAAGCAGGCATTAATTACATGACAGAGATAGAAGATATATAGATAAAATAAGAGACAACACTCCTGAAGAATAAACTGACACAAGTTATCTGTGCTTTAATTTGTAAATAATCTGTTAAGATTTTTTTTATAAACCATTGAAAGGTAACCCTTTATGGTACAATATGTTGAGAAGGAATTCACAAAATCTCAACTACAGAGATCCTATTTAAAAAGTGTGCTTTTCGGAGTACTAAAGCAAATATATATTTTTTAATTCAGTAAAGTATGATAATTTTGTGAACTTATTATACATTATATTGATTTATAATTGGTACTTATACTGAGATACAGCATACAGTTTCGTTTTACATGCCTTCCAGGAAAACGATGCACACGCATATCAGGTAGAGTGAAAGTAAAAATAAACAGAATGCAGAACATAGTGTTACAGCTACAGAGAAAGTGCAGATAAAAACAAGTGCCAGGGGTGCAATAGGCAGATTGGAAGATCGGAATTCACCCTCAGCATATGCAGTCTGTCCAAGTGGATAACAGTGGGGAAGAAGTGTTCTTGAAACTGGTGTTGCATGACTTCAAGTTTTTATATCTTCTGCCCGACAGGAGAGGGTAGAAGTGAAAACACTTAAGGAGTGAATGGTCATTGATTATATTGGCTGCTTTCTCAAGGTAGCATGGAGTTGATGGGGAGGGAGGCAAAGGGTGGTGGAGGCTGGTTTGTGTGATGGTCTTGCGTTTATAATCCCTGCAATTCTTGAGGCCATGAGCAGAACAGTTGCCATACCAACCTGTGATAACAGTCAGATAGGATGCTTTGTGTAGAAAGGAACTGCAGATGCTTGTTTAAACCAAAGATAGACACAAAATTGTTCTCCATTGTTCTCCCCCTCCCTCACCATAGTCCCCCCACACCGGGTCCTCCATTGTTCTTCCACCTCCCTCACGGCGATCCACTCACACCGGATCCTCCATTGCTCTTCCCCCTTCCTCACGGCAGTCCCCACATGCCGGGTCCTCCATTGTTCCTTTCCTCGGCAGCGGCGTCCTCACTCTATGTGGTCCATCCTCGTCTGTCGGCTGGTGCACCGACCTCTCCATTATCGTTGCCGGGTCCTCTCCGGACGCCTCCGTAGCGCCAAAGCAGCACTAGAGCATCCAATATTTGTGTAACTCATTTCCTAACAACTAACAAGCTGCAGACGCAGAAAGCCGTGTCAAGTTCAAAAAGTACTTGCAAGTTTACTTCAAGAGCTGTAGGGTTACTGAGTCATAATTGAACTATGGCAGTTGGAAGTGTTTTTTTCTGGTGGCAGAGCTAGATGACATGAAGCTGGGTGGCAGTGTTAGCTGCGAGGAGGATGCTAGGAGGCTGTAGAGTGACTTGGATAGATTAGGCGAGTGGGCAAATGCATGGCAGATGCAATATAATGTGGATAAATGTGAGGTTATCCACTTTGGCGGCAAGAACAGGAAAGCAGAGTATTACCTGAATGGTGACCGATTGGGAGAAGGGGAGATGCAACGTGACCTGGGTGTCATGGTGCACCAGTCATTGAAAGCAAGCATGCAGGTGCAGCAGGCAGTGAAGAAAGCGAATGGTATGTTGGCATTCATAGCAAGAGGATTTGAGTTTAGGAGCAGGGAGGTTCTGCTGCAGTTGTACAGGGCCTTGGTGAGACCGCACCTGGAGTATTGTGTGCAGTTTTGGTCTCCTAACCTGAGGAAAGACGTTCTTGCCTTAGAGGGAGTACAGAGAAGGTTCACCAGATTGATCCCTGGGATGGCGGGACTTACATATGAGGAAAGACTAGATAGACTGGGCTTGTGCTCGCTGGAATTTAGAAGACTGAGGGGGGATCTTATAGAAACATATAAAATTCTTAAGGGGTTGGAGAGGCTAGATGCGGGAAAATTGTTCCCGATGTTGGGGGAGTCCAGAACCAGGGGTCACAGCTTAAGGCTAAGGGGGAAGTCTTTTAGGACCGAGATGAGAAAACATTTCTTCACACAGAGAGTGGTGAGTCTGTGGAATTCTCTGCCACAGAAGGTAGTTGAGGCCAGTTCATTGGCTATATTTAAGAGGGAGTTAGATGTGGCCCTTTTTGCTAAAGGGATCAGGGGTTATGGAGAGAAGGCAGGTACAGGCTACTGAGCTGAATGATCAGCCATGATCATATTGAATGGTGGTGCAGGCTCGAAGGGCCGAATGGCCTACTCCTGCACCTATTTTCTATGTTTCTATGTTTCTATCTGCTGTCTCTCAGCACCAGCGACCTGGGTTCTATTTGTGTGGGGCTTAGACAACTTCTACCGTAGCATCAACTTGATAACATGTTCATAAATGCATCACTCTAGTGGTCATACATCACTAACAACATTGATATACATGTTGTCAACATGATGCAAAGAAATTGAAAACTAAAAGGATAAGTCTCCAAACTAATTTAGAAGTTCTAAAGCATGTTACACATTTTAATACAATTACAAGACCCAGATATCTCTTCAACAATAGACCTGAATGCGATAACAATAATTAATATCCAAATAATAATACAACATTTATGGAAACATTTGGACAGTGAGTTCTCTTTTACATTTTTTGATCATTTACCTATTTACAGAATTCTACCTAGCTCTGAATCTTCAACATGCAGTATTTTAGACACAATAAATATAGGCTATCCACGTTAAGTGTATTAAATACTATGCAAGAGATGTAGGTTAGATTCAGGAGGTGATTCTATCAAAGCTGCATTAAAATTAACCTTAATAAGTGCTTAGCATTTCTTACCCAGATTCCAACACTTCATTATCCAAAAGATCTTTCACATTAAAGTACATTTTAACAGAGGACTCATCAAATTTCTGAATCTCAAATGAGTATCACAATCTCATATGATTGTATAATACAGAATTTAAAAAGCTGTGTATTTATTATAATCAATCATTTAGACCTTCTGTTTTTTTGATATATTAAAAAGATTTAAACAATGTTCTATTTAAACAGAAAAAAATAGCCGAAATAGAGGATGCTTGTGGAGAATGGGGATTCCAGAAATCAATTCTCAATGGTGAAGGCGCTACAATAGGTAGCAACCCAAAAATGTAATTAAAGGGCAAGACGCAGTCTGCACTAAAATCATACATACAATTTAAAACAATTCAGGGTGAAAACAAAACAAAAAGTTATATTAATCGACTATTAAATGGAGAAACAAATTGAGATTTTAGTCTGCCAATAGCAGGCAACAATTTAAGATTGATAATGCAATCATTCTGCACAATGGCAGTTTAAACACGTACTATTACAGTCTAATAACTGCGAAAAAATTAATACTTAAATTTTGGAAAAAACCAATAACCCCCACAATTAAAATGTGGACTACGGAAATGACAGAGACCCTGCATTTGGAAAAAATAAGGTTTGCCTTAATCGACAAACCTGAGTTGTTTTTAAAAATATGGTCTCCATTTATTGAATTTTTAGAAAAGTAAATGGGTTTGGCACAGGACTAAAATAAAAAATTTAAATTAAAAGTTGAATCTTGAGTTAGGGGTTGGATGTACAACTGTGGTTATTGTCTCCCGGATCTACTCCCGTTAATTTTTATTGTTAGATCCTTTTTTTTAACCCTCTTATTCTCTCTCCCAAAGTTTATAGTTTTTTATTTTTATTTTTACTTTCTCTCTTCAAAATTTTTTAAATTGAAGCTATGTAAGAACTTTGTAACAAATGTGTTTTTTTCTTATTTCTATTTGTACATATGCTTTTCAAAAATAAAAAATATAAAAAAAATAAAATAAACACGTACTATTATCACGGAGGAGCATGCATATAAAAGAGACTGAGAATGATTATGGTATTAGAGACTATTATACCTTGGTTTCGAAGGGAGGGCCAAGATGAGAATACAAGTGTGAGAGCAGCTGGAAAAAAAGAAACATAGTCCCCCCCCCATTTGGGTAAAATTTGTTTGGAGAATGTGCTGTAAAAATTGTATATTAATGGAGAGAGTGACAAGATTATATAATGAACAAAGAGATCTTAAGAATCATGGTAGGCAAGGTTTATACAGAGATAGATGTGTAGAGTTTTGTCATTGTACAAAACTCTACACACACGCTACATTTTTATATCTAGTGTGTGGAATAACTGATTAAATGTATTGGTACGACATGTCCATCTATCTTTAATCTCTCTTGGTTTGGCTTTGTTCTAGTCCGTCAATTCAGAGATCATTGTCCCAGGCCGGCGTAGAGCGTCATTATCGGACTTGACTTGTGTGGAAGATATTGATGGTCTCTCAGTACGCCAGCTAAAAGAAATACTAGCTCGGAACTTTGTAAATTACAAAGGGTGCTGTGAAAAATGGGAGTTAATGGAGCGAGTGACAAGATTATATAATGAACAAATAAATCTTCAGAATCATGGTAGGCAAGGTTTATACAGAGATAGATAATTAAAATTGGCATTTAATATCAATGTTTGATATAACTTTGTTCTAATTTATTTTTGCAGCTGCTGAACTTAAATCTCAAGACGGTAAGATTCTTTATATTAAAACTCGGCGGCTTTTTTAAAAAGTATATAAATATTCATTATATTGCATATTTAGAACACAGAAAATTGTCAATTAAACAAAGCGTGCTCTACATCCCCTTTAATATAACCCGATGTGTCCAAATAGATCTCAGAATTGTGGAGGAGGTAAATAGTACCCAAGGTAGCATTTTGAAAACTTTCTTCTAGTTGATGCTCAAATTTTACTGAGGAGCACAATATTCAGCCAGATGCTGAATTTGGTGCTAATTATTTTCAGTATTTTTACCCAAGTTTATTTTAAAACATTTCTCAATTTAACTAAAATAACCTCCCAACCTGCCTAATGTCTCCTTAGGCTGACTTTTGTAAAATAGTATTGCTGTCCCAGTGCAAGTTTACCATTTCTAAGTACCTTGGCATTTGAGTGGGTACATATGTACAGTGCCCTCCATAATGTTTGGGACAAAGACCCATCATTTATTTATTTACCTCTGTACTCCACAATTTGAGATTTGTAATAGAAAAAAATCACGTGGTTAAAGTGCACAATGTCAGATTTTAAGAAAGGGTATTTTTATACATTTTGGTTTCACCATGTAGAAATTGTAGCAGTGTTTATACATAGTCCCCCCATTTCAGGGCACCATAAAGTTTTGGACACAGCAATGTCATGTAAATGAAAGTAGGTATGTTTAGTATTTTGTTGCATATCCTTTGCATGCAATGACTGCTTAAAGTCTGTGATTCATGGATATCACCAGTTGCTGGGTGTCTTCTCTGGTGATGCTCTGTCAGGCCTGTATTGCAGCCATCTTTAGCTTATGCTTGTTTTGGGGGCTAGTCCCCTTCAGTTTTCTCTTCAGCATATTAAAGGCAGCTCAATTGGGTTCAGATCGGGTGATTGACTTGGCCATTCAAGAAATGACCATTTTTTAGTTTTGGAAAACTCCTTTGTTGCTTTAGCAGTATGTTTGAGATCACTGGCTTGCTGTAGAATGAACCGCCGGCCAATGAATTTTGAGACATTTGTTTGAATTTGAGCAGATAGGATGTGTCTTTACACTTCAGAATTCATTATGCTACTACCATCAGCAGTTTATCATCAATGACGATAAGTGAGCAAGTACCTTCAGGAGCCATACATGCCCAGGCCATAACACTCCCACCACTGTGTTTCACAGATGAGTGGTGTTTTGGATCTTGGGCAGTTCCTTCTCCCCTCCATACTTTACTCTTGCCATCACTCTGATATAAGTTAATCTTCGTCTAATCTGTCCACAAGACCTTTTTCCAGAGCTGTGGTTGACCTTTTAAGTACTTCTTGGCAAACTGTAACCTGGCCATCCTATTTTTGCAGCTTGCAGTGTAGCCTCTGTATTTCTGTTCATGAAGTCTTCTGCAGACAGTGGTCATTGACACTTGACTCCTGAAGAGTGTATCTGATCTGTCAGACAGATGGTTGGGGATTTTTCTTTATTATAGAGAGAATGAGCTGTCGTCAGCTGTGGAGGTCTTCCTTGGCCTGCCACTCCTTTGCGATTAGTAAACTCACCAGTGCTTTTTTTCTTCTTAATGATGTTCCAAACAGTTGATTTTGGTAAGCCTAAGGTTTGACTGATGTCTCTAACAGTTTTATTCTCGTTTCTCAGTCTCATAATGGCTTCTTTGACTTTCATTGGCACAACTTTGGTCCTCGTGTTGATAAACAGCAATAAACGTTTCCAAAGGTGATGGAAAGACAGGAGGAAAGACGAGGTGTTGAGAGCGCTCTTATACTTGTATTAAGGAGGCAATTAAACACACCTGAGCAATTACAAACACCTGTGAAGCCATGTGTCCCAAACATTATGGTGCCCTGAAATGGGGGGACTATGTATAAACACAGATGTAATTTCTACATGGTGAAAGCAAAATGTATAAAAATACCCTTTAATAAAATTTGACAATGTGTACAGGTGATTTTTTCTATTACAAATCTCAAATTGTGGAGTACAGAGGCAAATAAATAAGTGATGGGTCTGTCCCAAACATTATGGAGGGCACTGTAATACCAATCGATGTTAAATTACTGAACTACTGCACCGTGGCCAACAGTTCTGAAGCAAAATTCTTTTTAATTCCTAATTGACCTCATCCCTCTTCTTATTACCCATTTTATGTTTGTAAGCCTGAAGATAACATGGAAGTGAATCCAACAAGTTTTCAATCTACTTTAACGCATGCTTTTACTGCCATTTCATTTTTCACTTCTACTCTGAACTTGCTCTACTCCGTGTTGCTATCCAAACTGTTCCATCCTACCACATCATGTTTTGCATGGTGATGGACACCTAAACTGCCTAATGGAGTTAACAGTTCCAAAAACAATCCCATTCTTCCATTTGCAGCCATGTTCAGCCAGTTGCACAGAGGTATGGGTGGATGATTCATCTTGGCTTCTTTCTCAGATGCCCACAATCACTGTCTTCAAACAATTTGATTTAGTTCACTTAATATCAAGATAAATGTGAGAGTACAAGATTTAGCAAATTTTATGAGACTGGATATCAACACAGCTCTAGTGTCAAAGATTTGTGCTGCAGAACTTATCCCACAATGTTATTCTCGAACAGTTACAAGTGACATGCACCTAATTACGTAAACATTTTCCCGATAGGTGTTATTTAAAGAAAGCAGAACAAAACTAATCTGACTAATTCCGACTCAGTCTGGTCTCAGTCATTAGCAATATTATTGAAAGTGTAATATTGTCCCACCGAACTTATTTCCACCTACCTCGACTCCATCCAATTCCCCCTGGTCAAATCCCTCCCCACCTACGTCCAAGACACCTCACATGCTCTCCATCTCCTCGATAACTTCCGGTTTCCAGGCCCCCACTCCCTCATCTTTACCATGGATGTCCAGTCACTCTACACTTCCATCCCCCACAAGGATGGTCTTGAAGCCTTCCGTTTCTTCCTCGACCGTAGAACCAGCCAATCCCCATCTACTAACACTCTCCTCCGCCTAGCAGAGCTGGTTCTTACCCTTAACAACTTTTCCTTTGACTCCTCCCACTTCCTCCAAACCAGAGGCGTAGCTATGGGCACTCGCATGGGCCCTAGCTATGCCTGCCTCTTTGTCGGGTACGTCGAACAATCCCTGTTCCGGAATTACACCGGCCCCATCCCCGAACTCTACCTCCGCTACATCGACGACTGCATTGGCGCTACCTCTTGTACCCATGCAGAACTCACTGACTTCATACACTTCACTTCCAATTTCCATCCTGCTCTTAAATATACTTGGACTATCTCCGACATATCCCTCCCGTTTCTGGATCTCACCATCTCCATCACAGGAGACAGACTAGCGACTGACATCTATTATAAACCCACTGATTCGCAGCGCTATCTGGACTACACTTCTTCCCACCCTGTCTCCTGCAAAAAGTCTATCCCCTACTCCCAATTCCTCCGTCTATGCCGCATCTGACCCGGGATGAGGTGTTTCACACTAGGGCATCAGAGATGTCCTCATTCTTCAGGAAACGGGGATTCCCCTCTTCCATTATAGATGAGGCTCTCACTAGGGCCTCTTCTACATCCCGCAGCTCCGCTCTTGATCCCCCTCCCCCCATTCGTAACAAGGACAGAATCCCCCCTCGTTCTCACCTTCCACCCCATCAGCCAGCGTATCCAACAAATCATCCTCCAACATTTCCGTCACCTACAACGGGACCCCACTACTGGCCACATCTTCCAATCCCCTCCTCTTTCTGCTTTCTGCAGAGACCGTTCCCTCCGTAACTCCCTGGTCCACTCGTCCCTTCCTACCCAAACCACCCTATCCCCGGGCACTTTCCCCTGCAACCACAGGAGATGCAACACCTGCCCCTTTACTCCCCCCTCAACTCCATCCAAGGACCCAAACAGTCTTTCCAGGTGAGACAGATGTTCACCTGCACCTCCTCCAACCTCATCTATTGTATCCGCTGCTCTAGATGTCAACTTCTTAACATCGTTTAAACCAAACGCAGTCTCGCCAATCGTTTCGCTCAACACCTTCGCTCAGTCCGCCTTAACCAACCTGATCTCTTCAACTGAGCACTTCAACTCCCCCTCCCACTCCCAGTCTGACCTTTCTGTCATGGGCCTCCTCCAGTGCCGTAGTGAGGCCCACCGGAAATTGGTGGAACAGCACCTCAAATTTCGCTTGGGCAGCTTGCAGCCCAGCGGTATGAACATTGACTTCTCTAACTTTGGATAGTTCCTCTGTCCCTCTCTTCCCCTCCCCCTTCCCCCTTCCCAGTTCTCCCTCTATCTTCCTGTCTCCACCTATATCCTTCCTTTGTCCCGCCCCCCCTAACATCAGTCTGAAGAAGGGTCTCGACCCGAAACATCACCCATTCCTTCTCTCCTGAGATGCTGTCTAACCTGCTGAGTTACTCCAGCATTTTGTGAAATAAATAACTTTGATTTGTACCAGCAGTTATTTTCCTACACGTACTATTTAGAGGTACTTATTCACTAATCTTTATTTTGGATTTTCCAAGACCACACAGTTCAATATTTCATCACAGCCTTAGTTTAAACATGGACCAAGAAACTAAATTCCAGAAAGGAGGGAGGAGAGGGTGACTAACCCAGATTTTGAGGCAGTATTAACCCTACTATGGTGTCAATGAGCTCTGGAAAAACAAATTTATGGACCAAAAGAAGAAAACATCCAATGGTTGAAGTCATAAGTTGTACAAAGGAAAATGCATGCGATTGCTAAAGCTTGATCATCTCAGTCCTAAGCTATCACTGCAGAAGTTCCTCACAGTAATGTTCTGGGCCCAACCACCTTTCAAAGATCTTCCTTCCATTACAAGGTCAGATGTGGGGATGTTTGCTGATGATTGCATAACTTTCAATTCCATTACAACCTCTCACAAATTAATTTATAGCCACATGCTGCAAGATCTGGACAACATTTCGATATGGACTAGTATCATGCAATTAACAAATGGGCCACAGAATAAGTAGACAATGATCATCTCCAATAAATGAGACACTATTTGCCCATCATGAAAATAAATGCAATAACATTTGCAGCCTCATCACCCACACCCTGTGGTGCCACCAAGGATCAGAAACTCAAATCAACCTGCCAGACAAATACCATGAATACAAGAGGTCCGAAAGTGGGTATCCAGCAGTGAATGGTGCACCATCTGATGCCTCAAAGTCTTTCATGTCTTACAAGTCAGCCTACTTCTAACTCATCAGGTACAAAACAATCTGTTTTCCTTGCAGTCCAGCTAATACTCTGAGCATTTATTATCTCCATCAAGCTCCCACTTTGACTGCAGTGTGCACGATATACAAAATGCACTGCAGTTACTTTCTTAAGCTACTTCAACTGCACCATGGAGCAGAGCACTGCACCATTATCCAGAGAACTCTAGCTTTCGTTGCCTTACTTACCCCAGTCATGCAAATGCATCCAAATGAAATCTATATTGATTATTTGATTACAGTTTTGTTTTGCAGTTTTGATTATAATTGACTCTGGCAAGTTTAAAAAAAAACTTTTCTCCATTTAAGTATTTTTGCTCCATGTCACCGATTTCTCCAACTAGAACTTCTTCAGTCCATTTGTTGATCTAGGCTCCTTTGAGAAATATAGAAACAGGGAACTGCAAATGACGGCTTAAAAAAAACAGAGAGCTGGAGATGCGTGTCCATGTGGGGCAAAGGGGAGAGAAGGTGCAGTGAAAATAAAGGGGCTAGTTGTTAGTTACCTAAAATTGGAGAATTCAATGTTCATACTGTTGGGAATACAAATACTGTTCCTCCAGTTTGTGCGTGGCCTCACTCTGGCAATGGAGGCGGCCCAGGACAGAAAGGTCGGCATGGGAATGGGATTCTGAGCCTCCTAGGTCTCTTTTCTCCTCTTTCTAACATGGGCCTTCCATTCTGTTAAATGTAATTTAGCTATGGATGTAGGCAACGCGGCTTGGGAAATGAGTCAATGGCATGTGTCAGGCCAATGTCCTGAAGTGAAAATGCTGTTTACTAAGTGGCATGACTGAATGGTCGATCATTCAGTTGTGACTCTTAGTAAGCGATATTTTCACTTCAGGACAATGTCATATGACTGAAAGGCATTGCACAAATCATCCATAATTAAGCATAAAGTCAGGGCAGGTGGAAGCATTCTTACTTAAAGAGTAAGAAGGTTGTGGGGTCATACCCTAACCCAAATTCAAACATATAATTCAATTTGAATTTCCAATGCATTACCAAAAAGGGAACAATTTCAAATCAAGGAACAGTCTACCTGTCCTGCCAATTGCTAAGAATTCCATGGCACAGTTCAGGGTAGGGAATTCTTTGTGCTCTCCCAAAATTTATTTTTCAACCAACATCACTTAATTCATTAAATCTCATCCATGTCCAAATCAGATGCTGCATCTAACTACACAAGTGATCACTTACAAAGTAAGCACTTTGAGATACAAATAAAGTGTTTATTTTTCCAAATGTTGCATTAACACATTTTGAAATGAACCAACATAATAGCTCCACATAATAGAAAATTGTAAGCAATTTTCTTACCACTAATTTCTGGGTTTGCACAGATTCAAGCCTGTTTTGCACACAAAAAATATCCATTTTATTAGTAGTAAGTATAAGATTTAATATATATTAACTCGTTTAAGAATGATCAAGTTTATAAAAGAACTTGTTGAATGATCAGTTGATTATTCTAATATAATAATGAAGTATTTCAACACATGGGCATTCAGCACATCGCATTTTTCATACTGGCAGAAACAAGACTTTTAAATGTATGCATAAAAGAGGTCCATACCATATGGTGGAACTAAACAATGCTTCATTGTGCATTCATTAAGCCATCCTAATTTGAAACCCTAACCTAGAAGTATATTACCCTCAGGAACCCAGCTACATGTTGGTTGCCTTTATAAGATTCTCAAGATTTCTGAAATTGAAGGGGTATTGGTCTTCTAGCTCTGGCTACAGAATACACAAGAGATATTTACAGAATTATCTGCATAATCACAGAAAGTGAAGGCTGCATTGGACCCATTTACCTGATCCAACAAATAATCTACTTTGGCGAGGACCAGAGCAGGCAGCACGCACTCACCTGAATTGGCAGCAGTCTTCACCTCACCTTTGGGAGAGCGATCTGTAATTACACACCACAATACCACTACTTAATGAAAAGATGCTATTACTATCCATTTCAATTTATCTAGATAATTACAGTCTTACAACCCTGGCTACTCAACTAAAACAGATGGAAACTACATAAAAATTAAAGTATATTTGCAAGCACATTATCAGAATTTCATTTAAAAATGTATACGTCATGTTCACTGTAAGCACTGCCATTTGAAATAAAGGGGTTGCTGAAATCTGTGAACGTGGTCTAACAAAAAGTCAAGAATGGGGATTCCTTAAAAAAACCCTCTCAAATTGTCACATATTGTTTTCAATCCATCAAGCTCTTTGGCCATATTTAAACCTGTCATTCCCTGCTCTAATCAGTATCTCTTTCGTGAGCCAGTTTGTGTTTTTTTCTAGTTCAAAGCTTGTAAATGGCCTACTTTCGGCTTAACCTTAAAATGCTCAGAAATGTTAAGAACAGAATGCTCAATTTCTCAGTTGGCACATAGAATGCAAAATTAATCAACCGATCCACACAAGTTAATATTCAAATTTTCAGAAATATCTGAATGTTACAAATAGTTTTGAAATTTAAAAGTACTTACTGATGCAAAAGTTCTTCAATTTAAAACAAAATAGTTAATGATTATTTTTTTTTTAAGATGAGCAACCACATGGTAGAATTAATGAATTATTTTAGCAAATTGCAATGGAAAGTCTTCTTGAAAATGATTTAAAAAAAGACAGTGCTGGAGGAACCCATTGGGTCAGGCAGCATCTCTGGAGAATATGGATCGGCCAGATTTCACATATGGACCCTCTGTTGGCAGTTTAAATGTTAATGAAAAGGCATTGGCCAAAAACAAAGAACGCTGCGAGCAAGGAGGAAGTTTGTAGGGAGGACAAAGTTTTACAAGAATAGCAATTGTATTCACATATGTGCTATTAGTTCATGGTTAAGGCGCAATGTATTCATAGAAATGGAAAGACAGACGGTTTTATATTGATAACTAAAGAAATAAAGAGTTAACATGGAGAACTGTAGCAGATACACAGCTGAAAATGATACACAAGAACAGAAGCAGAAGTGCATTAACAGTCAGAGGAGCCGAAAATTTTGGGTGCATATTCACATGGAAAAGGTTAGAGAGTAATAGAGATTTTCACAAATATCAAGACCTGACACAATCTTCAGATTTATTGCAACTGAATTAATCCTTCCAAATCATAGGTGTTTATCACAAACACTGTCATTAAGTCATTCACAACTTGTGTGTCTTTAAAATTGCACTGATTGTCGAGGCATTTTGTTTAAAACATGGATTACAATGTATGTGAATACAATTGCTATTCTTGCAAACTTTGTCCCCCCTACAAACTTCCTCCTTGCTCGCAGTGTTCCTTGTTTTTGGCCAATGCTTCATTAGAAGCAATTGGGAGCAAACCCACGTCTTTAAATGGACCTGCTACCCATCTCATTTTCAATTGAGTCCCAAGACTCAATTCACCAATTTTCTATCTTCTACAATCTCCCGAACATTTATATCTTTCCTAATGTACATGTACTCATAAACATACGAGTTTACATGCATGAATTTAAAGCTCATGAACATCATAATATCCACATGGGTCCAAAAAAAAAGAAAATCTAGCCTGGTCACCAGCCAAAATAGTAAATGGCACTTAAAAATAAATCAATAAATGAAAACATCCACTGGAAACCAATTACAATATTTCTACCACTGCCTCTGTCAAAATCAGTAAACAAGACAGGGATCAAGATTCAACCGTGTACCATACTACTTCAGAGATTAAAACAAAGATAGCAAGATCCAAAGAAAATAGGTTGACCTTCACCAGTTGTAAACAAAGCACTAACAAAAGATCACAACATTCAAGGATCATACAGTGTGGAAACAGGCCCTTTGGCCCAACTTGCACACACCAGCCAACATGTCCTAGCTACACTAGTCCCATTTGCCTGCGTTTGGCCCATATCCCGCCAAACCGGCCCTATCCATGCACCTGAAATTAACACGGGTATTTTGGGAAAAAAAAACATTCAGATCTAGAGTATAGAACTATTTGCCATTAATTTATTTCAAAGCAGATATGAAACAGGCAATTCCATAGTCCCTTGTTTACGGGCAAAATCTTTGCGATTCTTTATGAACAAGAAGGACAATGAAACACTCATTCCAATCAATTCCAATTTGCCAGGTAAGGCAAAGAGGAAGAAACCAACCTTACTTGGGTGTCAGTTTAAAAGAGAGCACAAGAATAGTACATTTTGATGTGACCAGTTAGAACGATCAGTGCAATGTTTTTTTTATATAATGAAAATGAAATAAATATAAGATTTTTAGAATGAAGCAATTTAATTTGTTTTTTGGCCTTATCTTGGGGGTAAATCAATTTATCTACCCATAGACTGAAGGTTGATAAGGCAAATACAAGATTCACAAAATCCTGTTTATGTAACAGGCCATTTCATTGTTACATTCCCCTGGTGATGCCATTGTATTTATAGACATTGAACTGCAAAAACAAACCACCCATTGTAACAACTGTTGGTTGAAATAAACGTGACAAAACATCAAAATGAAAACTGGTCAAATCAATGAGCAAGAACTCTTACATCAGAAACATTGTACAATATTTTCACTAAGCCTACTTTTTGTTACAAATTTTAAACACAACCACACACATGCAGAAGGTAAAACCTGTTGCTAAAATCCATTAGCATTCAATATATTCTGTCAGCTTGCGTAATAGACTACTTTCCTCAGCCTTCACAGTGTAACTAAACCAGACAAAATGAAAACTCTCACATTTGCAGTTTTGTAAAACACCCATGGTCAATTAGTATTCACTGCCAACCATAGCTAAAACTATATGATTGTTCCCAAAATCCTGAAGGGTATTTGTCCTTTAGCTGTACACCTTTAACTATACTGGTAGCAACTACCCTTCAGCCCTTTAGTAACAATCATATTCTCCTACAAACTTCCAGCTCCGGTTCACTAGATACAAGAAAACAAGTATCACTGAATACCATTATTCTGTACTTGAAGAGTAACACCAATCATATATTTTTATTTAAACAAAACGTACAACAGGTTAACAAATAATTCAAGTTGTAGTAAGAAGGCATCGGCGGATTAAGTTGAGATATGTTTTAAAAGTCTGGCTGGCATTTGGTAAATATAGAGAAGTATGTTTGAGGCAGACCCAGCGCAGGTTAACTTCCTTGTGTGGTAACGTACACCATTCCCACCATACACACCGGTGTCAGCAACTTCCTTACCTACGTTACGCGACTCGCCCGTGTTCCTTTTCCAAAACTTTTCCTTACATCGTTTCATCAGCAGCTCCGTACTACTTTGGACATGCGATGGTTGTAAATGGGAAGGGGGGGGGGGGTGGGCTAGCGGATGGCGAAGAGAACACACAGAACAGAAAAGCAGCACCAAAACAATGGGAGGGGGTGGAGGGGAAAGTGACGAGCCCGCACCCAGTGACCCGCGCAACCTTCCGCCTCGGCTTCCAACCGACACCGTGCGCGCGCGCGCCCGCCCGCCCGCGACGATCAACGCCGTGCGTGCGTGCGCGCGTCGGGCCGGGCTGGGAGCCCCTCCCCCTGGCGCTGGAGGACCATCTCCGACACACTGAACGCGGGGGATGCTCTTGGCGCAGTGTTGATGCGTCGTTGGCAAAAACCATCGGCGCAAACCGCGCCCCCTGAACGGAGGAATAATCCGGTGAAACGGCGCATTCCGACGTTAGGTGAGAACACGCGGCATTTCCGACTGATCGCACACAGGTTGATATGTTTTGAATAGTTTAACGTCAGTTGAATGCTATCGTGTTACGCGCACACTCCCCCCCCCCATCTGTTGGCACTGACGGTTGTCAGTGACGTCGCGACGGCGCCCACCCAGCGTGCTGACGTAGGGCGCGTTGCGCGGGAACTGTCGACATGGAGACGGCGGGCGGCGCGGACCCGGAGCCGGCAGAGTCCGAGGGGCCGAGCGGCAGCGCCGCGGGGCCGAGCGCACCAGCTACGACCACTTACGAGCTACCCTGGTGAGCGACGGCGTCCCTCGGCACGATCTCAGGATCGTGGGCTACCGTTGTAACGGGAGTCGAGCAACCGCCATTTGAACAACAAGATCCCACAGGGTAGCAGCATGAGAAGGAGCAGATTATTATTGTCGTGGACTCATACAGCAGGGAAACAGGCTCTTCGGCCCAACTCGTCCATACCGACCAAGATGTTCACCTAGTATCACTTGCCCACTTGGATCATGGATATGCGTTTGACTCATATGTCTCAAGAAGAGTCCTGATCCAAAGGCCATTTACCCATGCTTTCCAGAGATGCTGCCAGACCCGCTGAGTTACTCCAGCACTTTGTGTCTTTTTTCCCCTATCTGTCGTTTTTGGGCATCCTGACGAGATCAGGCCAGTGTGGGATCTGCAGGTTCTGCCACAAATCAGGCCTCCTGGATGGACTACACCTAAGGTTCTGAACACAGGAGACTTAGTACAATTTCTAATGAAGTAGAGTTTTGAATGGCAGGTTTATTGAAGGTAGAAAATGGGATGGAGATACAAGAGACTGCAGATGCTGAAACCTTGAGCAAAAGACAATGCTGGAGGTCAGGCAGCATCTCGGGAGAGAAGGAATGGGTGACGTTTCGGGTCGAGACCCTTGTCTGAAGAAGGGTCTCGACCCGAAACGTCACCCATTCCTTCTCTCCCGAGATGCTGCCTGACCTGCTGAGTTACTCCAGCATTTTGTGAATAAATCGATTTGTACCAGCATCTGCAGTTATTTTCTTATACAATGCTGGAGGTACTGGGCAAGTCAGGCATCTGTGGATTCTTTTTGGGATCCTTCTTTAGACTGATGGAGTGGGGGGGGGGGGGGAGAAAGCTGGAAAAGAGACAGGGAATGGGCCGCAGCCTGGCTGTTATTAGGGGATACAGGTGAGGGGGTATGATCGAACGATGGGTGGAGATAATCTTACTGAATGGCACAGCAGGCTGAAGAGGCCCAAATAGTCTAGTCCTGCTCCTAATTCATGGCAGCTTTGCATGTTACAGTGTCAGCAGTGTGGGTGAGAGACAACATTTTACTGGCGTTCAGATGAAGGTAATGCTGGCAAATCCAAGCTTAGTGGAATGTGACATTAAAGACTTTTCTAAAACAGTTAAATTAATACTTTAAAAAACTAGAGGTTAGGTTATGACATAAAATTTCCTCAGCTGCAACCTTTTCTATAGTATACTGTTTTAAACTTTTGGCACATGTGCTGCATTTTACTTTACAGATTCCTATAATAACATTTCAAACATTGTCAAGTCCTTTTGTTAAATCAACATGTATTTCTCCCTTGCTCTGAAAATCTTTTCATTTAAACATTTTAAGGCAAGTTGATGAAATACAAACTTATCAGGGTGCCAAAACTTGGATTCTAAAGTACAATGATTTTTTTTTGTTGCTAAACAGGGTTGAGAAGTACAGACCTTTGAAACTGAATGAAGTTGTCGGGAATGAAGAAACAGTCAGTCGACTGGAGGTAATTTTCTAGCATTTTTCTGCAGCTTTGTCTGCAAACACAAAGATCTTTTCTCGGCTGGCAAGGATGTCGGTTGGAGGGTGTGGACCTAGATGTCAATAGCACACGGTAAAACTCGGAAGGAGGTTTTACTATGAAATTATGAGAACGTTAAGGCAAAATTGAAAAGCAGAATCACAAAGGTGATGATATCCAGGTTATTACTTGAGCCAGGTACAAATCAGTTGAGGGTAAATCGGAATGGAGAAGCAAGTGCGTGGTGGAAGATTGGCATGGAAAAATAGCTTCTTGTTCATGGGACGCTGGCACCACAAAATTTGGAAAGAGAGCTGTTGTTCTGCGGGATTTCTCTGAACTATGCTGGTACCAGAGACCTGGAAAATGCATGGTTAGGGTTATGGACAATTAGAGAGGGTTGGATTCAAATGTTGGGATGTTTAATGAGAAGTGAATGAGTGGTGGCACGAAGTAGCAAATTAACCAGAATAGTAAAAATTGAATGAAATCAAATTAGACAATAGACAAAAGGTGCAGGAGTATGCCATTCAGCCCTTCGAGCCAGCACCGCCATTCAGTGTGATCATGGTTGATCATCTACAATTAGTAACCCGTTCCTGTCTTCTCCCCAATCGCTTGACTCTGCTATCTTTAAGAGCTCTATCTAACTCTCTCTTGAAAGCATCCAGAGAATTGGCCTCCAGTGCCTTCTGAGGCAGAGAATTCCACAGATTCACAACTGAGTGAAAAAGTTTTTCCTCGTGTCTGTTCTAAATGGCCTACCCTTTATTCTTAAACTGTGGCCCCTTGTTCTGGACTCCCCCAACATCGGGAACATATTTCCTGCCTCTAGTGTGTCCAATCCCTTAATGATCTTATATGTTTCAATAAGATCCCCTCTCATCCTTCTAAATTCCAGCTTATACAAGCCCAGTTGCTCCATTCTTTCAACATACGACAGTCCCGCCATCCCGGGAATTAATCATGTGAACCTACGCTGCACTCCCTCAATAACAAGAATGTCCTTCAAATTTGGAGACCAAAACCGCACACTGTACTCCAGGTGTGGTCTCATTAGGATCCTGTACAACAACAGAAGGACCTCTTTGCTCCTATACTCAACTCCTCTTATTATGAAGGCAAACATGCCATTAGCTTTCTTCACTGCCTGCTGTACGTGCATGCTTACTTTCAACGACTGATAAACAAGGACACCCAGATCTCGTTGTACTTCCCCAATCTGGGTCTTGCAATTGTCCCCTTTTCCTAACTTGGCACCATTCAGATAATAATCTGCCTTCCTGTTCTTGCCACCAAAGTGGATAACCTCACATTTATCCACATTAAACTGCATCTGCCATGCATCTGCCCACTCACACAACCTGTCCAAGTCACCCTGTATCCTCATAGCATCCTCCTCACAGTTCTCACTGCCACCCAGCTTTGTGTCATTTGCATATTTGCCAATGTTACTTTTAATCCCTTCATCTAAGTCATTAATGTATATTGTAAATAGCTGCGGTCCCAGCACCGAGTCTTGTGGTACCCCACTAGTCACTGCCTGCCATTCTGAATGGGACCTGTTAATCCCCACTCTTTATTTCCTGTCTGCCAACCAATTTTCTATGCATGTCAGTACCCGACCCCCAATACCATATGCTCTAATTTTGCCCACTAATCTCCTATGTGGAACCTTTTTGAAAGTCCAGGTACACTACATCCACTGGCTCTCCCCTGTCCATTTTCCTAGTTACATCCTCAAAAAAATCCAGAAGGTTAGTCAAACATAATTTCCCCTTCGTAAATCCATGCTGACTCGGACCAATCCTGTTACTGCTATCCAAATGTTCCGCTATTTCATCTTTTATAATTGACTCCAGCATCTTTCCCACCACCGATGTCAGGCTAACTGGTCTAAAATTCCCTGTTTTCTCTCTCCTTTCTTAAAAAGTGGGATAACATTAGCTTCCCTCCAATCCACATGAATAGATCCTGAATCTATAGAACATTGGAAAGTGATCACCAATGCGTGCATGATTTCTAGAGCCACTTGCTTAGATACCCTGGGATGCAGACCATGAGGCCCTGGGGATTTATCGGCCTTCAGTCCCATCAGCCTACCCAACACCATTTCCTGCCTAATGTGAACTTCCTTCAGTTCCTCCGTCCACAGGCCCCTCAAGGCATTGCCAAATGATATATTAAAGCATAAATGGGAAATATTGAAGGCATGGAATAAGGAAACAATTATTATTGAGTGATTTTTAACCTGCACATTGATTGGACTAACCAAACAAGGGGGCTGTGGAATGCATCAGGGAGCCAGGGATTATTTCTTGTAGCGATGGGTTACAGACCCCCTCCCCGAACAGACTGTTTTAAATTTTGGTTGAAAGATACAGGTTGGAAACGGGCAATTGGCTATTGAATCCACGTTGTCCATCGATCATCTGTTCTCATTTGTTCTCTGTTACTCTACTTTCACATCCACTCCCCACCGGGGGAAATCTACAGGGGCATGTCTTTGGGTGTCAGAGGAAACTGGAGCACCGGAGGAAACACGCATGGTAACAGGGAGAACGTGGAAAGTCCGTACAGACAGCACTCGAGGTTAGGGTTGTACCTAGGACTCTGGCGCTGTGAGGCCGCAGTTTTACCAATTGCTCCACTGTGCCCCCGAATGAGAAGGAGATCTTGAGAATAAGGATCACAACATTCCAGATATGTGTTGTGATCACAACATTCCAGATATAATTTCAGAGTGAACAGTCCTGATATAAGACTTGAATCCTCAAGTTAAATAAGAACATTTACAAAGGTATGAAGGAAGAATTGATCGTGGAGATGCAGAAAAGTATTGTCAGCTTTTCAAGAAATTATTTTATAAAAGTCGGCAGATATTTATCTCAATCAAAAAGGGACATGAGAAAGAGGTCAAGGCAATATTAAATTAAAAAAACATGTACCAAGTGAGAAACAAGTTACTTAGCTTAACTTATGTTTGGAGGATGCTGGAATCTAATCAAGGTAGAAATAGCTTTCAGAAAAGCTTAATGCAGTCAAACCACATGAACATGGTTTGAAAGGGAAATCATTTCATAAATTTGTTGGAGTTCAAGGGTAGAGAGGAACCTACAAACGTCACGTATTTGGGATTTCCAAAAGGCATTTGAGAATGTGCCAAGTGCAGTAGATCATTATAAAGTATTGGGGGAATTCCTAACATGGATTAAAATTTTAGAGGACATAGAAGAAAAAGAGAGAGAATAAATGGGTAATTTTTCAGGCTGGAAAGAAACATCTACGGAGAAACTCCAAAAATTAGTTGTAGAACGGCACAGTGGCGTAGCGGTAGAGTTGCTACCTTGCAACGCCAGAGACCCAGGTTCGAACCTCACTCCGAGTGCTGTCTGTAGGGAGTCGGTACGTTCTCCCTGTGACCATGTGGGTTTTCTCCAGGTGCTCCATTTTCCTCCCACATTTCCAAAGACGTGCAGGTTTGTAAGTTAATTGGCTCTAAAATTGTCCCGAGTGTGTAGGATAGAACTAGTGTACGGGTGATGGTTCGTCGACGTAGACTCGGTGGGCCGAAGGGACTGTTTTCATGCTGCATCTCTAAACTAAACTAATAGGCGCTGAATATTTACAAACTTTTATACAGAATATAAGGTACTCAAGTTTTCCGATGATTGAAAAATAGGATGGGGGGCATGTGATGAGGATATTTAGAGTCTGCAACAGGATATAAATAAATTGGCTGAGCGAACGAAAACTTGGCAAATGAAGCTTAAAATGGGGAAGTCTGTCATGCACTTCAGTTTGACAAATTGAAAGGCAGCTATTATCTGACTGGAGAGAAACGGCGAATGGTTGGCATACAGAGGGATCTAGATGTTTTGTTTTGCATGAAGCACAAAAAAGATTGCATGCATTTGCAGCAAATACTTAAGAAAACAAATTGCATGTTGCCTTTATTGCTTGCAGGTTAGTGTTTAGAAAGAGGGAAGCATTGTCACAATTGTTCAGTGTGTTAACGAGGCCATGCCTGGAGTACTGTATACAATCTTGGCTCTTTATCTTAAAGCTATCATTGAAGGCAGTATGGAAAGGAGGGAATTTACATTGGCATAAATAGGGAACTCTGGATGACAATTAGGACGGGGTTAAAAAAGGTGGCATGGGCCAGGTACAAGCTGCTGGGAAGAAATGAATGGCTGGAGGAGTTTTGGGGATGCAGAGGTATACCTAAGCAAAAGGGGGCATGAGATAGCATTGACTTAAAAGATTAAGGAGGACACAAAGGGACTTTATACATATAATAAGGGAAAACAAATAACTAGGGACCCTGAAAGACCAAAGATATATGCATTTGGAAAGATAGGGGTTGATTTGGGATAGTCAGCACAATTTTGTGTGTGACAGACTGTGACTCATTAATTTGATTGAGGGTTTTTTTTTTGAAGAAGAAGTAAGCAAGAAAGTTGATGATGGCAGGGTGACGGAAGTAGTCTAAATGGACCAGCTAGGCTTATGATAAGGTTAAGCATGGTAGTTTTATCTTGGGTTAGATCACATGGGATCCAGGGAGAGCTAGCTAATTGGATCCAAATAGAGCCAGCTAATTTAATCCAGGGAGAACTTGCTAGTTGTATACATCATGGCTTCATGATAGGGAGTGCAGGGTGATGGAGGAAGGTTGATTTTTGGACTGGAGTCTGTTTAGTGGTGTGACGTGGGTCGTGCTAGGCCCATGGTTATCAACTTTATCAACGACTATGAGAATGTGCAAGGTAAGGTTAATAAGTTTGCAGAAGTCACTAAAATAGGTGGTATAGACAGTGCAGAAAGCTATAAAGAATTACAGAGGAATCTTGATCATATAGATACATGGGCCAAGGAGATGCAATCAGATAATGCAAGGTGTTGCAATTTGGAAAGTCGAACCAGGGTAGAACTTTCACAGTTAACTGTGTAAGGGCCTAGGGTGTGTTGTTGGCCAGAGGGTCTTGGAGTACAAACACATAGTTTCTTGAAAGTGGCGTCACATGTGGACAAGATGGTGAAGAAAGCTTTTGGCATGCTTGCCTCCATCAGCAAGAGCATTGATTATAGAAGTTGGGATGTTATATTGCAGTTGAACAAGATGTTGGTGAGAGTGCACTTGGAGTATAATGTTCAGATTTGGTTACCCTGTTTTAGGAAAGTTGAAGTTAAGGTGGAAAGAGTGCAGAGAAGCTATACGAGGGTGATGCCAGTACTTAAGGGGCTGAATTATAAGGTGAGATTGGGAGGCTGGGTCTTTATTCCTTGGTGTGTTGGGGATCGAGGGATGATCTTGTAAAGGTGTATAAAATCATGAGAAGGTGAATGCACACTTTCTTTTTCCCAAGGTTGGGGAATCAAGAACCAGAGAGCAAGAGTCTAAAGTGAGAGGGGAAAAATGTAATAGAACCTTTCATAAACATTTGGGAAGCAACCTTTCCCCTACAGGGTGTGGAAAATTGAGTAAATGGAATGAGCATAGAAACATAGAAAATAGGTGCAGGAGTAGGCCATTCAAGCCAGCACCGCCATTCAATATGATCATGGCTGATCATCCAAAATCCGTACCACGTTCTGGCTTTTTCCCCATATCCCTTAATTCTCTTGGCCCTAAGAGCTAAATCTAACTCTCTCTTAAAAACATCCAGTGAATTGGCTTCCAGTGCCTTCAGTAGCAGAGAATTCCACAGATTCACAACTCTCTGGGTGAAAAAGATTTTCCTCATCTCGGTCCTAAATGGCCTGCCCCTTATTCTTAAACTGTGACCCCTGGTTCTGGACTCCCCCAACATCGGGAACAATTTTCCTGCATCTACCCTGTCCAATCCTCTAAGAATTTTATATGTTTCTATAAGATCCCCTCTCATCCTTCTAAATACCAGCTAATACAAACCCAGTCAACCCATTCTTTCATCATATGCCAGTCCCGCCATCCCTCGAATTAACCTGGTGAACCCACACTGCACTGCCTCAACTAATGTCTTTCCTCAAATTAGGAGACCAAAGTTGAACCCAATACTCCAGGTGTGGTCTCACCAGGGCCCTATACAACTGCAGTAGGACCTCCTTGCTCCTAAACCCATATCCTCTCGCAATGAAGGCCAACACGCCATTAGCTTTCTTCATTGCCTGCTGTACCTGCATGCTTACTTTCAGTACAAGCACACCCAGGTCTTGTTGCACCCCCCCTTCTCCTAATCTGACACCATTCAGATAATAATCTGCCTTCCGGTTCTTGCTACCAAAGTGGATAACCTCACATTTATCCACATTATACTGCATCTTCCATGCTTCTGCCCACTCACCCAACCTATCCAAGTCACCCTGCAGACTCATAGCATCCTCCTCGCAGCTCACACTGCTCATCCGCAAACTTAGAGATGTTACATTTAATTCCCTCGTTTAAATCGTTAATATATATTGTAAACAACTGGGGTCCCAGCACCGAGCCTTGCGGCACCCCACTAGTCACTGCCTGCCATTCTGAAAAAGACCCGTTAATTGCTTTGCTTCCTGTCTGCCAACCAGTTCTCTATCCATGTCAATACCCTACTCCCAATACCACGTGCTCTAATTTTGCTCACTAATCTCTTGTGTGGGACCTTGTCAAAGGCTTTTTATAAGTCCAAATACACCATAACCACTGGCTCTCCCTTATCCATTCTACTTGTTACATCTTCAAAAAAATTCCAAAAGATTAGTCAAGCATGATTTCCTTTTCATAAATCCATGCTGACTGTGACCGATCCGGTCCACTGCTTTCCAAATGCGCTGCTATAACATCTTTAAGAATCGACTCCAGCATCTTCCCCCCGCTACCGATGTACAGCTAACTGGTCTATAATTCCCCGTTTTCTCTCTCCGTCTTTTCTTAAAAAGTAAAGTTACATTGGCTACCCTCCAGTCCACAGGAACCGATCCAGAGTCGAGAGAACATTGGAAAGTGATCACCAATGCACCCACGATTTCTAGGGCCACCTCCTTGAGTACTCTGGGATGCAGACCATTAGGCCCTGGGGATTTATCTGCCTTCAGTCCCAACAGTTTACCTTACACCATTTTCTGACTAATGTGGATTCCCTTCGGTTCCTCCCTCCCACTAGATCCTCGGTCCCCTAGTATTTCCGGGAGATTGTTTGTGTCTTCCTCAGTGAAGACAGAACCAAAGTGCTCGTTTAACTGTTCTGCCATTTCCTTGTATCCCATTATAAATTCACCTGTCTCTGACTAAGGGATCTACATTCGTCTTCACTAATCTTTTCCTTTTTACAAACCTGAAGAAACTTTTACTGTCAGTTTTTATATTCCCCGCAAGCTTTCTTTCAAGCTCTTTTTTCCTCCTCTTAATTAACCCCTTTTCCTCCTCTATTGAGTTCTAAATTTCTTTCAGTCATCTTGTTTGCCGCTTCTTCTGGCCAATTTATATGCCTCTTCCTTGGATTTAACACTATCCTTGACTTCCCTCGTCAGCCACGATTGAGCCGCCTTCCTGGTTTTATTTTTTCGCCAGACAGGGATGAACAATTTTTGGAGTTCATCCATGCAGTCTTTAAATCTTTGCCATTGCATCTCCACTGCCAACCCTTTAAGTATAATTTGCCAGTCTATCCTAGCCAATTCCTGTCTTATGGCTTCAAAGTCTCCTTTATTCAAGTTCAGGACCCTAGTCTCTGAATTAACCGTGTCACTCTCTATCCTAATGCAGAATTATAGACAATAAACAATAGGTGCAGGAGTAGGCCATTCGGCCCTTCGATTCCTCAAGCATCTTGAGGAAGTGATTGTTGAAGGTACTAAAACAACATTGAAGGAACATTTAGATATCTACATGGATCGGAAAGGCTTAGAACATAGAACAGTGTAACACCGGCCCTTCGGCCCACAATGTCCGCAGAGGGATATGGATCAAACACTGGCAAATGGAAATTGCTTAGAAATTGCATCATGATCACATGGATGAGTTGGACTGAAGGTACTGTTTCCGTGCTGTTTGACTATAACAAGCTTGTTATCAAGATTGAGGTCTGCAGAATGACAGTGGTTGTCATGGATTGGATTGGCTAAGTAATAGTAAACAGTATGATAGTAAGAATTGTTTTTCCACTGTAAGAAACTCCCCTTTTTCCAGTAGAGTTCCCCAGGGAACGTTACAAAAAACATTGCTTTTCTTTATTGTGTACTAATGACTTGGACTTTGTCATTAGTGTAAATAGGTGATGTATCAAATTATATGGAGGATAATAAGAAATAATGAAGAGATATCAAAAGTCAAGTGTTGACTTGTCGCATGTATCGACAACGGAAATATCAAATGCTTGCTTGCTACTTTACAGGCCCACTAATGCAATAACATACCAATAAATATTCCATTATCAGTAAACTAATAATCAATAATACTTGGACATTGGGTATTTTTAAAGTGGAGATTGATACTTGGATAAATAGCAGATGACATTTAATGGTAAAAATGTTCTAATATTTTTTGTAAGTGGAACAAGGTCAGAATATAAACCAAAGGGTACATGTCTAAAGGGTGTAGTCACAGATCTGGGGGAATATGGTGAAACAGGCTGAGAGAACCCTAAACAAGTATATGACATCCCACACTTTATAAACAGATATGGAGTAGTACAATAGCAAGGAATTTATGATCCTTTATATCTAATGAGAAGGATCCTAGGAGAAAGTTGAATCATCTAGTTAACAAAGGAGGTCAAGAAAAATATTAGACGCAAAGTGCTGGAGTAACTCGGTAGGTCAGTCAGCATCTCTGGTGACGTTTTGGGTCGGATATTCTTCTTTAGACTGATGGTGGTGGGGGGAAAAAAGCTGGAAGAGAGAAGGAGCAGGCTTAACTGAGGTAGCTGGAGAGTGTTGTGAGGTCAAACAATAGGAAATTAGTAAATTTAAATGGATGATGGTTTACAGGGTAAATTAATCTAGGCTTACCTCATTATATGATCGAAGCTGAAACATGCCACATTTAAGAAATGTCTTGGTGTGTATTTGGGAAATATGACAAGCAAGGTTTTGAATTATTTTACAGGCCATTTCCTCGTTACAGCTATTTGGGTAAGGGAAATACGCTGGGGGGAATGGGAACACGGACTTTGCTCTCTCAGCACTTATTTGAATGAAAAAGTAAATACAGTAAACACAAAATCAATGTTTTTGAAACTAATTTCTTGACATATCTGCAGATGATGTGCTTTCGTATTAAGAAAAATCATTATATCAACCATTTTCTCGGAACACAATCCTCCCCAGGAGGTCGTCTGTATTGTAAACAACAAGAACTTTTTTTCTGTGTGGCTGAGGCAACCTTATTGTCAGTGTTGGAATGTCTCTGGAGATGTTTTGATATCTCCCACAAGCTTCCTTCTGTAAAGAGCCAAAAGGACTTGGATCCTCTTGGAACTATGTCGACAATATGTGCTCGAGCTCTATTTCTTTATATAGAACATAGAACAAACAGGCTCTTCGGTCCACAATATCTGTGCCAAACAGCATGCCAAAATATTATGTTTGTTGCACAGGTGAAGCTTCCACTATGGGGCTAGAAGTTTGAGCTTCACTGATGTTCTGAAAACATCTACAAGCACTATCTGAATACGACGAGGGATTATTGGAGAATGAACAATGGACTGAGTGGCAATGGGAGAGATGGAATGAACTAATTTTGATCAACCATCAAAGTAGGAATGAAGGAGGTATCAAAGAACCATACTGACATTTTTCTTTTTTTCCAGTTAAAACTGGCTTAACTTAATGACATTTCCCAAATGGTCAAGCAGATAGAGTGCAGGATGATTTTTTAAAAAAACTAGAGTCATCCCATTCAATTGTTGAAGAGCAATTTGTCATTATGGGCTTGTACAATGCAAAGCCTGGAGACATGTTAATTCTGTAATTAAATATTGGTTCAATGGTACTTGATTGTCATATGTGTCGAGATACAGTGAAATTCATTTTTGTATACAGTTCAGTACAAGTATCACTGTACATAAGCACTCAGACGCATTGATTGAGATTTCAATTGCCAGAGCTTCAACACCATCTTTTCACAAAATCGCGTTTGAACTACTTCCTGTTTGGCCTTTGTTTTTTTTATCCCAGTTCCTGTACCTGTGCTTCAGAAAGTTGATGATGGGTAGGATGTAATAAAGAATGGTTGTAAAACAAATGTAATAAAAGAATGTAATAAAGAATGATTGAGGATATTTTAAACTCTGCTCACTGAGAAGGTGGCATGCTCAGACATGGGAAAATTAGCAAAGATAATGAATGTCAGTGATGATTGTTACAAATGAGAAAAGAGAAGTTTCATTTCGTGCTGATCATTGCTTTAGTTGTAGTATGTGCCAGCAGTTCTCCGACATAGAAATAGAAAATGACAAACATTATATTCTCTGACATAGAAAGAGGCAAGCACCATTTGAGTGGGCACCATCATAGCTGAGCACCCCAACGCTAGTCAGAGTTAGCTCTTCTCACGTTGATTAGTAAGGACCACAAAGTGTATTTTATTTGTTTGGTAAATCTGTTCAGAGTGCTTCGCATCTGGAGTGTCTTTTAAACAATTTATTTCTTTCATTAGTATCCAGGCCTTGTTCCCTGTGCATTGATACAATATCCTCTGGAAAATGTGAATATTTGAAGTCACAGTTGAAGGGCTGTTTTTACACATTTTGTTCCACCCTAATGGCAGTGGATGGACAGTTAAATTAAGTTGAAGCTTGAAGTTTCTTTGGCAGAAGCTGAAAGTGAAGTAAGTGATGCAATCTATGCAATTCTTCACAGCAGCACCAATTACTTTGTGGACCGCAAATATGTGGAATTGCATTATATTCTTGTCTCTTGGGAACAAATATATTCTTGTCTCTTGGGAATACTGAATTTAACGACCTTTTGATTATCATCTACTTCTAATTATGTTCTGTATTTCTAATTATTCTAATTTGTGAGAAAAATAATTGTTTTGGGATGTCAGAACATTTAGATGCAAAATTTGTATTCCCAAAGTCAGGCCAGCTAATTGCTTTTGCTGTGTAAGCGGAATGTGCAAAAGTCTGCTGACAGTAAGTTCTGGTTCTGTAGAGAAGCATTGGCTAGCTGTGGTGCAATAGTGGTGCATTCTGCACTTTCATGCCCGAACTCTGCAATGTGGAATTGCAGCACTGTGTCCAACTTTTTTTTGCAGTTGGATGGAGTGGTGTTTCCATTACATCTGATTCTGAGGGGTAGTGTGTACTTTGTTCCTGGCCATAAGATATAGGAGCAGAATTAGGCCATTTAGCCCATAGATTCGATTACGGCTGATCTATTTTCCCCCCTCAACCCCATTCTCTTGCCTTCTCCCCATAAACTTTGATGCCCTTAGTAATCAAGGACCTATCAATCTCCGCTTTTTAAAAAAAACATTGTCTTGGCCTCCACAACTTTCTGTGGTAATGAATTCCACAGATTCACCACCCTCTAGCTAAAGAGATTTCTCCTCTTCTCCATTCTAAAGGTATGTCCTTTTATTTTGAAGCTGTGCCCTCTGGCTCTAGAGTCTCCCATCTACCTGCAAAGCCACTTTCAAGGAACTATGTTCCTGCACTCCTAGATTGCACTGTTCTACAACACTTCCATGGGCCCATCATTAATTGAGTAGGTCCAGCCCATGTTGAACTTCCCAAAATGCAACACCTCGCATTTCTCTGTATTAAATTCCATCAACCTTGCCACAGCCCTCAAGATCCTGCCGCAATTTCTTTGTTCCCCATTGCTACTTCTCCAGCATCATTTTCCACCGGGCTCCCATCCACTTTTGCCTCTCTTTTACTCTTTGTAAATCTGAAAAAACTTTTAGTATCCTCTTTTATATTATTAGCTAGCTTACCTTATGTTTCATCTTTGCTCCATGTATTGCCTTTTTAGTTGCGTAGCGCCACCCATGGCTTACGCATCCAGCAGGGCCTTATTAATATGGAGTTTGCTGACCTTCAATAAAGGTTTGTTTTACTTTTACCCAGAGAGTTGTGAATCTACGGAATTCTCTGCCACAGAGGGCAGAGGAGGCCATTCACTGGATGCTGGTTTATACCAAAGATAGGCACAAAATG
Source organism: Rhinoraja longicauda (assembly GCF_053455715.1). NCBI lineage: Eukaryota > Metazoa > Chordata > Chondrichthyes > Rajiformes > Arhynchobatidae > Rhinoraja > Rhinoraja longicauda. Next base: position 18,636,045 of record NC_135978.1, read on the forward strand.
CTGGAGTAGTTCAGTGGGTCAGGCACCATCTCTGGAGAAAACGGATGGGTGACGTTTCAGGTCGGGACCTTTCTTCAGAATAAGCCTTGTCCTAATCCTCACTGTTTTCTGGCGATCATCTATGTGTGTACTGAAGAAATATAATTCTGTGTCTTCAATGAGGCCACGTTTGAGTATTGTGTTCAGTTTAGGTCATCCTACTGTAGGAAATATGCCACAGCTGGAATGAGTGTCAACGGTTACGAGGAGAAGGCAGGAGAATGGAGTTGAGAGTGAAAGATAGATCAGCCATGAGTGAGGATGTTGCCACTAGTGGGAGAGTCTAGGACTAGAGGTCACAGCCTCAGAATTAAAGGACGTTCCTTTAGGAAGGAGATGAGGGAGAATTTCTTTAGTCAGAGGGTGGTGAATCTGTGGGAATCTTTGCCGCAGAAGGCTGTGGAGGCCAAGTCAAAGACGGAGATCGATAGATTCTTGATTAGTACGGGTGTCAGGGGTTATGGGGAGGGCAGGAGAATGTGGTTAGGAGGGAGAGACAGATCAGCCATGATTGAATGGTGGAGCGACTTGATGGGCCGAATGGCCTAATTCTGCTCCTATCATGAACCTTCTAGAGAGAGTTAGATATGGCTCTTTGGGCTAACGGAATCAAGGGATATGGGGAGAAAGCAGGAACAGGGTACTGATTTTAGCCATGATCATATTGAACGGCGGTGCTGGCTTGAAGGGCTGAATCACCTACCCCTTCTATGTTTATTTGAAAGTGCATTCACTTTATTTTAAATTTTATACATTTGCTTTAGTTTTTTAAATTATTTTTTCAGCTTCGTTCTTTTTCTATTTGTCTCTGTTCATACATACTTGGTTGCTGCAGTGTGAGTGCAGGACCTTGATGTCTGCTGTTTCTGGCCTCGTTGCAGCTTGCATTTTGCTCGTGTGAGTGAGATTAGCACAACCATGGGCATTCAGTATGAGGCAAACTCAGTCCAAAATCAACCTTTTATTTGTGATTATGACTACATCTTTTTGGAACTAGACCCCAAGTTTGATGATAGTCTCTTTACTCAGCAGTGACATTTTGAATTTTTGGCTTGCTAGGCATTGCTAGTTTAACATCCCATCACCATATATTTGGAAGTGTTTGATCGTGCAAAATAGTTAATGGTTGAATTGCTAATAAATACTAGTCGCGGTTAATTAGGTAATTCAATTGCATCATTTTTTACAGGTCTTCGCAAGAGAAGGAAATGTACCAAACATCATTATTGCAGTGAGTTTTCCTCATCTATTTTATTTTCTTCCTTGAAGATTGCGATTATTTTGTTCATCAGAAAAAGTGATGTGACCAAGCAAAGCTGTTTTGTTCATAATTAATCTGAATTAATAATTCAGAATAATTATGTGTGATGCTTTGATAGGAAAAGTAACTGCATCAACGTTATACATTGTGGTATTTATTCACAAAATGCTGGAGTAACTCAGCAGGTCAGGCAGCATCTCAGGAGAAAAGGAATGGGTGACGTTTCGGGTCGAGACCCTTCTTCAGACTGATGTCAGGGGGGCGGGACAAAGGAAGGATATAGGTGGAGACAGGAAGACAGTGGGAGAACTGGGAAGGGGGAGGGGAAGAGAGGGACAGAGGAACTTTCTAAAGTTGGGGAAGTCAATGTTCATTCCGGTGGGCCTCACTATGGCACTGGAGGAGGCCCATGACAGAAAGGTCAGACTGGGAGTTGGGAGGGGGAGTTGAAGTGCTCAGCCACCGGGAGATCAGGTTGGTTAAGGCGAAGGTGTCGAGCGAAAAGATCGCCGAGCCTGCGTTTGGTTTCGCCGATGTAAAGAAGTTGACATCTAGAGCAGCGGATGCAATAGATGAGGTTGGAGGAGGTGCAGGTGAACCTCTGTCTCACCTGGAAAGACTGTTTGGGTCCTTGGATGGAGTTGAGGGGGGAGGTAAAGGGACAGGTGTTGCATCTCCTGCGGTTGCAGGGGAAAGTGCCCGGGGATGGGGTGGTTTGGGTAGGAAGGGACGAGTGGACCAGGGAGTTACGGAGGGAACGGTCTCTGCGGAACGCAGAAAGGGGAGGGGATGGGAAGATGTGGCCAGTGGTGGTAACATTGTGGTAAATTTGCTTATTGCATCCATTGTTGTAAGCTTGCAGCACCTTTTCTCCCGCTTCACCTTTGTATTTATTGTTCCTGCTTTTGGATTTCTGAAGTGCTGATTGAGCATGGTTATTTCATATGGTGCAATTCACACACAATGGTTTCACTGGTTCTTATGGGATAGATAAGAACGGCTGCCATTTTGACATTCATCACATTCCGATTGATTAAGAACATGTCCGTTTCCTTCAAACGGTTACGCAAATTTTACCAGTAGCCAAATTACCCAAATTGGAGGGGCCATTGATAGTGACTTAGTAACTAGATTGTGTCACCGATTTAAGAACTAAGAAACCAACGTTCTCCCCAAGCATATAAACTTTTCTTGATAATCTAAAGCATTTATTTGTATGTAACTCAAATGTTTGATTTCCAATGTTGTGAAATCAATTGATAACATTGATGGAAAACCATTGTTGACTTTTCAGATATATTGTTTTTTATTGGGTAAAGATCTTAAGCCTCTAATATCTTTAGTGTGCTGTCATTGGCCAATGAAACAAAAATGTCAGAAATCTCACTTTGCCCGTTAGCAGTGAGAAGAATTACCCACATTTGTGCAGAAAATAAGCATTGGGGAAAGCTGATTACTTTTGGACGGAAACTTCATTTTTAATACAGCAGGAGGCATTTTGTGGTATATTTACTCTGCATCACAAGTCTGTACAATTGAGACCAATTACATTGATTTGTTAATTGTTTTTTTCCATCTAATAAAACATATGGTTTGAATTTTTATTTGTTCACTGGATGTGGATGTTGCTGGCTAGGTGAACATTTATTACCCATGCTAAATTACCCCTGAACTGAGTGGCCAGCCAGGCTAGTTGGTACTTAGTTATTAATCTGCGGTGATGGTGGTTGCACAATCTCTTTTGAACCAGGCAAATTTAGCTGATTTCTTTCTTGAATGGATATTATGAATTAGAGTTTTTATATTGGTCAGTAATATGTTTACTGTTTACTTCAGATCTGTTTACTTCAGATCCATTACCTTTCCTGGCAATTACTGCAGAATTTAAACTTGTAAATCAATTATTGGACCAAGCCCCTGCAGTGACATGTCACTAACTTGAACACTATGCTGCCATATCTAAATCATGACCATGTTTGTCTTGCAACTAACATTTTTAACTGACATTTGCAACTAACATTTTAATATTTATTAAGAGAAGTGGTTGTTGCTGAATGTGCTTTCTCTTGGCTTCAGTGGTGTAAATGACTTTGTTTTAAGTAAACTGTTTAATTTCTTGCTTGCATTCAATTGTTAATCATTTATATGTATCTTTATCCAGGGCCCCCCTGGGACTGGAAAAACAACCAGCATCTTGTGCTTGGCTCGAGCACTTTTGGGTCCTGCATTAAAGGATGCTGTTCTTGAACTCAATGCTTCAAATGACCGGTGAGATTCCTGTATTTTGTTTTGATATTGGACGATGTCCACTGCTGACAGTAAATCAGATCAGGCAGATACTCCTACACATCTGGCTGAGACCACAGAGTAAAGATAGGTAAAGGAAATTAAATAAAAGACATTCTGATGTCTTATCATTGGTTGTCTTTAGCATTATTGGTAAAAGGGGTGGAAAGTGAAACTAGCATTTAACTAGTTAGCTCATGATCCCTTTGGGGAATACTGAAGTGCTTTATAGCCAATGAAGTTCTTGTGAAATGTAGTCACTGCTCTAATGAAGGAGATGTAGCAGCCAATTTATGTATAGTAAACCATCACAAACAAGGCTCTGATACTGTCCAGAAATCAAATGCAGAAAATGTTATAAGTATTTGCTTGTGTTTCAGGGATAGACCTTTGCTTGTGTTTCAGGCTTAGCACTCGCCTTGTAACTGATGGTGCCTCCATCATTTTTTAAAAATTGCTTTGTTTACATATTAGTATTTTTCACAACTTACCGTCTTTTCAGAAGCAGACACACTGAAATCTGGCTTTATATAATTTAATTTGCTAAATATGAAAGATTGAATCAATAAAGATCTAATGCATTTCATCAAATCCAGATATTTTGCTGATGCCTTGTGTATTTATAACTGCGACAAAATGATACAAATACTGTTAATTAACTGTAGTCTCAAAAGCTGCTGGCCTTCGGAAGGTGCTATGAAGAGAAATCAAAGGAAGCATTTTTAATAAGGAGCATTAAATGTTGTTTGGAAAGTTTCAATCTATGGTCTAGATTTGCTGCTCACTCGTCTTTTTGTGTTAATTCCTCATCTTACTTTGTTGTAGTTAGTCTGATGGTTGGTACAATGACGATGGCGTTGTACTGCCAAAATCATTCTTAAATGTGGAAATGAATATATTCAAAACAGCTTTCCTTGTGCAACTAATGTCTCTTGCTGTTCAACATTTACATTTGAAATGAACAATGGATTTTACAACTCTGAACAAGTACACTCTGTGCATTTGTGCTGCGGTGGGTGGTAATGAAATCAACTTTATTGGCTGCTCTGAAACGTTCTCACAACGTGTAATGAAGAGAGTGGTACTGCTGGTGGTGCTGAAGTCTCAGCTCCAGTGACTTGAGCTCACTTTTGACTACTGGTGCGGTTCGACTGTATTTGGAGTTTGCACGTTGTCTCTGTGACTGCATGAGGTTCCCCTGGATGCACCAGTTTCCTCGCACATCCCTAAGAAGTGCTGGTTGGCAAGTTAATTGGCTATTGTAAAAACAGTGTAGAAGGCTGGTGGAAGAATCAGAGGCATCAACGGACGTGTGAGAATGAATAGATTTGGGGAAATAAATGGAGGGATGGGATTTTTTGGGATTTCTCCAAGAGCTTGAATATCTCAATGGACTGAATGGCATCGACCAATATAGAAAACATTGCAAACTAAAATGAAAAATATCTTATTTGTGTGGTCCATTTCATTTGCTGATGTGATAGACATTTGATGTTTTGTAACGGTTAAAATACCGATCTCATTTTTGCAAGACTCTATCCCCTAGTCCAAATTCCTCCGTCTACGCCGCATCTGCGCCCAGGATGAGGTGTTCCATACCAGGGCATCGGAGAGGTCCTCATTCTTTATGAAACAGGGGTTCCCCTCTTCCATTATAGATGAGGCTCGCACTAAGGTCTCCTCGATATCCTGCAGCTCCGCTCTTGCTCCCCCTCCCCCCATTCGTAACAAGGACAGAGTCCCCCTTGTCCTCGCCTTCCTCCCCATCAGGGTCCCATACAGCATATAATTCTCCCAACATTTTCGCCACCTCCAACGGGATCGCACTACTGGCCACGTCTTCTCCTCTCCACCCCTTTCTGCTTTCCGCAGAGACCGTTCCCTCCGAAACTCCCTGGTCAACTCGTCCCTTCCACCCAAACTAGCCCCTCCCCAGGTACTTTCCCCTTTTCGCAGGAGATGCAACATCTGTCCCTTTACCTCCCCCCTTGACTCCATCCAAGGACCCAAGCAGTCTTTCCAGGTGAGGCAGAGGTTCACTTGCACCACCTCCAACCTCATCTACTGTAACCGCTGTTCCAGGTGTCAACTTCTCTACATCGGCGAGACCAAGTACAGGCTCGGCGATCGTTTCGCTGAACACCTCCGCTCAGTCTGTCTTAACCTACCTGATCTCCCGGTGGTTCAGCACTTCAACTCGCCCTCCCATTCCCAATCTGACCCTTTTGTCCTGGGCCTCCTCCATTGGCAGAGTGAGGCCCAGTGCAAATTGGAGGAATAGCACCTCATATTTCGCTTGGGTAGTTTACACCCCAGTGGTAGGAACATTGACTTCTCTAACTTCAGATAGCCCTTGCTTTCCCTCTCCATTCGCTCACTTTTCCCAGTTCTCCCAACTGTCTTCCTGCCTCCAACTACATTTTATCTTTGTCCCGCCCCCTCCCCTGACATCAGTCTGAAGAAGGGTCTCAACCTGAAACGTCACCCATTCCTTCTTTCCAGAGAAAGATGCTGCCTGACCCACTGAGTTACTCCAGCATTTTGTGTCTTCCTTCGATTTAAACCAGCATCTGCAGTTCTTTCCTACACCTCTCATTTTTGCATACTGATGACGTATTCGAACAACAAGAAGCATAACCAGATAATCTACTTTGTGTGATGTTGCCTGGAATGTTGGCAAAGTTCATCTACATTTTCCAAATGCTACTGTCCAATCTTTTATGGCTAGAACAGTAGGTGATGCTTTTATTTGGATCTCATCAGAAAGATGGTACTTAGTGCAGCAGAGCAGAGCTGCACTGAATTGTCAACCGAGATTGCCTACTTGGCAGTAGACATTGGCATGAACCTGAACACTTTTGACACCAACCAAAAATTATACATTGATATATTACTGACATTCTAGTATTGAATGGGTATTCATCCGTACAAACACAATTGAGTCAGGAAAAGCTTTTTGATGTTGTCAACACTGGATAGTGTAATCTTATGCCCTGCCCTGTAAGTGTGGTTAATATTTTTTCCAGAGAAAGCTATAAAAAACAGAAAATTTCAGTGATTGTTCAGATCCCCCATACTAACTGTAAATCAATGCATAAAATTCAGGAAAAATATCTAGTATGTCCAGAGATCGTGAGGAATTTGTGACCTCTCGTTTCAGAGGACTAACATGTTTACCATATTCACTGGTTACACTGGTTATCTGTTCCAGAGGATACAATCTCAAAAAAGCTACCTTTGTTGAATAAGTGTGAATTTTAGCATTTTTCTACAGCAGCTTCCCTTAGCAAAATTCGAGATTGGATCTTCCATGTTGCTAAATACTTGTAATTGTTTTTGATGCTTCATGTCAAATATATTTCAAATACTTGATATGTGTTGACTTAACCTAATTGTGACTTGCATTTATTACAGAGGTATTGATGTGGTTAGAAACAAAATTAAAATGTTTGCCCAGCAGAAGGTTACATTACCAAAAGGTCGCCACAAGATCATCATCCTGGATGAAGCAGACAGGTGGGAGAATTCATGTATTTAATGTAAAATGCTATGTCTTGCTTTGTGGTATAAGTGAGGTAGCAGCCATACCTGGGCATGGAAATTGGAGTCATGTTCTTATTGCTCTTACAATTGTGTTTATGACAGCATTTAAAGCCTTGATGAGTTAAGTAAAAATAAATGTTTAAAAAACTGGGTTTAGAAAGTAATCCTGCAATGCTAGTCGTAGTTCTTGACACTTTAAAGACACCTTGTTTACGTCATTGGGATGCTGTGTGCGTCATGGTGGCACAGTAGCTAGTCTTACTGCTGGCAGTACAACCATAATTAACAGCAAAATAAATGTGCTTTGAGTGAAGCAGTCATCAGCATATTTAAATAACTCGCATTTGAATAACCAGTGCTGTATCTGAACACTAAATCTCTCTCCAGAAGTATTTGTCTCATTGTTCTTGCAGATAGGCAGGAACTGAATATGAGATGAGGAGAATATATTCATGCTATATTAAGTTCTCTATATGATTTGCAGTATGACAGATGGAGCCCAACAAGCCCTAAGGAGGACAATGGAGATTTACTCTAAAACCACACGTTTTGCACTGGCATGCAATGCTTCAGATAAAATCATAGGTAGGTTTGTGAATGGAATTATCTGTTACTAAAGGCATTTCCAGGAGAAATTAAATTGGCTGTTATTGTGTTTCTGGATATATTGCCCATTTTTTTTATGGAAAGAATTTCATTTAGTTTTAATCAGGGATTTTAAAAAGCAATGTTATGTCCTTGCCAGTTTATATATTTATCATATAAAAGTAAGTCAGTCAGCAGAGTGTTGTGAAATGATTGAAAAGATAAGAGTTTGAAAAGCAGGTTCTGTTCTGGGCTGTGGGCTTGTCCTCTGGCAGATTGAAGGCCCATTGGATAAGCTTGCCCACCTGCCTTTACCTGAGCTTTTTTTTTTGTCTTGCATTTAACAAGAAATTAGTAGTTTTAAGTAATTGCTTAAAATATGATAGCAACAATGTAGGGTGGTAAATTATACAAGTGTATCCACTTCTAGAGCTGATCTTATAATTTATTCAGCTGTGTCACCTGGCTTATTTTTAGTCACTCACCATTTCCTGAACTAGATACTCTCCACCACGAGATGAATCAGTCCAGCAGTTATTTTCGTAGAATGTTCAGATTGGATCCTAGCCAGGATCGATTGCATCATGCGAGGTTGGCAGACGATAGCAGTGAGCTTGAAGAATTTTTTGTTTACAATGAGAAAAGTGAAAGAGGGTGCCTTTACCAGTTGACATATAATTAAATAATTTTTTAAACGTCTGTTTTCCCCCCCCCCATTTTATATTTGTATCATGCTAATCTTATACAACACTATGTATTTAGCACTCAAAGTCATCGAGCTGTATAACACGGAAACAGGGTCTACGTCCATCATGTATGTACATGCCGACCAAGTTAGCACACTCGTCAAGTCACATTTACCTGCATTTGGTCCGTAGCTCTCTAAACCCTTGATATCCAAGTATTTGTTCAAGAGTCTTTTAAAAGTCATAATTGAAAGTATTCAAGTCATCCTTTATTCATGTCCCTCATTATCTTGTGCACCTCAATAAAGTCACCCTCAGCCTCCTATGCGCCGAGGAAAAATATCCCAGCCTGTTCAACCTCTCCCTCTAACTCAAGCCTGCAAGCCCAGGTAACATCTTGGTTAATTTATTTTGCACCTTTTCCAACTTATCGGCTTCCTTCCTATAGCTGCATGATCAGAACTGCACACAATACCCAAGTATGGTCTCACCTACGACTTGTACAGCTGCATCGTGGTGGTGTTGTACCGTTTGTACTCGATACCCTTCTCGAAGGCAAGCATGCCTTCTTCACCACACTATCCATTTTACTCGACACTTTTAGACAACCATGCACCCGTGCTCCCAGATTTCTCCAGAAGTCTCCAGGGCGCTCCCATTTACTGTGCAAGTCCTGCCCTGATTTAACATACCAAAGTACAACGCCTTACACTCACTTGAATGTGGTTAATTATGTACATTCTGTGCACTTGAGATGAATCATCAGACAAATGTTATTTTATCTTAAATTTCTTAAAGATTTGTCTTGTTTTCTTTGCACTGTATTCAGTTTCATTGTGATTGCCAACTTGCTAAAATTTAGTATTAAGCTAATACTAACGTGATTACAGAGAATGCTGGTTGATGAGATACGTCAAATAAAGGCAAATTGCTGTCTATTCGGTGACAAAAGATTCTTACTGATATGACCAATTCCCTATCACCCCTGGCCATTCCAACAAATTACCAGAATATTTTTTAAGCTAATATAAGAGGAAAATATGACCATGGCTTTGTGAGAGTGGATTCAATGCAGCGGATTGTAATTGTTTTCTGTTGTAATAGGTGATGAGCTTACTTTATTTCTTTGATGTATTAACAGAACCTATCCAGTCTCGTTGTGCTGTTCTACGTTACACAAAGCTTACTGATGCCCAGGTCCTTGCACGACTAATGCAGGTGGTTGAGAAGGAGAATGTCCAATACACAGATGATGGACTAGAAGCTGTCATCTTCACAGCACAAGGAGACATGAGACAGGTAAAAGCACAGTTAAATGTGACGTGAGAATGAGGATATTGATTGTAAGATCCTGTTTAGCAATATATACTAGCAAGGTAGATGTGGTGTGGTTTAGTTTAGTTTCGAGATACAGCACAGAAACAGGCCCTTCGGCTCACCGAGTCCGCTCCGACCAGCGATCTCCATACACTAGCACTATTCTTTGGACTAGGGACAATTTACATTTTTTACCAAAGCCAAATTTAACCTACAAACCTGCACGTCTTTGGAATGTGGGAGGAAAACGGAGCACCTGCACAAAACCCACGCGGTCACGGGGAACGTACAAACTCCGTACAGACATCACCGATAGTTAGGATCGAACCCAGGTCTCTGGTGCTGTAAGGCAGCAACTCTATCACTGTGCCACTGTACCGATGTTTGTTAAAAGGTATTTGTACAATAAAAGCTATTATTTTTGGACTTGTATTGCTTTTATTATACAAATACCTTTTAACACAGTAAAAGATTCCAATTTACTTTACAGGAGTATTAATCAAACAGAATTTAGTACTGTGCTATGTCAGGTATTGGGAGATTTGGTAAATATTGATTTGAGCACAGTAGTTTTATACAGCATCGTGCAATAGTGAGTTATGGTGTTGCAGACATATCTAAGGTTGTAATTTCACAGTTTTAATAAGATTAATGTTGACAAAAGTAACTGAGCATAGGCTCATAGAAACTTAGTCTTGAAATGAAATACCCTGAAGTCTTATTCATCAAAGCCAGGAACTTCAATTAGGGCAACCTCAAGAGGGTGTTACCAATATACTATCAACATGTCTTCTGTCCGACTCAAAGCCCAAAAACCCTCGATCGTTGGGAAACAACCACGCTCGCATGCATTTTGGAAAATCTGATCATCAAGCTGGACTCCTCCTCCATGCTTACACAAGCAGAAACGGAAGCGTGAGGATCCAGGGCTGGTCTGAGGAAACAGATGCGCTCCTACATGACTGCTTTCAGTCAGTAACCTAGTCCACATTTAAGGCTCACAGCCATCCTAAAGAAGTACACCATTGCCATCGTAGAGAGAGAACTGTGGCAAAGAAGTCAATCCTGCACTCATTCCTGGAACATCTGATTAAAAAGGACGCATGTCTACAATGACTCTCACCAAGTTGCACAGATGCAGCATAGAAAGCATCCTAACAGGATGCATCAAAGCTTGGTATGGCATCTGCTCTGCGCAAGAATGGCAGCAATATCACAGTGTTGTGAATGCAGCCTTGTCCATCATATAAACCAGCCTCCCCACTCTCACCACACATAGACTGCATTTATACTACAACCTATCTTGGAAAAGCAGCCAACATAATCAAAGACCACTCACATCTCAGTCATTCACTCTTTTCCCCTCTTCTGTCGGTCAGACGATGCAAATTATATTCTACAGCCTGCTTACTCCGTTTTTTGCACTGCCTGATGTACTCGTGTGTGGTATGATTTGCCTGGATAGCATGCAAAACAAAGTTTATTACTATCTCATACATGTGCCAACAATAAACCAATGCCATTTGAAGATATTTCTCTTTACTTCCCTAGTTTATCGCCAATTGAAATGGAACCTGTGAAGATTGCAATGCATTTTTTTATGCGGAGTGAAATATTAAATGAATATCAGAGAAATAACATTGAAAAGCATATTGTAAATACTCAGCGGCTAATATGTTATTTATTTATAAAACTTAACAGGCTTTGAACAACTTGCAGTCAACGCATTCAGGATTTGAGTTTGTGAACAGTGACAATGTTTTCAAGGTAAGTGCAATCGATTCTTGTAGAAAGAAAGCGTAGGATTTGTGCAGCATCTTTTACATCCCCTGAACTTGCATTTGAACAAATCCCTCACGTCCATTTGTGTTCAGAAATTTATCTTACTCCTTCTGTGGTAGAGATTTCCATAGGGTCACTGTCTTCTGTGTGAAGAAATATCTTGTCATCTAAGTCCGAAAGATCTTGCCCCATTTTCTAGGCTGTTGATATGCCCCCAGCTAAGGGCAATATCATTCTTCCCCAGTCAGTCAAGCCTTTTAAATTTTGTATGTTTTAATGGGATCTCCCCTCGTTCTTCTATTTTCTAACAGATATCATAGATCAGTTTAGTTGACCCAATTGTTCATCATTTGACAGTCCGTGTATCACAGGAATCGGTCTGGTTAACGTTTGTCTCACAACATTTACAGCAAGTTTATTCTTTCTTGGGCACAGAGACCAAAACTGCACGTAATACACCAGGTGAGGTCGCACTAAAGCCCTGCATGGTGTAGTAAGAGCTCCTCGCTTTAAACCTTCTGCAATGATGCCAATCTACCATTCACCGCCTTCACCTGCATATTTGCTGTCAGTGACTTGGCTTATAAGGATACTTGGATCCATTTCTGCATAAACAGTTACCAATCTACTCGTGTTTTTCCTACCAATGTGGATTTATCCATGTTATACTACATGTATTTGCCTACTTATTCAATTTGTTTAAGTTGCTTTGCAACTTCCTTGCATCTTGCTATCTCAAAGGTTTTATTGTCAACCAATTTAGAAATTATTCAAAATATAATTTGCCGACATTTCCGCCATCTTCAACGTGATCCCAACACCGGTCACATCTTTCAATCACGACCCCTTTCTGCTTTCCACAGAGACTGTGCCCTCTGCAGCTTCACTCATCCATTCCCACCCAAACCACCCCCTCCCCAGGTACTTTCCTTTGCAACCACAGAAAATGCAACACCTTTCCCGACACCTCTCTTGCATCCACTGGAGCCCAGCAGCCCTTCCAGGTGAGACAGAGGTTCACATGCACCTCCTTACTTCATCTACTGCATTCAAATAGACCAAGCGTAGACTAGGCGACCATTTCTCTGAACATTTATGCTCAGTCCGCCAAGGCTTGTTGGATCTCCCGGTTGCTAACCATTTAACTCCCCTTCCCATTCCTATACTGACCTTACTCTCCTGGGCTGCCTCCATTGCCAGAGTGAGGCCACATGCTAACCGGAGAAACAGTACCTCATATTCTGCTTGGGTAGCTTACTACTCGTGGGTATGAATGTTGAATTCTTCAATTTTAGGTAACTTACTTACAAACACCTTTCTGCTCTTCTATTCTTATCTTGTTGTCTCACACTTTTTGTCTTTTCATCTCTGGCCTTTGTCCAACCATCCACTAATCCAAAATTCTCCTAACCGATATCCACTTAATACTTTCCGGGCAAAGAAAGACACATGGTCCTGGAGTACCATAGCAGCTCAGGCAGCATCACTGAAGAACATGGATAGGTGATATTTAGGGTTGGGATCCTTCTTTAGTCTGATGTTCCATGGAGCGGCATGGTGGTGCAACGGTAGAGTTTCTGCCTTTTAGGTGTCAGAGACCCGGGTTCGATCCTGACTACGGGTGCTATCTGTACGGAGTGTATACGTTCTGCCCATGACCTGCATGGGTTTTTTTTGGATCTCTGGTTTCCTCCCACTTTCCAAAGACGTGCAGGTTTGTGGGCTAATTGACTAGGTACATATGTAAAATAGTTCCGAGTGTGTTTCGGATAGTGTTATTGTGCGGGGATCGCTAATCAGTGCAGACTCGATGGGCCGAAGAGCCTGTTTCCGCGCTGTATCTCGAAACTAAACTAATGTCCAGAGAGGCTGCCTGACCTACTGAGTTACGCCAGCACTTTGTTTTTTTGTAAACCAGCATCTGTAGTTCCTTTTGTATACAGATTGGAAAATATTTTATTCAGTTTCCTCATCCAAATCATTTCTTCACATTGAAAATAGCTGTGGCCCAAGCACTAATATCTTAGAATATGGACGAAGATATTATATTCTAATTAATTTAACTCATTATATTATCCAACTATTTCAAATCAGTTAAATAATTTGATCCATGCCAGAATATTGCCCTAAATCCTATGTGCTTTAAATATGTTTTCTAACAACCAACATGGGACTTCATCAAAGGGTTTCTCAATGTCAAAATGCATCACAGCCAGTGGTTGTCCCACTAGCACAAATATCCCCACTGCATTGGTATAACCTGAGGAGCTTGTATATTTTGATCAAGCTCCCTCTCAACTGCTAACCAGTAGAAACATTACAGGAAAAAAACACTAAATATATCCAACATTGATTTTCTTGTTTCTGTTGTTATTTCTTCTAATGCATTGTTTTTTCCCAATAGGTGTGCGATGAACCTCATCCTCTCCTGGTAAAAGAAATGATTCAGCACTGTGTTAATGCAAACATTGATGAAGCATATAAGGTAGGTTGTACAGAGGATCATTGTCCAAATTCAATCAAATTTAACATGTACCAGTAAGGAGAAAGGATAAGGATGGTAAGGTAATGGAATTGAACGACCAAAGGGGTTGTAAACTTGGACAAAAATAAAAAGGAAGCGTTTGTACGGTTTAGAAAAATGAAATCAAACACAACCTTTGAGAAGTATAAAGTTAGCAGGAAAGAACTCAAGAAGCCAATTAAAAGAGCCAACGGGAGCCGTGAAATTTCATTGGAGAATCAGATAATCCCAAGGCTTTTTATAGGTACATTTAAAACATGAGGGTAACCAGGGAGAAGATAGGCCTGCTCAAGGATAAAGGAGGGAATTTATGTTTGGAGTGAGAAAATGTAGGTGAAGTACTAAACGAGCACTTTGCTTCTGCATTCACCAAAGAGAAGGACGTAGAGGATAGTGAGATGGAACATAGAACATTGAGAGGAATAATAATATGCTAGGGCAGTTTGAGATCAAGAAGGAAGTGGTGTGGGGCTCTTGAAGAACATTAAGTTGGATAAATCCCTTGGGCCTGATGGGATCTATCCCAGTTTATTGAGAGTGGGATATAGTTCAGCTACGGAATCAATGGGAAAACAGTTTAACCCATGCAAGTGTGAAGTGTTGAGCTTTGGGAAAATGTACAGGGAAAAATACAGTTCTCTGTACTTAGCTCTCTTTAATCTTTTGCTTGTTTTAAAGTCTCCAAAATAGTGTCACTGTCCTCTCTCTAAATAGTATTCCCTCTGTTCAGGCTGCAAGTAACTTTTTGTGTTAATCTATTTCTTTATTTAGCCATCTAAGAAATGTTTGTTTTATCCCCTGTGATTGCTGGCATTGCACAATTGAGGGTTTTTATCGGTCTTTCCTGATAATCTCTTTCTACATCTGTTATTGTCATTGTTAGGTTGTTGCTCATCTTTGGAAATTGGGCTATTCTCCTGAGGACATCATTGGCAATATTTTCAGAGTCTGTAAAACGTTCCAGATGCAGGAGTACCTGAAACTGGAATTTATAAAGGTAAGACGTGCTCAAGTGTTAAACCCAGGTTTTCCAATTGGAAATACTTTAAAATAAGTGGTAACCATTGATTTTTAAGATAATAAACCTGAGAAAATCACTGTGTAATAGTGATCTTGACTTGCTAAATTGTAATCTTGGCTGGAGTTTTGGGATTTGACTACACGCCAAGACTTGAACACATAGTAAGGTGTACAGTGTTTTGTGTACTGTGGTGGAGCAGTGGTTACATTGCTAGACCATTAATTGTGAGGTCTGGATTAAGGTGGATGAATTAAATGTGGAGATAGTTATTAATGATTATGATATAGTTGGGATTACGGAGACATGGCTCCAGGGTGACCAAGGCTGGGAGCTCAACATCCAGGGATATTCTATATTCAGGCGGGATAGACAGAAAGGAAAAGGAGGTGGGGTAGCGTTACTGGTTAGAGAGGAGATTAAAGCAGTGGAAAGGAAGGACATTAGCTTGGAGGAAGTGGAATCGATATGGGTAGAGCTACGAAACACTAAGGGGCAGAAAACGCTAGTGGGAGTTGTGTACAGGCCACCTAACAGCAGTAGTGAGGTTGGGGATGGCATCAAGCAGGAAATTAGAAATGCATGCACTTAAGGTGCAGCAGTTATAATGGGTGACTTCAATCTACATATAGATTGGGTGAACCAAACTGGCAGGGGTGCTGAGGAAGAGGATTTCTTGGAATGTTTGAGAGATGGTTTTCTAAACCAACATGTCGAGGAACCAACGAGAGAACAGGCCATTCTAGACTGGGTATTGAGTAATGAGGAAGGGTTAGTTAGCAATCTTGTTGTGCGAGGCCCCTTGGGCAAGAGTGATCATAATATGGTAGAGTTCTTCATTAGGATGGAGAGTGACAAAGTCGATTCAGAAACAAGTGTTCTGAACTTAAAGAAAGGTAACTTTGAGGGTATGAGGCGTGAATTGTCCAAGATAGACTGGCGATTGATGCTGAAAGGGTTGACGGTGGACATGCAATGGAAGGCATTTAAAGGTCGCATGGATGAACTACAACAAGTGTTCATCCCAGTTTGGCAAAAGAACAAACCAGGAAAGGTAGTGCATCCGTGGCTAACAAGGGAAATCAAGGATAGTATTAAAACAAAAGATGAAGCATACAGATTAGCCAGAAAAAGTAGCATACCAGAGGACTGGGAGAAATTCAGAGTCCAGCAGAGGAGGACAAAGGGCTTAATTAGGAAAGGGAAAATAGACTATGAGGGAAAACTGGCAAGGAACATAAAAACAGACTGCAAAAGCTTTTATAGATATGTCAAGAGAAAAAGATTAGTTAAGGCAAATGTAGGTCCCTTGCAGTCGGAAACAGGTGAATTGATCATAGGGAACAAGGAGATGGCAGACCAATTGAACAAATACTTTGGTTCTGTCTTCACTAAGGAAGACATAAACCGTCTGCCGGAAATAGCGGGGGACCGGTGGTCTAATGAGATGGAGGAACTGAGGGAAATCCAGGTTAGTCGGGAAGTGGTGTTATGTAAATTAAATGGATTAAAGGCAGATAAATCCCCAGGGCCAGATAGGCTGCATCCCAGAGTGCTTAAGGAAGTAGCCTCAGGAATAGTGGATGCATTAGTGATAATTTTTCAAAACTCTTTAGATTCTGGAGTAGTTCCTGAGGACTGGAGGGTAGCTAATGTAACCCCACTTTTTAAAAAGGGAGGGAGAGAGAAAACGGGGAATTATAGACCAGTTAGCCTAACATCGGTAGTGGGGAAAATGCTAGAGTCCGTTATTAAAGATGTGATAGCATCACATTTGGAAAGTGGTGAAATCATCGGACAAAGTCAGCATGGATTTACCAAAGGCAAATCATGTCTGACGAATCTTATAGAATTTTTCGAGGATGTAACTAGTAGATTGGATAAGGGAGAACCAGTCGATGTGTTGTATCTGGACTTTCAGAAAGCCTTCGACAAGGTCCCACATAGGAGATTGGTGTACAAACTTAAAGCACACGGTATTGAGGGTTCAGTTTTGAGGTGGATAGAAAATTGGTTGGCGGACAGGAAGCAAAGAGTAGGAATAAACGGGTCCTTTTCGGAATGGCAGGCAGTGACTAGTGGGGTACCGCAAGGCTCAGTGCTGGGACCCCAGTTATTTACAGTGTATATTAATGATTTGGACGAGGGAATTGAATGCAACATCTCTAAGTTTGCGGATGACACGAAGCTGGGTGGCAGTGTTAGCTGCGAGGAGGATGCTAGGAGGCTGCAGAGTGACTTGGATAGATTAGGCGAGTGGGCAAATGCATGGCAGATGCAATATAATGTGGATAAATGTGAGATCCACTTTGGCGGCAAGAACAGGAAAGCAGAGTATTACCTGAATGGTGACCGATTGGGAGAAGGGGAGATGCAACGTGACCTGGGTGTCATGGTGCACCAGTCATTGAAAGCAAGCATGCAGGTGCAGCAGGCAGTGAAGAAAGCGAATGGTATGTTGGCATTCATAGCAAGAGGATTTGAGTTTAGGAGCAGGGAGGTTCTGCTGCAGTTGTACAGGGCCTTGGTGAGACCGCACCTGGAGTATTGTGTGCAGTTTTGGTCTCCTAACCTGAGGAAAGACGTTCTTGCCTTAGAGGGAGTACAGAGAAGGTTCACCAGATTAATCCCTGGGATGGCGGGACTTGCATATGAGGAAAGACTGGATAGACTGGGCTTGTACGCGCTGGAATTTAGAAGACTGAGGGGGGATCTTATAGAAACATATAAAATTCTTAAGGGGTTGGAGAGGCTAGATGCGGGAAGATTGTTCCCGATGTTGGGGGAGTCCAGAACCAGGGGTCACAGCTTAAGGATAAGGGGGAAGTCTTTTAGGACCGAGATGAGAAAACATTTCTTCACACAGAGAGTGGTGAGTCTGTGGAATTCTCTGCCACAGAAGGTAGTTGAGGCCAGTTCATTGGCTATATTTAAGAGGGAGTTAGATGTGGCCCTTTTTGCTAAAGGGATCAGGGGGTATGGAGAGAAGGCAGGTACAGGCTACTGAGCTGGATGATCAGCCATGATCATATTGAATGGCGGTGCAGGCTCGAAGGGCCGAATGGCCTACTCCTGCACCTATTTTCTATGTTTCTATCTATGTTTCTATGAATCCAGAGTTATGAGTGCAAACCCCATCATGACGTGGCTCCAGTATTTAAGTTTTATTTTCAAAAGGCACAGCTACACAAAGCCGCAGCAGTGGCATAATATGCCAAACTCCTAAATTCACTAATCTGCAGGAAAGGAAACTTGCCATCTTTACCCAGTCTGGCTTTCATGTGAGTCCAGGTCCACCCATGTGGTTATCTTTTAAATGTCCTCTGAAATGGCCAACAAACCTCTCAGATTAGCGACAGTTAGGAATGGACACAGGGAGAAGATGCAAACTCTACATAGATACCGATCTTGGGCAGAATTGAGGCCCGGTCGGTCTCTGGCACCGTGAGACAGTGATTTTTCCCATGTCGGTGAGAGGCTCTGGCCCCACTCTTACCTTCTTTTAAAACTGAAGCAAAAACCTTCGAATAATTTTAGCTAGCAAGAGCTTTTACCTCATAAATGGCACAATGTTCATTTCCCATTAGTTGATTTGCCAATCATTTTGTATACATGTTTTTGACTCTGACTTTTCACATTTCTAGTAGCTTGTATATTTTTTTATTCTCCTTCCATTAAAATGTATTTTTGGAGCACGTTCTTCATTTATCTACAAATTCTCAACATAACACATCTAAATTATGATTTAATCGCTTCTGACTTCAATGCCTATTGAAAACAGATAAAAGCTGTTCCAGTTTGTTATGTAATGCCTAATTAGAAACCCAAAAAAACAATGGAGATTGGCCTTTGCAACTAAAATGTAACTAGCCAGCTGACAAATGAATGAAGAAAGCAGAAACTGCAGATGCTGGTTCAGGCAACATTCAAACAAATGATAATTTAAAAATAAATAACAATGTAAATACTTCTTTTTTTCTTCCTGTAGGAGATTGGGTACACTCACATGAGGATTGCAGAAGGAGTGAATTCCTTGCTACAAATGGCAGGGTTACTCGCTCGACTTTGTCAAAAGACTGCAACTCCACCTGCAAGTTGATCCATGAGTCATTATCTCCAGATTGCTTTTGTTTATAAAGGCTTGTATGTGAAATGAATGCATAGACTGTCACTAGATGCACACGATCACTTTCCTGTATTTTCAAGGTTGTGTAGATCGGCTCCTAGCTTTTTCTGGAACTTTTTTAAAAAAACGTAATAAATGGAACAATCAATGTTTACCAAATTGGTATGGTTGAGTTGATTTTGGAAACATTTTCAGACCAAGGTACTACTTGACATTCATTTTTGCAAAATGTTTGAAGATCGCTACTTTTTTCTACTTGAGGCAGTGGTTGCAGTTCTAACACTGCAGTCTTGCATTTGATGTTTCAACATAGATAGGATCTGCATTTGTGGGTTAAGGCATAGAAGATGTAAATCAGAGTGTATTGGTTTTAAAGGTCATGCGAGCCTCGGTAGTCGCGCTGCAGTCTGCAAATGATGCTCTCGTTAGCACAAGCTTGGAGGTCGAGCTTACTGAAGTGGATAAGAGGATGGGCCTTGCAGTCAATCTGGAAGGTAATGCTCCTCAACCAACTTGCCCCTGTGGCGCTGCACTGCCATCTGACAATAAAGATTCATGATATTTCCTAAGAATCCATGCACCACTTTCCATATTACAGGATGTCAAGATCTCAAAGCTGGTACAAAAGCTATGGACTACCATGTAGCATTGATCCTGGCCCTTATAAATGCTTCAGGGCCTCAAGATGCTGGAGAGACACACCAAATTCACAAGAGGAATGAGTGACCAATGTCAGTTTCTGGCCCAGGCTAACATCCCGGGCATTCAGGCCCTCGGTACACTTGGTGACTACACCACTCAGACCACATTGTTTGCACGACCAACACCAAAATCTCAAAACAGGCTCTGTATTCCAAGCACCATAATGAGAAAAGATTATCATTTAGTCAAAACATCAGATTCAAGGTTGTGCTCAGAGAAGGAGTTCAAAATCCCTGTTGATTCCTGGGAAATACTAGCCTATGACCACTCGAAGGGGAGAAGGAGCATTCAGGATTGTGTGGAGAACCCCCAGGCCATGCATCAGGAGAATGCAGTAACCAATAAACAGCAGGTGTGTACCAGCGGGTCATCTAACGACCCACCCGCTCGCCTGATCAGGCACCTCTTGCCCCATCTGTGGAAGTGCCTGAAGTTTTTAATCAGCTACCTTTAAACTCACAAAACTGGAGTAGAAGCACATCATCATTGATCCCAAAGGACAGCCCAAATGGAGGCGTTTTTAATTTGCATGCATTCATTTCCGTTGCGGTAATAAGAGAAGCCACAAGGTGTGGATATGAAACAATGGAACGTCGGGGGTTGAATCCAGGTTACAGTCTGCTTGTTTTAATAGGAGATCCTGACCTATTTCATGAATGGGTTCTAATCTGTTAGTTTCTTAGTCGAGTGCTAAAATTCTGATTCCTTGGCTAATAAGATTTATTGCAGA
Organism: Rhinoraja longicauda; assembly: GCF_053455715.1. Lineage (NCBI taxonomy): Eukaryota > Metazoa > Chordata > Chondrichthyes > Rajiformes > Arhynchobatidae > Rhinoraja > Rhinoraja longicauda. The sequence goes on from NC_135978.1 coordinate 18,656,644, forward strand.
CAATTGCTTATGACTATTTCTTTACCAATCCAGCTCTTCATGAAATTAAGTTCATGTTGATTTTGGGTAATTAACAATGAATTAGCAAGAATTCACTTGGCAGATTTCCACGTATCATTGCTTTTGTTTACTTCTAAGGACCTGATTTCAATTACAGCTTGAAAAGGGCCTCTTGTGTAATTCAGTGCCCCTTGAGGCCTCTTAAACTCCTGGCAAATCTGCATGCTCGATTGCATGTCCTCACAGTCATGACCAATCTCTGTGGAAAGAAGCATGTGCTGATAGGTTTTTTAACCAGTAAATATGTTAAAGATGTTCTTTGTACTGTCACAATATTAATTATTCAGATACTCACGGGATTTACTTTAACATGTCTGTCGACACGAGCAGATGAACAGTTCTGGAGAAAAGCAGCCAATCTAGGACGAATGTGGGAAACATGTACAAGCACATGCAATAATGAAAATTAAAAATAAGATGGACGCTGGAAACCTAAAAGATAACTAGAAAATGGCCAAAACATTCACAACGTCGGGCAGCTTTGGTAGAAAGAGAAACAGTTAATATCTCCGATCAAAGAACTGCGGAAGAGAGAAATTTAGTTAGCAGAGAGGGTGGAGGAGGGATTTTCATGACAGTGACAGCCACACTCAATCTGAGCAGCCACACCCAAATGCAGTGGTGAAGAAAAAAAAGGCAGCCTCCCGCGATCCAAATGGTGTGTGCCATATATTGTACCTGAATGATCTGTTCCAAGATCACTGTACTCAGAAACGTAGAAAAATTGGCCCTTCGAGCCAGCACCACCATTCAATCTGATCATGGCTGATCATCTAAAATCAGAACCCCACTCCTGCTTTTTCCCCATATCCCTTGATTCCTTTAGCCCCAAGAGCTAAATCTAACTCTCTCTTGAAACACTCCCCCAAACAGACTGCTTAAGTAAAAATCTAAAAAAAAATAGGGATGCTGAAAACCTTCTATTTACCAAAACTCTTGTTTGTTTGTTCCTGAACTGTAGCCAAAACGGTACACGATAGCGCAACAATTTTAGACCCACCTTACTCACCGTCGTCCTTTTGGTGCTAATGGAAGAAGTTTCATTGAAATCGGTGTTATATTTTTATAGTTATTCACATTTTAAAGTTTATATCTATCTCCGAGGGGGGAGGAGGGAGAATAAGGGGGGTTGGGAGGAGAAGGGGTGGAGGGGGGAGGATAAGAGGGGTTGGGAGGAGAAGGGGTGGAAGGGGAGGAGAGGGTGCTGCCCAATGCAGGAGAGGTTTAGGCCCAATCGGTCCACTTGGTCTGGTAGGAAATAAAATCAGAAAATGCCGGGAATATACAGCAGATCAGGCAGCATTTACGGAAAGCGAAACAGGTGTCGGGACCAAAACTGCAAAAAGAAACTGGAAAAGAGGAAACTGAAAAATTTTCAGTGGAAGAAAAGTTGATGGCAAGATGGGTAGAATAAAGGTTGTATTGCCGATAGAGAGAAACTAATGCATTAATCTAACGGGTGCATTTTGTGCTGATTTGTACAAGTTATGTGTTGCTGATATCAGGACTGCGGGACATGGCTTGCATGCTATAACGGGCTACAAAGTAAAGTCGGTCAGTACTGCTGGAAAACAATGCAACCCTCTCCGACAAGCTCAATGCATTTCACGCTCACTTTCAACAGGAAATCAGTGGATTAATGTCGTCCACCCCCACTGCCTCTTCCTGAGAGTGAAGCCACAGAAAGCAACTGGCCCGATGGAATCCATGTCCACGTCCTCAGGACCTGTGCAGACCAGCTGGCAGGTGTATTCACGGACATCTTTAACCTCTCTATTCCGTTCTGAGGTTCCCACCTTCTTTCTGAAGACCAATGTCATTCCAGTGCCAAAGAAAAGCAAGGCAGCGTGCCTTAATGTCAACTGTCCAGTGGCTCTGTCATCCACCATTATGAAGTTCTTTGCGCAGTTTGTCATGGCGCATATCAACTCCAGACAGCCTTCATCCACTGCAGTTCACCTACCTACACAACAGGTACAAGACAGACACCATTTACTGGGCCCTACACTCATCGCTGGAACATCTGGTCAACAAGGACACTTACATCAGACTCTTTTTAACTAGCTCCACCTTCAACATCATTGTCCAACCAAACCAGTCTCCAAATTCCATAGATGACAGGCAAAAGTGGCCAGTTCTGATATAGATGGAAGGAAGCTTGACATAAAAGCCACTCAAAGTTAGCTCCTTGAGTGTCAAAGAAACATCATAAGTTTGAAAGGTAGACCATTCATTTAACCCACCCCATGGATGGACCACCACCAAGTCACCCAAACAGGAAAAGATCTTGATATATTGTTTGAAGTTGTGAACAAAGATTAACATGACAAGGGTTCGATAAAAACAGATTTTTTTACTGGTCCATAATAGCTTAAAATATTTGAATTACATGAAACGTGAATTGCAGATGATTTTGGGGAACAAAGGGTTATACTGATATATCGAATGACTTACTATAAAGCATAGTTTAACACAAAATTGAAATCATTTTTATCAGCATTCAGAAACTTTAAATCTATTGAAAGTTTGGCTTTGAATGTACATAAATGTTAAACTTGACAATAGATACAATAATTTAAAATACTATAATAACAACCCTAAACAGAAAAATGATGGCTAGTCTTTTGGAGCAATCACAATATGAACGGACTTCCGTCATAAATGTTTTCTTTACTAGTAATCCATGTGATTTGGATGAGGTCTCGGACAACTGAATGGAATGCAGAAGGTGCAGACAGACAGCACTGAAATCTTCCAGTTTGGAGGAAACCATGTTATATGCAGTAGAATATCAGTTTGTCTGGGAAACTGTTTGAATAGGATTATCTTGCAGTAATAAATTAATGGAAACCTGGCAGCTCCATGTCCGTGACATTTGAGACTTGAAAGTATTCTTAGCAGAATTAAAACACAAAAGAGCTCTGTATTGAGTAGTTGCAAGGAGTTCTCCAGAGGTTTGCAGAATAGCTTTCTACTCAAATGGTTCAGCTGAATGCATAGGACAATAGTTGCCATCATCTGCGGAATATTGTTTTTTTTCATGTCTGCAGAATGAAATAATGTGGTTAATTGTTCAGTGTGTCGACTTGCTCATTTATAAACATGCTTATATCAAATTAATAATTACTAAACTCTAAATACAGTATAACTCTGATAATCTGGCACCTTTGGGACTTTGGGTGGTGCTGGATTTTCTGGACCAGTGATATTACTCTTAACGCGCAAACACTTATTTCATTTAGTTATGAATTTTCAAATGAACCCAGTGAGCTTTAAGGGAGTGTGAAACTGAATCTGGTGAGTTTGAGCTTGCAATTTTTGCCTTATTAAAGCAAGCTTAAACCTACGATCCGGACTAACTACAGCTCTGGCTTCAAACTAAAGGTTTATCCTTTGGTATTCTCTCATTAACCTTGCCTGTTTCTCCATCTCCCAGTCAAGGCTTGGCTTGTCAGTCTTTTGGCCTATTCCTGGTATTTCCTTTCAAAAGCAAAGGAAAATCTGTGGATGCCAGAAATCTGGATTTTCATTTTCAAAACGTGTCATAAATACTCAGTAAGTCAGGCAGAGTGGAACAGGTAGCTAGAATCTCCTGTGGCTGAATATTCTTTTTTTCTGATGCTTCTGAATTGGCTTGCAGAATTTCTATATCATAGATACTATTATAGAAAATTATACAGTGCTATAATAACACATTGTAGGTGCCCTTTTACTATATTGAATCAGGAAGTCATCGTTCAATTCTGAGTTGATATGAAAGTTCACCTCAGATTTATTATCAAAATATCAGAAATATCAAATGTCTTCTCTTTCAGACACTGACAATGTGCATAGTTTTCTGGCGTTTCAATGCAGCTCGGTTTGTTCGGTTTCTGAAGTGAGGCTCCAAAATACTACAGATCTTTTGTACTGAATTTCAGAAGTACACGCAATCTTTACCACATTTCATATTTTCTTCCAACAAAGGAGGCTGTTTGGTCATCGTCTATGTCTGCTTTGAGGGATATGGGCCAAATGTAAGCAAATTGGACTAGCTTAGATGGGGCGTGGGTTGTGCTAACGGGCATATTGGTGAAAAAGGGAGCATGACAAACATCACCTTGTGGGCCAGGTGCTGAACCATCCAGACTTTCAATAGGCAAATATGGATCATCAGTGTTTTACTACATTTAGTTAAATTCTGAGCAACTTTCTTACCTTTACAGAGATGGGCAAGGGACTGTGTTGACATAATCAGGCTCTTCGTCATCTTCATCATCATTTTCACCTGACATTTCTGAAAGTTAAGTAAATTGTGTTAGGCAGTTTGTTGATAATTTAGTTGAGAGAATAGGGCAATGGGGAAGATACAGAGTGCAGAATATAGTTCTCAGCATTCTAGTGCGTCAGTTCCATAGACACAGTGGGGTTGAGATAATTCGTGAAGTACCCCAGCTCATGTAAGGACCATTCAGAAGCCTGATAAGAGAGGGGAAGAAGCTATTCCTGAGTTTGGTTTGAGAAGTTTCAAGCTTTTCTACCTTCTGATGGACAGGAATAGGGATAAGGTGGAATGACCGAGGTGGGACAAGTCTTTGATTATGCTGGCTGCTTTCCTGAGGTAGCATGAAGTGTAGATGGAGTCAACAGTGGGAGGTCTAGTCTGTGTGATGGACTGGGCTGCATCTTCAACTCTGCAATTTCTTGCGGTCGTGGGCGGAGTTGGTCCCAAACCAAGCTGTGATGCAACCCAACAGTGTGCTTTCTATGGTGCATCTGTAACAATATGCTTTCTGTAGTACATACCAGCTCTCCCACTCTTTCTTAGCTGAGCACTAATGTCCATCAGTATTCTTGAGAAGCTCTCCAGGGCTCTCTCCCCATTAATCTCCCTTCTCAGTGGTGGGAGACGAGGGGGAGACTGACTTGTGCAATCTGTCTCCCTTTAGAACCTTTCCAGTGAACAGCTCTCTCATGTCCTTTCCCCTAAAGGAGCATATTTGTGTCTATTAATCACTGCTCTGTCTGCGGCCAGTGAATCAGTTTGTTTAATGTCCACGGAGTCCATTGAAGTTGCCGTGGCATGGTCCACCGGTTCAAGCTGCTGCTCCTAATCCCGCAAATGCTGCCGTTTTACATGTCGCCCACAAACACGGTCCTTACCTTCAGGTTTCTCCTGAGTCTTCCACTTCACAGCGTATTCACAATTCTCATAGCTTCCTGCAGACACTACTACAATTAGAAATAGCATAGCTGTAAGCAGATATCCTGAATGCATCAAATGCTGAATATCACAGGAACCACATAATACACCTACCAGATGTCTGGCTTTCGGCTTTATTGATCTGCACGTTTTCATACGAATTTGAATCATCATCATCTTCAAGCAAAAAGAAAACAAGCATACATTATAAACATTTCACAGCAATCTGAAAAAACTTACTAGTCTTTAACAACTTTGGTGATGATGATGCAGTGATTATGTACTGCTGTGCAATCCAGTGCCCTGGAGTAATAAAACAAGGAATTTGTTTTCATATCCCACGATGACAGATGTGGTAATTAAAATTAATTAATACTTTGAAATTAAAGAAAATGAACCATTGGTAATGATGACTATAAAGCAAAACTACCAGTTAGTTGTAAACCCATCTGGTTCACTAATCTGTCATCCTTGCCCCCTAATAGTGATTCCAGATATAAAAAAATGTAGGTGACCTTTCGTGTCAATTGGGGACAACTAATGAATGCTATCCTTGGCGGTGATGCCTAGATTCTGCAAAAATGAATAAATAAAATTTAAAAAACACATCAGAACCAACATTCAGAATGATCAAAGTTATTTGCAATATCAAGTAAAATGTGTGGCTGCTCTTTTTCTTTTTGTGTCTGAGAACAATCTTAAATCTGTTCCACTGTTTCTTGGCCGCAGGGTGAGATGTGGATTATTAGCATAGGCCTTCTCAGTGAAGGCCGGTAGTTATGCCCACAGCCCCAGCCTTGTGCCAAAAAACCGGAGGATGTTTGGCCTTCTTGAAAGTCGGTGGAATCCTGAATTGGTAAATTGCCCAATTTTCACCAGTTGGCAAGATGCTTGCATTTAGCAGTCGCCTGTCGTTAAACCAATTGCTGATGGGGCTCTGTGTAGGGCTGGGCTTTTCCAAATGAAACTTGAGCTTTGCCCACAAACAAGTTTGAAAGTTGTTGAACCGGCTCTCCCAGTGATTACCGATTCTCAATGCCACCAAAGAGATTGTTTGTTCGAATGTAAAATAATGATCTTTTTAAAGTCAAAGATAATAAAAATTAAATCTGTTCGAAGTAATATCAAACCCAAGGAAACAATCAAAATTTAATTATATCAAAACAATCAGAGTACGTTTTACATTCCACATCCATTTCTTTCCACTGAAGGTGATGAGAGTGCTGGACTTGCTCTGGTGAAACCTGATGTAGGATCTACAAGTAGCTTCCCAAGCCCACGTGCTGCAGATTGTGTAGAAGTCCATGGTCCTCTTGCTGAGCCCCATCACAGACATGGTATCCCTGGAGTGACAACAGCTCAGCAGTATTTTGGGAATTCTGCCTTAGCTTGAAAGTCTACACAGATGGGTAAAACCCATGTGATCCAGCCATCAAATCCAACAGGGAAGCACATTCCCAGCACTAAGTCGGGAAAATCAGTCTGCTGAATCTGTGCTAGGTTGTTCAGGCACAGGTCCGTAGGGATCATTCAATTTAATTGGGAAAAACAATTGCAGACAGGTGTAACAAACAATCTGCTAGACAAACTCAATGGGTGGAGCAGAAACGGGGGGGGGGGGGGGGGGGGGAGGAAAGGAATGGGAGTCAGATGCAGGGTTTTGTCCCAAAGAGTGGACCATTCCTTTCCCCACAGATGCTAATCTCCTAGACAGCCACATACTTCATTTCTCGGGGTGGTCTTCCCTCCGCAGCCTCTGGGGTAGAAATGTCCCAGTTCCACACTACCTCTTACACAAAAATGCCACAGCAAGACAATGGTTATAGGGAAGTGGGCTAAACGCAGGTAAGTGGAACTGGCTTATATGGGGCATCTTGGTTGGCACAGGAAAGTTGAGCCGAAGGGCCTGTTTCCCTGCTCTTTGACTAAGAGGGTTGGAGAGAAGACGGAGATTTGCTTGGTCCCAGTCTCCATCGGATTGGGCTGCTGTTGACCTGATGATTTGAATCTCAGCTTCCTTGACATTATGTAGCATACATTGCGTTGGGAGAAATTTCTGAGAGCTACCAAATTGTGAGGATGGATGGCATATGGAGAATCAAACAATGCCTTGTGTAATGATTGACAATGCCTCTGCATTTCTGTTGGGCTTGCTAGGTGATGAAGATTGTCCATTGAGGGTCTAGATGGACAGAATCCACACTACAGTTTGTGGGGATGGCAGCTCTTTGACCACTGGATGAGGGGTTGAGGAAGATCCCTGTGGCAGACAGGGTCCCTCTGGAGTTACCAGAGTCAGGTGACTTTTCTTGATAGGGGTTAGGACTGCAGCTTCCCTGAGATTCCCTGGCAAACTCACCTCTTCCCAGGTGAGGGAGAATGGGTCACGGATTTCTAGCAGCAATATTCTCCTTCATTTTAGTACCCTGAGTGGGTTTTCATTTTTTCCAGGAGCCTTCATCTCTCTTAAGTTTTTGGTCTTTTCACTCCTTTGTCGGGCTGGAATGGTGTTGAGGATGGTAGTGGAGGGAATCAAGGCAACTTGGGCCATTAAAGTGCTTCTTCCATTGGGCACTGACTGCCTCTGTTGTGGATGAGCTGGCTCAGTGTGCTGAGCTCGCCATCTAATGGCAGGACACAGTAAATCATCGAGTGGGGATGACTAACAGATGTGTGGGGCATTTTGGTGTTTACCTCTCAGTTAGGAGACATCAAAACTGTGTTGAGAATTGATAATTCCCCGAAAATTCAGTGCTTTAAAAAATGTTTGCAGTGTTAATCATTATCTGTTTAGATTACAACAAAAACTGCCAGAGATGCACTGAATGACAGATGGTTGCTGCCTATGCTTGGATTTATACCGGGAACTTTGATGTTCTGATACATTCTCACCGCCTCTGGTTGCTCAAAGCAAAAATAAAACACTCATGATGTTATTTTTGAATCCAGCGGCCATGTCTCGGGAGCACCTATGTAACTTGAAGGAGCGCGTCACTGCACAAACTACCCACCACCTGCCCCTCCCGCCACCCCCTGCCCCATCTGTAGAAAGGTCACCAAGTCCCACAATGCAACAGGCTCATCAGCTGCCCCAGAACTGACAAAACCATAGTGGAAAGAAATCGCCCTCAATACTGAGGAACTATCTAAGATGATGGTGGTGGTGGTGGTAAAGATGGTGATGATATAGGTGCCCTCACAGTGAACGATTATCTGCCTACAAACCAGTCCGGACAGTGTCCATTTGATACAGGAACACAAGAAAATAGGAGTGAGAATAAGCCACTCGGCCCCTCCTGCCATTCAAGATGTTCACAACTGGTCTAATCCCTGATCATTACACCTCTCTCCTTCGTCCAGAGGCACTGAAACTAATTGAAGCTGGTCCAGCTGCTGCCCTGGATATAAAACAGAAAATGTAGCGCGTAAGTGGAATCAGACTCCAGGCTGTGGATTAGAACCTTTCCAGCGCTCTCTGGAGAGTCTCCAAGGCTCAGGAGAATTTGACCCATGGCACAACCTCAGACTGGGCAGCTTCTAACTGAAGTAAAACAAAATGGGTTTGAGCAAGTACCGGGTATTGAGATAGCAGCACTGGCTTGATACTTTTATGGGACCAAGAGTCAAACTAGCACTGGTCAAATGGACAAGAGTTAAACTGGCAAAGATCAACAGCAAGGTGTAATGTCCCGTCATATCTGTTAGTCTTGTGTCATGTTCTGTGTTTAGATTCTCATTTCAGGTCCCTTGACTTCCTGCCATTGTAATTGTGAGCCCCGCCTTGATTGTTTCCACCTGTGTGCCCTTACCTCATGTCATCATATCATATCATATATATACAGCCGGAAACAGGCCCATCGGCCCTCCAAGTCCGTGCCGCCCAGCGATCCCCGCACATTAACACTATCCTACACCCACTAGGGACAATTTTTACATTTACCCAGCCAATTAACCTACATACCTGTACGTCTTTGGAGTGTGGGAGGAAACCGAAGATCTCGGAGAAAACCCACGCAGGTCACGGGGAGAACGTACAAACTCCTTACAGTGCAGCACCCGTAGTCAGGATCGAACCTGAGTCTCCGGTGCTGCATTCGCTGTAAAGCAGCAACTCTACCGCTGCGCTACCGTGCCGCCTAAGTATAGTCCACGCCTCCCTTTGTCCTGTGCCAGTTCGTATTGTGATTCATGTGCTCTGATTCATGTGCTCTCGGTCGTAGTACAGCTAGTAAGTAATTTTTGTAACTAATGTTTTTGTAGCTGAGTAAGTTTAGAGTTTTTGGTTCGAATCGCAGTGTTCTTTAATGTGAAAATTAAAGAACGCCTTTATTTTCTCCAAATTGACTCTTGTGTGTGAGTCGTGCGTTTGAGTCCAGTTCCTGTGTGCCCCAGAGCATAATAGAACGAACTGGCCATAATATGGACTCAGCCGACTCTAAGATTTGGAAATCAGCCCTTGCCAACCAGGGCACTAAGATCCAGCACCAGGAGGAGCAGCTGCGCTCAGTCAGTCACGGGGTGCGCGAGCTGAACGATAGACAAGGCGAGTTCCAGTCATCAGTGACGCCCCAGATTAACCACTTCGCTGTACAACTCCATCAGGTTCTGGCTCGTCTCGACCCAACCTCGGCAGCTTCTCCACTGGCTCACGTTGAACCTTCAGCCGGCCATCCGCCTGCTGTTCCGGCCACGCCTGCGAACCCCACGCTGATTCTACGCCTGGCTTCACCAGATAAGTTCTCTGGAGACTCTGAGAATTGTAGATCATTCCTTGTACAATGTGATCTCCACTTCAAGCATAACCCTGCACACTTCCCCTCAGACCAGGCCAGGGTAGCATTTATTGTGTCCCATTTGACGGGTGAGCCGCAGCATGGGCCACTGCGGAGTGGTCTCGGGGCTCCACGGTCTGTCAGGATCTAGACCTCTTCCAAAGAACATTTAGCAGTATTTTTGATCACACTTCCTCTGCTAAGGAAGCTTCCCGAGTCTTACTGCAGCTAAAACAGAACACTCGCCCAGTGAGGAGTTGGCTGCGCCTAACGGCTGCGGCTCTCTGGCAGTCTGTTGTCTTTTTTTCTTTTTTTTTTGTTTGTGTCGGTGTTGGGATGGTTTTTGTTTCTGTTTTTGGCTGTGTATGTGTGGTGGGGGTGTGTGGTGGGGGTGTGGGGTGGGGTGGGGGGGTGGGGCGGGGGGAAACCTTTATTTTATTAGGTCTCTTCCCCGGGGCGCGGCTCGGCTGCGGGCCTTAACATTGCCGGCGCAGCTCGGCTGCGGGACGTTTCAGTGCCCGGTGCGGCTCGGCTGCGGGCCTTAACATTGCCGGCGCAGCTCGGCTGCGGGACGTTTCAGTGCCCGGTGCGGCTCGGCTGCGGGCCTTAACATTGCCGGCGCAGCTCGGCTGCGGGACGTTTCAGTGCCCGGTGCGGCTCGGCTGCGGGCCTTAACATTGCCGGCGCAGCTCGGCTGCGGGACGTTTCAGTGCCCGGTGCGGCTCGGCTGCGGGCCTTAACATTGCCGGCGCAGCTCGGCCGCGGGACGTTTCAGTGCCCGGTGCGGCTCGGCCGCTGGACTTAACATCGCCCGGTGCGGCCGTGGGACGTTTCAGTGCCCGGTGCGGCTCGGCCGCGGGACGTTTCAGTGCCCGGTGCGGCTTGGCCGCTGGACTTAACATCGCCCGGTGTGGCCGCGGGACGTTTCAGTGCCCGGTGCGGCTTGGCCGCTGGACTTAACATCGTCAGCGCTGTTCGGCCGCGGGACGTTTCAGTGCCCGGTGCGGCTCGGCCGTTGGACTTAACATTGCCCGGTGCGGCCGTGGGACGTTTCGGTGCCCGGGGCGGCTCGGCCGGGGGGCCTTCCATCCCCTTGCGGGGGCTGTGCGTGTCGTTTGCCTCGGTAGGGGTCGAGCTGCCTGTCCGTGGGTGCGGGGGGAAGAGAGGGGAAGTTTTGTTGCCTCCATCACAGTGAGGGGGTGTTTGGAGTCACTGTGATGGATGTTTGTGTTGGGGTCGGGTGTCCTGTGTTCTTTTCTTTTTGCTGTATTTTGTGTGACTGCTGAAATTTCGCTCGGTGTTGTGCCGAGTGACAATAAAGTGTTGTTATGTTATGTTATGTTATGATAGACTATGCCATTGACTTCCGAACCCTTGCAACAGACAGTGGGTGGAATATGCCTGCACAAGTGGATGCATTCATGAATGGGTTGTCGGAGGCTATAAAGGACAGACTTTCACCTTTTGAGTTACCCAGTGATCTAGAGACATTAATTACCAGGGCTATTCGTGTCGATAACAGGATAAAGGAAAAGGAAAGACACCAGGCTGCTGATCGTCCTCCCAATCACCAGGGGCGCTCCTCCGGGTCCTTCACACCAAAGAAGTCATCGTTCCCTGTCCATCGCTGGCCGGAGAAAACAGCGTCCTCTCAGCCGTCGGAGGAAACCATGCAGCTAGGACGAACCAGGCTGACTCCGGAGCAGCGACAGCGCCGCCTGAAGGACGGAGCCTGCTTTTATTGCGGTCAACAAGGACACCGTCTGGCCGACTGCTCGGTAAAAGGGGTGGCTCACCAGTGAAAAGGAGGACACTAGTGAGCCAATTCCCCGTTTCGGACTTACCTCCTCGACCTCTGACACAGGCCACCCTCACTCTGAATCAGCAAATTGTGACTCGGGGGGTTTTGATTGACTCCGGAGCCGACGAGAGTCTCATGGACTGGACTCTAGCTCGATCGTGTAAGGTTAAATCTGTGCCCTTGTTGCAACCTATTGTGGCGAGCGCTTTAGATGGACGTCAGTTGTTTGAGATAACTCATCGTACAGAACCTGTCAAAGTCATGTTCAATGCTAACCATGTGGAGATAATGTCTTTTCACTTGTTTGACTCAGCTCAACATCCCTTGGTCTTTGGTTTCCCTTGGCTGCAGAAACACAATCCTCAGATTGATTGGCGATCTGGTAAGATCAGACGATGGGCGGTTGAGTGCACACAATCATGTCTTGTTGAACCAGTGAACAAAGGGGTGAGTTACAGGAAGATCGGGGCGGTTTTGGGAATAAATGTTCTTAAATCTGAAGAAATAAAGATTTCTAATGATGATGATGGCTATCCCGATCTGTCGAAGGTTCCACCATGTTACCATGAACTGAAGGAGGTGTTCAACAAGTCCAGGGCCACCACCCTACCTCCTCATCGACCTTTCGACTGCGCTATCAACCTGCTGCCGGGGGCCCCTATTCCCAAGGGGCGACTGTACTCCATATCCGGCCCCGAGAGGAAGGCGATGGATGAGTACATTGAGTCCTCCCTGAGGATGGGCATTATTCGCCCGTCCTCCTCGGCAGCAGGCGCGGGGTTTTTCTTTGTGGGCAAGAAAGATGGGTCACTTCGTCCCTGCATAGATTTCAGCTTCCTAAACGAGATTACGATCAAGAATCGTTACCCACTTCCTTTGATGTCTTCTGCTTTTGAACTGTTGCACAAAGCCAAAGTATTCACTAAACTAGACTTAAGGAATGCATACCATCTAGTGAGAATCAGAGAGGGGGATGAGTGGAAAACTGGGTTTAACACCCCTAACGGGCACTACGAGTATTTGGTGATGCTGTTCGGGTTAACCAATGCCCCCGCAGTCTTCCAAGCTTTTATGAACGAGGTCCTCAGGGAATTTCTCAATGAGTGTGTTTTTGTCTACCTTGATGACATTCTTATCTTCTCTCCAGACATACAGTCTCATGAGCGTCATGTCAAGTGTGTGTTGCAGAAGCTCTTAGCTAACCGTCTGTATGTGAAGGCCGAGAAGTGCGACTTCCACGCAGACACAATGTCCTTTCTGAGCTACGTTATATCGGCCAACCACATCCAGATGGACCCTGGTAAGGTCAGTGCGGTGGCCAATTGGCCCACCCCCACTAACAGAAAGAAGGTGCAACAGTTTCTCGGATTTGCAAACTTTTACAGACGTTTTATTAGAGACTTCAGTGCTGTTGCTGCTCCTCTGCACTCTCTCACGTCTTCCAAGACCCAGTTCCAGTGGAATCCTCAGGCCGAAGCCGCCTTCCAGCGCCTCAAAACATTGTTCACCAATGCTCCTGTTCTGACCATCCCAGATCCCCAGAGACAGTTCATTGTGGAGGTGGATGCCTCCAACGAGGGGATTGGGGCGGTACTTTCCCAGAGAGCGGAGAAGGACAACCGGATTCATCCCTGCGCCTACCTGTCACGTAAGTTGACCCCCGCAGAAAAAAATTACGATGTCGGAAACAAAGAACTGCTGGCGGTCAGAGCCGCATTGGGGGAGTGGAGGCACTGGCTGGAGGGGGCCGAGCAGCCTTTTCTGGTATGGACAGATCACAAGAACCTGGAATACATCCGTAAAGCCAAGAGACTCAACTCACGTCAGGCCAGATGGACTCTGTTTTTTAGTAGGTTCAACTTTTCTCTGTCTTACAGGCCCGGTTCCCAGAACACAAAACCAGACGCCCTGTCCCGACTTTATGACCCTGAACCTGATACCAGAGAACCCGAACCCATCCTGCCACTTAACCGTGTGGTAGGAGCGGTGTCTTGGCAGATCGAAACAGATGTGAAGCAGGCTAATGATGAGACTCCAGCACCGAGTGGCTGTCCTACTAACTGTTTGTTTGTTCCTGTGACATTGCGCCCCCAGGTAATCCACTGGGCTCACACGTCCCTGCTCACATGCCATCCAGGTGCCAAGAGAACTGTTTTTGTGGTTAAACAGCGTTTTTGGTGGCCTTCACTTGAGAAGGATGTAGCTGAATATGTGGCTGCCTGCCCTGTCTGTGCAAGGAGCAAGCCCTCCAGACAAGCCCAAGCGGGCCTGCTGCACCCACTTTCAGGCCCTGGTCCCACATCTCCATTGACTTTGTTACTGGGTTGCCGGCCTCCAAAGGTAACACAACTGTCCTGACGGTGGTAGACCTATTTTCAAAGATGGTACATTTTATCGCTGTGGCCAAGCTCCCCTCTGCCAAAGAGACGGCGGAGGTAATGATGTCTCACGTTTTCCGTATCCATGGTTTCCCTACAGACATTGTCTCGGACCGAGGTCCTCAGTTTGTGTCCAAGTTTTGGAGTGAGTTTTGTTCCCTCACAGGTGCCACCGTCAGCCTGTCTTCTGGTTACCATCCGCAATCCAATGGCCAGACTGAGCGGATGAACCAGGAGCTCGAGACCTGCTTGCGCTGTCTGATCGCGCAGAACCAGACCACCTGGAGCGACCATCTCATCTGGGTCGAGTACGCACGCAACACGCTTCCTACGGCTGCCACGGGACTCACACCCTTCCAGTGTGCCTACGGCTACCAGCCCCCCTTGTTCTCGGCTTATAAGGGTGAGGTGACGGTGCCTTCTGCCCACGCCATGATCCGACGCTGTCGCCGAATCTGGGACGGAGCTCGGAGGGTTCTACTCCGGGGTCAGTCCCGGATGAAAGCGGCAGCCGACCGCCACCGCAGATCCGCTCCGCATTATCGCCCAGGCCAGAAGGTATGGCTGTCTACAAAGGACTTGCCACTTCACGTCCACGCCAGAAAGCTGGCTCCAAGGTTCATGGGTCCATTTCCTATTTCGAAAGTCATTAACCCTGTTTCGGTCCGTCTACAACTCCCCAGGTCATTAAGGGTTCACCCTACATTCCACGTTAGCAAAATAAAACCGGTCAAGGAAAGTGCACTCGTGCCCGCCTCCAAGCCCCCTCCACCCCCCCAGCTCGTCGACGGTGGTCCGGTCTACACAGTTAAGGCACTTCTTGCAGTCCGCAAGAGAGGTCGCGGTCGCCAGTTTCTGGTCGACTGGGAAGGCTACGGTCCTGAGGAGAGGTGCTGGATTCCTGCCAGCTTCATTTTGGACAAAACTTTGATCAAGGACTTTGACAAGACTCATCCTGACCAGCCTGGACCGTCAGGAGTCGGTCCTAAAGGGGGGGGGGGTACTGTAATGTCCCGTCAGATCTGTTAGTCTTGTGTCATGTTCTGTGTTTAGATTCTCATTTCAGGTCCCTTGACTTCCTGCCATTGTAATTGTCAGCCCCGCCTTGATTGTTTCCACCTGTGTGCCCTTACCTCATGTATATATAGTCCACGCCTCCCTTTGTCCTGTGCCAGTTCGTATTGTGATTCATGTGCTCTGATTCATGTGCTCTCGGTCGTAGTATAGCTAGTAAGTAATTTTTGTAACTAATGTTTTTGTAGCTGAGTAAGTTTAGAGTTTTTGGTTCGAATCGCAGTGTTCTTTAATGTGAAAATTAAAGAACGCCTTTATTTTCTCCAAATTGACTCTTGTGTGTGAGTCGTGCGTTTGAGTCCAGTTCCTGTGTGCCTCAGAGCATAACACAAGGGACCAACAATTGTGGGAAAGGTGCAGACAATGATCCAGACATATTTTGCAGTGTGTTCCAATTCCTCATCTTGCCAGGGCTCTTTCTGTCTCAATATGTAAACCGTTTGCAGTGTTTCTCGACAGTTCTACAACAGCCTTGTTTCAGCGTGTTATGTCTCGAGGACAGAGTTGATCTAGAACTCAACTTATCACAGGTTTGCAGAATGGGGCACTTTCCTGGCATGAGAGCTGCGTCAATATAATGCAATACATACACAGCTGGATCTAAACTAATGCCATTGTGCAACTTACCATCAGCAGATTTGATGCATTCACAAGGGGTGCAATAATAGTCTGCAGACAACGGGTTTCTGTCAGAAACAATGCAAGATGGAAATTAAACATGAACATAAACCTCCCATAATATTTAGTTGCTGTGGACAAGTGGAAGGGCAGCACACTGCACAGCTGCAGCTTCAAAGCTCCAGTAACCTGGGTTCAATCCTGACCTTGGGCGCTTTCTGTGTGGAGTATTGTGTGTTCACCCTGTGATCCCATAGGTTTCCTCTGGGTGCTCCGGCTTCCTCCCACATCCCAGATACTGAGTTGAGCTACTGTAGAGCACCCAGTGTTTTGTGAAGCTGACGCCAGAAAAGAGGTGGGTGCAGACGTCATTTGCAAGCTTGGCGAAGAAGGTTGTTGTGTAAGGCAAGTGGTAAGTCAGTGTCCCTTTCAAGAGGATTTGAGTTAGATAGTAGTCCTACTTCAAATTTGTAGCAGCTTTCTGAGACGATACCTGAGGTAGTGTGCACAGTTTTGTTTATCTTACTTAAGAAAGGATATACCTGCCACTGAGATAATGCTGCGAAGATTTACAAGGCTGCCCGGGGGGCAGAGGTGCTGCCCGAGGGGAAGACTGCGAGAATGTTCTTTAGTGTTTGGAAGAATGGCTCTTGATCTCATTGAAGCTTATAAAATTCTTTCAGGGGTTAACAGGGTGGATCTTTTCCCTGGCTGTGGAATCTCGACCAAGGTGAGAGCCTCAGAATAAGGGGTCGGTTATTCAGTGGGAGAAGGAGAAATGCCTTGGCGCAGAGGGTGGTGAATCTGCAGAATTCTGCACTCCGCAGGGCTATCGAGGCGCAG
The DNA here is from genome assembly GCF_053455715.1 of Rhinoraja longicauda. NCBI lineage: Eukaryota > Metazoa > Chordata > Chondrichthyes > Rajiformes > Arhynchobatidae > Rhinoraja > Rhinoraja longicauda. Next base: position 18,673,372 of record NC_135978.1, read on the forward strand.
TCACCTAATTCAATAGGTTTCTAGATGTTATGAGGATGCTGGGATGGAGGACAGTGCAGGAAGATGGCCCTGAGTGAGATCAACTGATGAATCTCAGCTCAAGCTCAAAAGGGTAGGTGACCACTCCTGTTACGATCTCTAATATTCTTATGTTTTAATGGTAGCTGATAAATGTGGATGGACTAAAGGTCAGACGAGATCTAATTGAAAGGTTGAGGGAGTTAACAGTCTATTCTGATTCCTGTGCAGCTTCACCATCTCCTTTTTCTGTTGAGTTCAGTGAGGGAAGGAGTGGATGTTACCATTGTCTGGCTTAGCACAAAGCATTGGGCAAGGAGATTTATCCAACCCTACTTCTCCCACTGCATCCGTGTAAACGATACCAACTTCTGCATCATCTTTCACTGCCTTTCCGGCTGCAAGATGGGTGGGAACCCCACAGACACTCTGCTTCGCAACACATCACACCAGCCTGGTTCAACAGATATCTCGGTTTTCCCTGGGCCCAGCGCACTTCAGACCTTGGACAATGCACTGAGCACAAGATCTGTCCACCAACGGACAGCTTTGAGATCGCGTTAAGAATGTGGAGAGCAAGGTGGTGGCACATCAGAAATTGGAATGGGGGAAAACACTCTCACTGTTTCTTAGAATAGGATTTCTGCAATAGAGATTGCAAAAGGAGGTCCCTTATAAGTAAAATTGTTCCCTGGATTTCCTACTTCTCCACTGTACAGTAAAACTTAAGGAGTCCACTATCCAACAATTCGGAAATTCCCATGGTCAGCATCTGGTTCACCAGGGTATGGTACTGTGATCCTGACCATTCATTTGTTCCCAACTATGCTTGAAATTAACTGGGCTCTCTGGGAAGTTCGTTATGATACCATATAACAACTAAAAATAATCACAATTCCCATTATTTTCCTAATATTGGGTAATTTTGGGAATAACATCAATTAGTCCTGAAATTCTGCCTATCCGGCATCAAAGAGCCGTGCACGCTGAATTATCAGTGTTTTACTGCGATTGGTGCAGACACCCAGGGTCTGCCCCGGCTCTCAACTCCATCAGTACGATTGAGGTCATTCTGACCACATTCAATGAAGAGGGAGCAAGATGAAACAAATTGTGACTTACATATAGTCCTGGTCCAGTCGATGGTTGTTTTCTGCAAAGTAAAGATTTTGTTACATTACTTGAGTGATTTCCGCAAAACCATACTCAACAGGCCCTCGACGGCCAATTCAAGAACAGGCTAAATTGGATAGGAAAGAAAGGTCTGAAGAAGGGTCTCGACCCGAAACGTCACCCATTCCTTCTCTCCAGAGATGCTGCCTGACCCTGCTGAGTTACTCAAGCATATTGTGTCTACCAGGCAAAATTGGATGTGTGTCGTGGAGACGATGGCAGAGGGCAGACCTTTGTTGAAGTTCACCCTCCGAATACCATTGAAACCAGTAAAGTGTAGACTTTGATTTTCTTGCTGTTTGTCCTCTAAATACTATAGTTTATTTATTTATTCGTGTCATCACACAACTGTTTGCCAATAGCGAACAGATTTTAGTGCCACGTCGTTGGCCTCTGCAAGACCCTTTACAGTGCATGTGTCATGCAGCATGTCACAGCTCAGGACATGTTCCATAGTCTGAAGGCCCCGTCCGCACTCGCAGTCTGCCGCATCTTCAGTATGTTCCCACTTCAGCACGTTCGATTTGCTCCTCCCCATGCCTGTCCGCAGTCTGTTGAGACTGCGCCAGGTTATCCACAGTTGGTCGGAACCTGGTGGGAGTTTCTCAGAGGGATCGATTGCCATGTGAATGTCTTCCGGAGATTTCTCTACTCTCTCTTTCCAGAGTTTGAGCCTGCTGGATGATGCATTGCAGTCCAGGGGATGGACGGAAGAGAGGAAACCTCTGCGTGATTTCAAACGCTGAGGTAGCAAAGGGAGGTCATGTGCTATAATGAATACTATAATGAATCTGGCATTCTGATCTCAGAATGATGTATGAAGTGAATAACTAAATTAATACGTTCACTTTGAGTCATTGATTATAAGCACATAAAAATAGTTCCAAATAGTTAGAAGCATTGTACTAAAGAATGAATCACTCACAGTAATGCCAGGCAACGCGGACAATCTCTGCTCCACCTCCAGGCTCCCCACAGAGAGCAGTGGCTCTCCACATTTGCCACCAGCCATTCAGCCCGTCAGTTCACACTGCTGACCGCTGGCAGTTCAACTCATTCTCAACACAGACCGAGGGGTTGCTGACTTGAAGAGGTCCATATAACCAATATTCCACAATCTAATACTTATGGCCTCCATTCAGGTTCCTCAGGCATAACCAAAAATGTACCGGACAATGCTGGCTCTCTCCCTCAAAGCATCTAAGAAGAACGTCTTCATGATTCTATCCTAAATTTTAATAACTTTTTGCAACAAAAATTATGTAAAGTGGTCTGTAAACTTCTGTTTCCTTTCTCAAATAATGAAATGACACATGCAATTAGTATTGGGAGTCGCTACACAGGCAATCTTCGTCTTATATTAAGAGCGGGGTGGTTCCTAGGAAACTGCCCGTAACACAACGTCACATAACGCATAGCCGTATTATCTGCGTATGTGTCAAAGAACATGAGCGGAAAAAAATGTTGTGTTTATTTATTTATTTGTACCATACAAATTTTGTGAGAGTGAATTTCATGCCCATTTACTGGGTTGAGATTTGGACGGATTTCCGTGACCCAAACGGCTGTAACGGGTACTTCCCCCATTCCACAAGTGTTACCATCTCTTATAACCAAACTGCTGGTCTGATGAAGGGTACCTCATCTGAAACATTAATTGTTTCTCTATCCGCAGATACTGCCTGACCTGCTGAGTATTTCCAGATTATTATTTTTTTTAATTTCAGATTTCCAACATTTGCAAAGTTTTCATTTTTACTTACCAATATTTAGGTTCATATAACTTGGTTGAATATCTGTTGGTAAAACGAGAAGAGTTTAAGATTAGTTGCAGTAGGTGTTAATACATCACATTCCCCGCCACATGAATCCATCCTGGAGGAGCTGTCCTTGCTACTGCACTGCCCTGTGGACAATGGCTGCCCTCCTCCAACTGCCCACTCTGCACATTGAACCCCGCGACCAGCATGGGTGGCAATTCAACAATGTGTGGCATCACAGCCACAGCAAATGTAGGTCTGGCTCTTGCAGGTCACAATCATACGTGGGATTTCAAAGATGTTGTAAAAGAAATAGCTGTTGAGTATTATAGGCTTTATTGGGTCAGGAGACCCCTCAGTCCATTCCCATAGATTGAACTGAGGTCAGTTCTTGACTTACCCGCCTTCCTTCAATGGACAGTATGGCCAAGCATTTGCACAGGAAGGAATCAATCAATTAACGTAGGATGAGTAAATGGACAGCACCATTTGGTGGGCCAGATGACCAGATGATTCTGCATCCAGTTTATCAGTTCTCCAATCAGATTATTTCTACTAAACTCTTGGGCATGTCATCCGAACAAGGGTAACTCATCACAATTTAATCCTTGGAGTTGAGGTATAATTCTAATAAATCCATGCTGCCTTCATAAGTTCATAAGTTATAGGAGCAGAATTAGGCCATTCGGCCCATTAAGTCTACTCCGCCATTCAATCATGGCAGATCTATCTTTCCCTCTCAACCCCATTCTCCTGTGTTTGCCCCATAACCCCTGACACCCATACCTGCCTCATGTGTGGCGTCCTGGATACTCAATGATTGTTCCAACCAAAGCCTTTCAAACCTGCGTCCCAATTGTTCTCCAGATCCCACAATATAAAGGCCTGTGTTCCCTCAGATTGTGCTCCTGCCCATAACATGTCGGTGATCTATGTACATAGACTACCACGTTTCAGCAGATCTCAGGTTTCATCATTTAGAAAGTACTTTGTCCTGTCTGTTTTACAATCAAGCTTATAGCCTTAATTTTTGTACAGATTGAAATCTTTCCGTAATAGTTTTGTCCACTCAGTTAATTTAGTAATACCTCTTTGAAACATAATGTTTCCATCCACACAGTTGATAGAGCCTACTGCATATGCATCTTTGGCAAACTTGGGCAACATTTCTGTCTGGTCATCTGATGTGGTGAAGAGCTATGCCCAACACAAATCCTCAATTACACCATTAGCTTGGTCTTACTGCCCATACTGCCAACAATCTGTTTCCTGCCACTCAAAAAAAATCCCATTTAATGGATCAATTCCCATCTCCATTGAGGGACTTTATAAAATGCCTTCGAGAGGTCCATATAACTAGCATCCATCAATATTCCACAATCTAATACTTCTGGCAACCATTCAGATTCCTCAGGCGTGAACTAGTATTTACCCATCCATGCTGGCTCTCTCCCATCAACTAAGAAGAACGTCTTCATCATTCTGTGCTTAATCAGAAATTTTAATAACTTTTTGCAACAAAAAAATAACAACTGGTCTGTAAACACCTGTTTTCTTTATCTCATCTTTCTTAAATGATGAAAGGACATGTTCAATTTTCTAATCTGAAGAAATGGGTCCAGAATATAAAGAACCTGTGTGAAAGGAATGATATTTTTCCCTGACTTTTCAAAGATTACTAACTTAATTGCTCTTCCTGAGAGATCAAAGGCATGGGCAGGAGGCAGAGAAAGAGGGCAAGAAATAGGAACAACATGGCAAAGAATAGATTTATTAGTCAAGTCGAGTTTATTGTTATGTGCACAAACACAGTGAGGTACAGGTACAGTGAAAATCTTGCTCACAGCAACGTCACAGGCACATGGACTCAGACAACACACAGAAACACAAATTATACATACACTACACATAAACTCTGCAAGACTCTGAAAAGAGGGATTGTGCAACAACAACAAAAACATTAATGCAAAACACTATTAGAAAACAAGTCCAAGGTAGTGCAAGATGTGGTCCACAGTGTTCCATTACCAAGGTAGAATTAAGATTGTGCAGGTCAGTTCAAGAACCTGATAGATGTAGGAAAGTAGCTGTTCTTGGTGTGGGACCTCACACTTCTGTACAGTAGCAGCTAGAAAAGGCAAGACCAGGATGTTGGGGATCCTTGACGATAGATGCCACCTTTTTGAGGCAGTGCCTCCTGTAGATGATTTAGAAGGTGAGGAGGGCTGTACATTTGATGGGAAAAGAAATTGAGAGTAAGCAAGGTAATCAGAAACAAAAAACACAATAATAATCTGAAAGAAAGAAATTCTAGGTTATATAATAAAGCAAGCTTGAGGATAGAGGAGAAAAAGAAATTATCCATATGATAGAAATAATATGTATTCAAAAGACAAGCAGGGACTAGGAGGCAGGAGTGGGTATAATACATTTTCATTATTTGAGTAGATGAACTGGAACGATCAGATGCCTATTAAAGAGGCTCAGCAACTGTTTCAATACCAACCTGGGCAATCTGGTGAAATGACAACATTTGAGGCAGGCTCATTCCTGAAAGAGACGAGAAAACATTTAAATTAGAATTAATAGACTTCCTTCCTGCACTTAACTGAATCTTAAACCCATGCACACTTAATATCTCACATCTGTCCAGTGGGAGTGGGGGGAGGTGGGGTGGGGGAGTTGTTTAAGGTATGTTTTTTTCACATAATCAATCAAATTTTATGTGATGTTTCTTACTCAGCCTCTGGCTCCGGACTTGGTTTTTGCTGTGATCGTGACACTGGAAAAAAGTAAAAACGACATTTTACCACATTTTTACTTAATAAAAAAAGTTAAAGTAAAACAAATTGTGTGCTTTGTATAAATATCCACTTTACTAATTTAATTTGGAGACACAAATACAAATGCTGGTTTACAAAAATAGATACAAAGTGTTGGAGTATCTCAGCGGGTCAGCCAGTATCTCTGGAGAACATGGATAGGTGAGGTTTCAGGTCAGGACCTTTCTTCAGACCTAATTTTATTTGTTGGTTTATCGTTGTTACTTGTACCCAGAAACAGTGAAACACTTAGTTTTGCGTGCTATCCAGGCATATTATATACATTAGTTCTATGATTTAGATTTTAGATTTAGAGATACAGCGCAGAAACAGGCCCTTCGGCCCATCGGGTCCACGCCGCCCAGCGATCCCCGCACACTAACACTATCCTACACCCACTAGGGACAATTTTTACATTTGCCCAGCCAATTAACCTACAAACCTGTACGTCTTTGGAGTGTGGGAGGAAACCGAAGTTCTCGGAGAAAACCCACGCAGGTCACGGGAACGTACAAACTCCGTACAGACGGCGCCCGTAGTCAGGATCGAACCCGAGTCTCCGGCGCTGCATTCGCTGTAAGGCAGCAACTCTACCGCTGCGCCACCGTGCCGCCGTGGGTAGGGCAAAAAGGAAAGTGTGCAGAATATAGTTTGCAGCCACAGAGAAAGTGCAGCTATATTTTAAAAAAATGCAAGGGCCCCAATGAGGTAGATTGGGAATACATCCTGAGCATAGAAGAGGTCCACTCAAGAGTATGATAACAGCAGGGAAGAAGCTGTTCTTGTATCTGGTGGCACGTGCTTTCAAACATATGTATCTCCTGCTTAACAGGAGAGGAGTGAAGAAAGAATGAGTGGGCTGGGAGTGTTCTTTGATTGTGTTTCATTCACATGAGGCACCTTCCACCTCCCCCCCCCCATTCCATTCCCCTGATCACATTGTGACTGATCACACCTATTTCCCACCCAAACTTTGTCTCTGACCATCACATCTTTTTTAATTAATTTCATTAATAAGGTTTATGCCACTCTGCTAGGTTATTCTCGGCTCTCTGACAGATTACTCAAAAGTCCGCCGGTGTGTAAAACCAATGCATGGAACAACATGAATAATGAAAACATTGCCTTTCAGAGACTGGAGAAATGGGTAGGATGAGACAGACAAAAGTTAATGGAAAACTGAGGTGAGTTTATATGGGCATGGTGATATGAATGACATCATGGAAAGATGTTTCAGCAAAAAAGAGCAGGAAATGCACACAATCATTTTTTGTAGGTGACAAGATAAATTTTAAAGATTATCACGATTATTGACATTTATTCAGGCTATGCTAAAGCTTCCTGTAATACAGATTGGACCCTGTCGAGAGTAGAGTGCTTATTTCTTGGCAGCACACTTTGTCAAGGTTTGTAAAGCTTCAGAAGAGATAAACTGGATTGATGGTCATGGTTGTTTATATGGAGGAACTGGTGAAGCTGGGCTTGTATCCACCGGCTAGAAGAGGCTGAGAGGAAATTTCAGAGATCAATAGGCAAATAAAGAAGATGTGTTTCTGGTGAATGTTTAATGTGATGGGTAGAAGAACATAGGAATCTACGGAATCCCAATGATCTGGGACACACCACCTAAGAAGATGTGGATAATCAGGTTCATGTTAACCCTCAAAATCAGGAAAAACATGTAGATCTTTGAGAAAAGAGCAGTGGGCATACAATTATGTATCTCCAAAGAACTAATACGGGTAACTAGAGGCTAAATCATGTTTTTGTTCTTTAGGACTCTGTATGTCATTTACCTGTAAATGATCTCACAACTTCAAACCCTTTCTTGTCATCATTCCTGAAAAGAAAAAGTGGATGTTTACTTGTTTTAAATCTGAACATGGCTGGTGCATTAATTCTTATGTTTAATTCTCATGAATCCAATCTCTGTTACAAAATGATTCATGTTCACACGTGATAGGAATAGAATTAGGCCATTTGACCCATCAAGTCTACTCCACCATTTGTCTAACTCTCTAGACTGTCTGAAGAAGGGTCTCGACCCGAAACGTCACCCATTCCTTCCCTCCAGAGATGCTGCCTGTCCCGCTGAATTACTACAGCATTTTGTGTCTACCTTCGGTTTAAACCAGCATCTGCAGTTCCTTCCTACACATTTGATTAATGGTAACCAGAATTCTAAAGGCACAGACTGTCACATCGACTCCTCCCCACCAAGCTGCAGAGGGCGCTATAAATGCCGCGGGATGTAAATGAGGTGATGTTGCTACAGGTCACAGGCTGGGCTTTGCGCCATGAATATTTCGCCCACTTGACAGCTAGTGCAGATTCGACAACAGTCAAAAGAGACTTGACACTATCCTAAGCAGTGCAGACCACACGAGAGGCACCAGAGTTTAGAGGTAAAGAGGCCTTTTCGCTGACTGAGTCCACACCAACCAGCGATCACCTGCACACTAGTTCTACGTTTTCCCAGTTTTGCATCCTGCACACGAGGGGCAATTTATACGAGCCAATTAACCTACGAAACTTGCACGTCTTTGGAATGTGGGAGGAAACCAGATCACCTGGAGAAAACCCACGCGTCTCAGGGAGAACGTACAAACTCCGTACAGGCAGCACCTGTGCTCAGAATCACACATGGGTTTCTGGCGCTGTAAGGCAACAACTCTACTGCAATACTAGTGTGCCACCCACTACTTCCTTGAGTTTAAGCATCCACGATCAGGCAGCAACTGAAAGGGGAGAAATTAATATTTCATTTGCTTTTTCCAGTTCTGATGAAAGATGATGGACCTGAAACATTCACTCTGTTCCTCTCTCCACAGCAGCTGCCTCGCCTGCCAAGTACTTCCTACAAAAACACACACAAAGTGCTGGAGTAACTCAGCGGGACAGGCAGCATCTCTGGAGAACATAGACAGGCGACATTTCTGGTTGGGGCTGTTCTTCAGATTCTTCCCCTTATTTAACCTTCAATGAAGTGCTTCCTACGTTTTATGTTTATATCCAACTGATTAATAATGTATCAATCTCATCAAAACATACTGCACAACATAATTACTGATCAATATTATGTCAACTTCAGTCTTGCATATCAATTGCTCCCTCATCAATTTGGTGCATGCTATCAATTGCTTGGTCAATATGTCAGTTTTGGACTGTATGCAATATATTAATCCCTTACTTATCAAATGTGTGAATTTCATTGGAGAGGGATCAATAACTTAATGATCCAGAGTTAATGATCAGTTGTGTGGCTGTTTCAGACAGTGCCCTTGTGTTAACTGGGACAAGCTTGCTTTCCACCAATGCCCAACACACCGCCCTGTTACCCTCTACTCACATCTGAACACTTTGCGTTTTTCTCCTGGTCTCTTCTCTGATTATTGCTGTGAATGCAAACGATACGTGTTAGACAAAACTATCATGTGAAGAGTCAACTTTGTAAAATTACATGAGGTTGAAACAGCTTCTGGTAATTTCATTTCATGTTTAATACAGTGAGATATTCCAAGATGCTTCCCCAGTTCAACAAAATTTGACACAGAGCCACAAGGACATGCTAAAAAAAACACAAATTCAATGGAACCAACTGGTGGAATCTGAGATAACAATGAAACTGCAGATGCTGGCACCTTGAGCAAAACACAAAATGATGGAGGAACTCGGACAGGTCAGGCAGCGTCTCTGGAGGAAATGGACAGATGATGTTTCAGATCGGGACCCAAACATCAGTCTGAAGAAGGATCCCGACCAGAAACGGCATCTTTCTATTACCTCCACAGATGCTGCCTGAACCGCTGAGTTCCTCCTGCAGTTTGTTTTTTATTTCCAAAGCATACATAGTAGGAAATTGAGTGTGTTGCTAAAATTGAGTGTTTGACCTGCATTAATCAGAATAAAATGTCTCCACATTTCTTTCGGCAGATTCAGTTCAGGATCCCATTGACTTACAACTTCGAAGGAGAAAATGGAGTTGGATTGGACACACACCTCAGAAAACCTGCCACAAACATCACCCGGCAAGCCCTGAAACAACCGAGTGAGGTGGAGGACATTTGTCAATGGCCTATGCTCCCTAGAGGAGCAAAGGGCTTAAGAAGAAGAGATTCAGTTCTAAAACTCCAAACCAACAATCAATGTGTGAATAAAAGTTAAAATAAATCTTTCCTAAAGAATGAATTTCTAGTAAGTGAACAACACTGTAAAGAACAAATGACTGATTAACTTCTAACCATAATCATTGATAACTAACTAGGTGCACATGAATTTTTCCAGCGTTTTGACGAAGTCTGGATTCTGTGTCTCACTGCTGTGGACAAATCAAGACTTGTCTCTCGGAGGTGACGAATGATACGGTTACGGTAAAATCCAACATATGAAAACTGATGCTTTAGGTGCAGTTCTATCTTGTGCCAAAGGGATCATATCTTTAAGAACTTTGTGCATATTTAAAACCAAAAAGTCTCCATTGAAGAAGTGGTGCGAGCAATGAGGCCCAGAGCTGTGACCGTACATCCCTGAGATTCAGAGAGGGCCACAGCACGTAAACAGGCCCTTCGGCCCACTAAGTTCATGCTGACATCCAAGCACCGTTTTACATTAATCTATTTAATTCCCCGCCTTCCACATCAAGCCCTCACTACTCGGCTACTGGAGCTGTGGGATAGGGGCTCTACCTGCTGGGTATTGAGCCGTTCTTACTTCTCCAGTGCCATAGTGGCTCCCGTCCATTCACTGCTGAGATAGCATTGACTGTATCTACTCTAGATCCTAAGGCAACACTCGTGGGAGGTTTTGCCATAAGATTTCTTTCGAACTTGGAGTCACAGAGCGATACTGCACAGAAGCAGGCCGTTCGGCCCACCGAGACCACGCCCACCATCAAGCATCCATTTAAATCAATCCTATTTTATTCTCCCCACATTTCCATTAACCCACCCTCCCAGAGTCTACCATTCATCTATATACTTGGAGCAATTTGTAATGCTCATTAAACTACCAATTAGCATGTCCTTGGGATGTGGGAGGAAACCCATGTGGTCACAGAGAGAACATGCAAACTCCATCCAGACCTCACCAGAGATGTAAACTTTATATATTTCATATATTACAAAACAGTAAAAAGCAATTTACGAAACCATTATCAATGAAAATTTCAAGCCGTGTGACATAAGAAAGTGGAGGTCTCAAAGAACTATTTGAAGAAGGAATGGTGGAGATGCCGTGACAAGGTTCCAGCGTTTGGGCCTCAATGGGTGAAGGAACATTTTTACGGACTTCCTCAATAGGTTATCGACTAAATACAGCTCGTGAAGTGGAATCCACACCAGCAATGTTACTCACTGGACCAAACTGGCCAGCTCCCTGGAACAGTAGCACAATTTCACAGTTGACTGGGTCTCATGGGATGAGAAGACTTCCATCTGGATTCCCTCTCGTGACACGTGTTGGAAGAGTTTGATGTGCGGGTGGCATTTGGAAAGAATCGGGCTTCCTGTCTCACCCGGCATGAGCCACAGCTCAGAGGAGGCCATCCTGCCTCCGAGTTAGATGGTTGCAGCTTCAAGTCCCGGTATGTAAACGTACTGGCTGACATTGCTGTGCATTGGGAGGGAGAGCTGCCTTTCTCAGGAGACAAACTGTGGCATCATCTGCCCTCTTGGGGAGGCACAATCTAAAGCAGGTGCTATCTTGAAGAGGAGCAAGTAATCTCCTTTTAATGCCCTGGCCAAACATACATTAATTCCTACGAATGCCAGAACTAGGTTCCTCTCACTCTCCACTTTTAATCATTTTTCTATTTTATGTGCTTTTGATCCCATTCATTACCACAGTGTGAGGGTCTGAGAATCAGGGACAAAATCGACTTATAAGTGTGTGTAAAAACTGAACCGGTTTGTTACCCTGGTTCAGCATGTAAATGTCCTCAGAGAGGGATATCTGCTCTCCTTAAAAATCCCTTTGCCTGTACATTACTCCAAGCCCATCAGTGAGATTGACTCAGAACTTCTCTCTGATATCACTTTCAGAGGAACCCAAGGAATGAGCAATAAATGCCAATCTTTAAAATAATTCCCCACCCCATGAACAAGTAAATGTAAATAAATTAAGGTTCTGATATGTCAATCTTATCCAAATGTGAATTTTTATTTAGACTGACATTAGAAAAAACACTCGTGAGGTAGTTACTAAAATGCATTATCATGTTCCAATGTTCTTCATGGAAGAGAACCTGTCTCCTCCCACCCACAAAGACTCCATTCCTGATAATTAGGAATGGATGGTAAAATGTGGGCCTGCTGAGATTTCCCCACATACCAACCACAAAAAATAATATTTTATGTATTCAGTCCAGAGTAGAGCTGCTTCCTTACAGCTCCAGAGACCTGGGTTCGATCCTGACTATGGGTGCTGTCTGTATGGAATTTGTACATCCCTCCCCCCCATGACCTGTGTAGGTTTTCTCTGGGATTTCCGGTTTCCTTCCACATTCCAAAGACATACAGCTTTGTAGGTTAATTGGCTTGGTAAAATTGTAAATTGTGCTTAGTGTGTGTAGGATAGTGTTAGTGTACGGGGATCGCTGGTCAGTGTGGACTCTGTGGGCCAAAGTGCCTGTTTCCACACTGTATCTCTCAACTAAATTAAACTAAAAAGGGACAAGCTAAAGAATGTCAAAAGAAAGAATTGGAGGTAATGTGTGAACATCAAAAAGTGAATCACATGCAGGCACAGACATACACACAGAACGAACAGCACTATTTGTGGAAGAAGCAAGATTTGCTTCTTTCAATTGATTTCCCACATTATCACAGCTTTGATCAAGCGATGGAAAAATATGAAGCCAAAACTTACTATCATCTGTGAGCCACCCCCACATGCCACCCACATTCAGAAAAAAACAAAACGACTTTCCTTTTGAGGATTTCCTGATGAAAATTTGCCAAAGTGCAAGCTTTGAATTTTACACGGGGAGGCCATGCAGTTGATGCAGTTACAGAGTTGGGACCCAACATATCAGGCCACAAAATGGCTGAACAGCAGCTGCAGTTCCCTGCGAGTCCATTTCATTCTACAATCCTTGATTAATCAATTTAGTGGATTCTCTCTCATTGCTTTTCTTTTTTTTATAAACTTCTTTCCTTTAAATTTTTTCCAATGGTTTCGGACCTTGATTTAGTCCCCTTCCTTACGTTGTGATGACAACACCTGGATATTTCCCTGTACTTAGAAACATAGAAAATAGGTGCAGGAGTTCAGCCCTTCGAGCCAGCACCGCCATTCATGGCTGTTCATCCAAAATCAGTACCCCGTTCCTGCTTTCTCCCCATATCCATTGATTCCATTAGCCATAAGAGCTATATCTAATGCTCTCTTGAAAGCATCCAGTGAATTGGCCTCCACTGCCTTCTGTGGCACAGAATTCCACATATTCACAACTCACTGGGTGAAAATGTTTTTCCTCATCTCAGTCCTAAATGGCTTCCCCTTATTCTTAAACTGTGACCCCCTGGTTCTGGACTCCCCCAACATCAGGAAAATTTTTCCTGCATCTGGCCTGTCCAATCCCTTAAGAATTCGAGATGTTTCTATAAGACCCCCTCTCATCCTTCTAAATTCCAGTGAATATAAGCCTAGTCGATTCATTCTTTCATCATATGTCCCGCCTTCCCGGAATTAACCTGGTGAATCTACGCTGCAATCCCTCAATAGCAAGAATGTCCTTCTTCAAATTAGGAGACCAAAACTGCACACAAGACTCCAGGTGTGGTCTCACCAGGGCTCTGTACAACTGCAGTAGGACCTTCTTGCTCCTATACTTAATTCCCACCCTGTTCCTCATAAGTTGTAGGTGCAGAATTAGGCCATTCAGCCCATCAAGTCTACTCTGCCATTCAATCTATCTTTCCCTCTCAACCACATTCTCCTGCCTTCTCCCCCTTGACACCCTTCCTAATCAAGAACCTATCAATCGCCACCTTAAAATGATCCATTGACCTTGCCTCCACAGCCTTCTGTGGCAATGCATTCCACAGATTCACCACCCTCTGACTAAAGAAATTCCTCAACTTCTTTCTAAAGGTACGTCCTTTTATCCTGAGGATATGGCCTCTAATCCTGAACTCTTCCACTAGTGGAAACACCCTCTCCACGTCCACTCTATCCAGGCCTTTCCTGATCAGTTCCCAGGCCCAGATGAAGCAAAACTCATGCTGGATGTTTTACAGAGAGTTACAGCTGGAGACGATGGAGCAAGATTCAGAATAAACACCAGTCATACAGTAACAGTCAGAGCACACGATTGACTACTGCGCCCCAGTCTAACACCCTCGTGTGCAATACCCAAAATAAGTTTGATGAAGAATTAATGTGACAGACAATTGGAAACTCAAGATCACCCTTGAGGACTGATCAAAAGTGCTCTGCAAAGTAATGAACAATCTGCATTTGGTTTCTCCAATGCACAGAGACCCACATTGTGAGCACTGAGTACAGTACACTGGATTACACGTGCAGGTGAATGGTTACCTCACCTGGAAGGAAGGACTGTTTGTGTCTGTGGAGGGTGGGAAAGAAAAAGGTGAAGGGGCAGGTAAACTTTCCCAAACTGCTCCCACCTCCAGCATTGGCCCGGTAACCCTCAAGTTGTGGCGCGCTGGTACAGTTGAAACTTAAGGAGAGTATTTGCTGCCCGAAGGTGTGAGATTGGCGGGTTCCAGAATTTCTCTCACCTCCCCTCTATTATTCTACCAACTGTATTTAGCCCCTCTATTAAGATTCAGAGTTCCTTCCTATTTACACTATTCATGCCTTTCACAATTTCCTGCATCTCAGTTAAGCCTCTCATTGATCTCCTCTGTCACAAGCACCCCAGCCCATCGGTCTTCACGCAAAGCTAGTTTTCTATTCTTGCAACATCTTCACCAATCTCTTCGGTGCCCTCTCTAGCAGTTGCACCCTTCCTGTAATGCAGTGACCAGACCTTGCACACAGTGCCAAGCTGTGACCTGACATATTATACATATAATTCTAGCACCATATTATGCTCTTATATTTTATACTTTAAACCAAAGCATTCCCACATGCCTTTTTATCCTACTTATTGACATTTTTTTCTCCATTTAAGGATTTGTAGACTCCAAGGTCCCTCTGTTCTTACACACCACCCAATCGCTCCCAATCTTTTGGTTTAGTTTGGAGATACAGCACAGAAACAGAGCCTTTTGTCCCACCAAGTCCGCGCTGACCAGCGATTCCTTCATATTAACAATATCCTACACATACTAGGGACAATTTACAATTTTACCAAGCCAATTAACCTACAAACCTGTACATCTTGGGAACGTGGGAGGAAACCGGAAGACCTGGAGAAAGCCCCTTGCAGGTCACGGGGAGAACGTACAAACCCCGTATAGACAGCAACTTGTAGTCAGGATCGAACCCGGGTCCTGGCGCTGTAAGGCAACAACTCTATCGCTGCGCCACCGTATGGCCTTGCCTTGTCTTGCACACGTTCATTACCTCACACTGCATTGGATTAATCTCACTTGCTGCTACTCTGCTCAACTGACCAGCCCATCTCTAACTTCCTGCAGTTTAAAGCTTTCCTTCGCTCTGTCATTGTTGTATTGTGTACCCCTTATTGCCCCCGGAGCACATTGAGTGACTATTCCTGAATGAGAACGGGTTTTATCAACACGGAGCGAACATATATTTCACAGAAACCAGTCACAATGCAGCAAAACTCTGATCTGGACATCAGTCCAGAATGCGATACTTGTGGTTTAGTGGGAAGACACCCACAAGATTAATGTCCAGTGTTCCACTCAAGAACAGGCATTGACATGCGAGCCTACCTCTTGCTGGAGTTGATAGAACGGAACACGTAAAGAAACTGAAGCAAGGTGTAAAATGCATGAGCAAAAAACACAAAGTGCACGAGGCACTCAGCAAACCAGGCGGCATCTGTGGAGGGAAATGGACAGTCCGTGTTTTGGGTTGGCACGCTATTAATTTCCACCATGGTTAAAACACCAGCATCATGTTGTCTGAAGGGCATTACCTTCCTGTACAATTCAATGACTTTATGACTCTTAAGTACTCCGAAACTCTTCAGTGTTGGATGCATTGGGCAGGATAAACCACTCAACATCAGGCTCCTTTCCCAGGCCAACATCCGCGGCATTGGAGCCCTTGTTAACATTAGACTGGCCACATCGTACACATGCCTGAGTTAGACATTTCTGTTCTCAGCTCTATCATGGAGAAAGATGGCCAGGCAGACAAAGGAAATATGAATTCAAGGATAGACACAAAATGCTGGGAGTAACTCAGCGGGACTGGCAGCATCTCTGGAGAGAAGGAATGGGTGACGTTTCAGGTCGTGACCATTTCTTCTCTCCAGAGGTGCTGCCAGTCCCGCTGAGTTACTTCAGCAATTTGTGTCCATCCTCGGAGTAAACCAGCATCTGCAGTTCCTTCCTGTGTATAAAATCAAGGAATTGCTCTAGGATTCCTTGGAAGTACACAACATCCCCAATGGCTCCTGCAATCTCTGGCACGTGACTGCGCAGGAAGGTATAGAGAACCTCAAAGCCCCTCACCGAGAGAGCGCACACACACACACACGCCCAATGTGAACGGTGGAGGGAGCACTCACCTCACCATCCCACGACCACCCGCCTGTCCCGTCAGGCCTCTCCTGCCCCATCTGTGGAAGAGGCCGCGTTTCCACACTGCCCTTATCAGCCAACTCAGGACTCACAAGACCAGAGTAGCAAATCACCTTCCATCCCGACCAGACCAGAGTAGCAAACCACTTTCCATCCCAAGGGTCAGCCCTGGTAGTAGAAGGATGAGGGGGGGATCTTATTGAAACATATAAGATAATTAGGGGATTGGACACATTAGAGGCAGGAAACATGTTCCCAATGTTGGGGGAGTCCAGAACAAGGGGCCACAGTTTAAGAATAAGGGGTAGGCCATTTAGAACGGAGATGAGGAAGAACTTTTTCAGTCAGAGAGTGGTGAAGGTGTGGAATTCTCTGCCTCAGAAGGCAGTGGAGGCCAGTTCGTTGGATGCTTTCAAGAGAGAGCTGGATAGAGCTCTTAAGGATGAGGGGGTATGGGGAGAAGGCAGGAACGGGGTACTGATTGAGAGTGATCAGCCATGATCGCATTGAATGGCGGTGCTGGCTCGAAGGGCTGAATGGCCTACTCCTGCACCTATTGTCTATTGTCTATTGTCTATTGGAATGGCCTGGGGCAGTTCAAAACCCGTCAGAAATGTTAGCTTGTATCTTTGGCCGAGGATGTGGAGGCGGGTGTGCGGAGGAGCAGAAGTAGAAAATTTGATGATGGTGAAATTACTGCAATGGTTTCATCTAACAGGATGTGAAGAAAGACCTGCTCCAGCTGCGGCGGTTACTGCTGTTTGGTGGTCAGATCTGACTGCTAACCTTTTGTAAACTGAATGCAGCAGTCTGCTTGAGGATTCCCCAGGCACAACGAACGATTTGAAAGCGTTACAGGAGAGTGGTGAGCTATCATGTCTAACAATCGTTTCTTCACACGTCAGTCCTGGGCCCTCCCTCCCGCGAGTCCTGGACCTCTTCACTGCACCTGCCCTTCCACTGCCTGCTTGGAAATTGTATCAGTCTTCCTTAATTCAGCAATCTTTTGCCAAGCCTGGAAATAGAGTCATAGAGTGATACAGTGTGGAAACAGGCCCTTCGGCCCATCTTGCCCACACACACCAGCGATCCCTGTACACTGCGCTACCCTGCGGCACGGTAGCGCAGCGGTAGAGTTGCTGCTTTACAGCGAATGCAGCGCCGGAGACTCAGGTTCGATCCTGACTACGGGCGCTGCACTGTAAGGAGTTTGTACGTTCTCCCCGTGACCTGCGTGGGTTTTCTCCGAGATCTTCGGTTTCCTCCCACACTCCAAAGACGTACAGGTATGTAGGTTAATTGGCTGGGTAAAAATGTTTTTAAAAATTGTCCCCAGTGGGTGTAGGATAGTGTTAATGTACGGGGATCGCTGGGCGGCACGGACTTGGTGGGCCGAAAAGGCCTGTTTCCGGCTGTATGTGTATGATATGATGATATGATGATATGATGATATGATGATATGATGATATGATGATATGATGATATGATGATATGATGATATGATGATATGATGATATGATGATATGATAACACACACGAGGGACAATTGACAATTTTTTTTCACAAAGCCAAATGAACTTCCAAACCTGTACATCTTTGGAGTGTGGGAGGAAACCCATGGGGTGACGGGGAGAATTTAAAAGTCCGTACGTACAGCGCCCATAGTCAGGATCGAACCCGGGTCTCCGGCACTGTAAGGCAGCAACTCTACCTCTGCGCCACCGAGCGGCCCGCCACGTCTGAGAGAAGCTGGTCGTTGAGCTCTGGGAAATGCTCCACGTGCTTTATTTGTGTGCATGAATCTCACAGCTCATGGTCAATCCACACCACACGCTGATCTCAAGCAGCAAATGCTTCAGGGAGGGCGGGGGGGGGGGGGGAGGGGGGGGGGCTGCCGTCTTGGCCCATGCAGTTTCACTTGTGTCCGGACCCACAGGAATGTGGTTATCTCAACTGGTTTCTGAACTGAACTAGCACACCTACAGAATTCAAAGACAACTGAGAGTGGACGTCGCCAGTGACACCCCATTACAACCAATGAATAACTAAACCTTGAATTAAAACAGAAAATGCTGCCAACATTCAGCAGGTCAGGTCGTGTATGCGGAAAGAGAAACGCAGTTGTCGGTTCAGGCCAAAGCCTCTTCTCTCCATGTCCTCCGCCCATTATCAAATGAAAATCTGACAAAGGGCCTTGACCTGAAACGTTAACCCTGTTTTTAAAAACTTTTCAAAACACGTTCTGCAGTTTGGTTAGATTGTCCTCAGTTCAGGCCAGGCCTTGAAACAACTCTACGAAGCGCTGGAGTTACTCTTATAGAGAACCAGCTTGGAGATAATGGGCAGAATGTCCTCCTTCTACCTGGTGACCATTCCATGCATCTCTGAACAATCCACACGTCTGTATATTGGTCCAGTGGTTGAACCATAGTGAGTGGATGAGGTCAGCCCCCGTGTCCTGCCCTGTTAAACAAATTCCCAATCAATTTGAAATCAACGCTATCACAACAAGTGCTCTGCAAGAGATTAGACTCCGGAAAAGTTCATGTCGAAAGCTTCTTAAGTGCCAAATGCAACTTCCTGGAACATCTGCCAGAGCCATTGGCATTGATGGTCTGACGTTATGGGAACCACAGATTACTAATGAGGAAGCATACTGCTTACAACAGCCCAACAGCATATGAGGTATGGTTTAATAATCCATGTGAAAGATCGAATTGTAGAAGCAAGGAACTGCAGATGCTGGTTAATAAACATAGAAACATAGAAACAAAGAAACATAGAAAATAGGTGCAGGAGGAGGCCATTCGGCCCTTCGAGCCAACACCGCCATTCATTGTGATCATGGCTGATCATCCACAATCAATAACCCGTGCCTGCCTTCTCCCTGTACCCCTTGATTCCACTAGCCCCTAGAGCTCCATCTAACATTCCACTGGCCCCTGGAGCTCTATCCAACATTCCACTAGCCCCTGGAGCTCTATCTAACATCTAGCTCTATCTCTACACAAAAAGACAGGTCTGAAAAAGGGTCTCAACCAGAAATGTCACCCATCCATGTTCTCCAGAGATGCTGCCTGGCCTACCGAGTTACTCCAGCACTTTGTGTCCTTTTGTGAACGATTAACTCGCTAGTTTATGCACAGAACACAAAGGCAACGCCACAGCAGCTAATGGTGATCAGTATCTACAGTGAAAGAAATCGGCCAATCTGCCCAGAAACAGCAGAGTTTCATTGTTACTGATTGGGGTTTGTGATACCAGTGCCTGGCACCCATGGGGAATCTGGGTCAGATTGGATGACAGTCTGAGGAGGCTGTGCAGAACAAGCTAGCGATCAGCTAGGTGGGGGGGGGGGGAGAAGAGGACCCTGACCCCAGCCCTTTTCAGCAGATAATTCATCACTGCAATTCCTACTACCTTTCACCTACACAAGCATTTTCATATTTTCTTGTGCCATAAGAGGAGGTCATTTGGCTCACTGGGTCCATGCCGGGTTCAGAGCGATCCCATTCCCCCTCTTACATTCCCTGCAATCTCTTCACTCAAGCACCCATCACTTCCTCCAGATCGTACCACTCACCTACACACCCAGAGACACAGCACAATGGCTGATTTGATGCCATTGGCATCAGAGGTTATGGGGAGAAGGCAGGAGAATGGGGTTAGGAGGGAGAGATAAATCAGCCATGATTGAATGGCGGAGTAGACTTGATGGAGCGAAAGGCCTAATTCTGCTCCTGTCACTTATGATCTTATGATCTTGTGATCTTTGGAATGTTGGAGGAAGCCCAAATGGTTGCAAGGCGAGCATGCAAACTCCACACAGACTGCACCCTAGGTTAGCATTGAACCCGGGTCACTGGAGCCATGAAGCAGCAGCTCTGCCCAAAATACTGCTACGCTGCCCAGGGTTTTGTGACCTTCCTCCTTGTTGCACCCCTTGGTTTCAGGGTGCATCTTCAAATCCCATCCCTCCCAACTACTGCCCACTGAGTGCATCAGCAAATCCCACCCTGCAACTATTACCTCACGGACTCCATCAAATACCATATCCCAACAACTGCCCCATTGGGTACATCGTCAAATCCTTCCCCCGACAATTATGCAAATGAGTGCATCACTAAATTCCACCCCCCCAATAACTGCCTCACTGAGTGCATTAGCACATTCTACGCTCTAACAATTGCCTCGCTAAGTTACAGTAAATTAACTGGGGTTAGACGCTGCAGAATTTGTTATCTCAGTAGACCACTGTGAGTCCTGCTAAGCTGCGTACCTATGCTTTATAAAAGGTGGCACTGAACTACTTGAGGTCTTACTTGGGTATAAAAGGGCTTTTAGCAATGTTGAGTGTTTGGTACATTAAGCACTGCCGGATAGAGCATGTGAGAGGCACCCCCACCAACAGTGTGAGCTGGAGGAAAGAACGAGACGCTCTTAATATTTTACAAATTTTGGAATGCACTGCAGCTTCTTATCTTCCTTGCCTTCTCCCCAACGACATTAACATTGAGCAGAGGAGTGGGTAGTGCACAGGCAGTTTCACAGGAACATGTTGATACACTTCAAACATTTCCTAACTCTTGATGACACCAAGCTCAGCGTCTGCAGACA
The DNA here is from genome assembly GCF_053455715.1 of Rhinoraja longicauda. Classification (NCBI taxonomy): domain Eukaryota; kingdom Metazoa; phylum Chordata; class Chondrichthyes; order Rajiformes; family Arhynchobatidae; genus Rhinoraja; species Rhinoraja longicauda. Next base: position 18,694,444 of record NC_135978.1, read on the forward strand.
GACGCCTGCCAAGAAACTATCTATTTCAGAAAGTTTAGTTAAACTTCTGCATTTTGTCAACCGAACCCCATGAAATTTCAGGGAATTTAAAAAAAAAAATCTTGCAAATAGCCTGTGTCTGCTTGATGTCACTTTGCATCATGTATTCTTTTTAGACTTGAAGAAGATGGCAAGATTTCACTGCAGATGTATCATTCACAAGATAAATCTAAACAATAATTTTTTTGACATTTATTAGAAGAGCACAAAATACTTCTCGACAAAAATTCTAAGGTGCATTTTGGAACTGCTCAGAACTAGGAATACAGTTAACTTTCACAATTCTGATTCAACTTTGCATCCTGGGTTGGAAATGAATGTTAATGACTTACTTGTGGCAGTTCAGTTTATTTGTCAAACATGTTAGGTCTTAGAATGTTGATATTGATAAGTGTTTCAATGCAGAAACATGGAGTTATACAAGACACCACAATGTTTTGTTTATGTAAATAGCATTATATTCATTTTTTAAAATATAATGCTGAACTCTAGCCAACATATCTCCAGTTGGGCGGCACAGTGGTGTAGTGGTAGAGTTGCTGCCTTATAGCAACGGAGACCCAGATTCGATCCTGACTGCGGGTGCTGTCTGTACAGAGATTGTACGTTCTACCCGTGACTGTGTGCGTTTTCCCCGGATGCTCCGGTTTCCTCCCACTCTCCAAAGACCTATAGGTTTGTAGGTTAATTGGCTTCGGTAAAAATTGTAAATTGTTCCTCGTGTGTAGGATAGTGCAAGTGTATAGGCAATTGCTGGTCGGCGTGGACTCCATGGGCCGAAGGGCCTGTTTCCCTGCCAAAGTCTAAAGTGAAAGTCTAAAGGGAAAGCTGTGCCACGGAGCAATGTGTTTGGCAGAACATGGTTAGGAAGGCACTCTCGGTGGTCAAATTGACTCTGTGTTCAGTGTGGAGTTTGCACTGTCTCCCTATATCTGCATGGATTTCTTCCACATCTTAAAAACGTGCGGGTTGGTATTTTAATTGCTCACTGTAAATTTCTTCTAATGTGTGGGTGGGTGGTAGAATCTGGGGGGAGTTGATTGAATAAAAATTGGGATTAAAGTACGATTTGTATAAATGGGTGTCTGATATTCACTGAGGGCTTGGTGGGCTGAAGGGACTGATCCGTGTGGCTTCCATGTGTCTCTATGGCTATGATGATAAACACGCTCCAATATATGAACCGCCGCCAGGGCTTTAGAAATTCCCTGATAAGCGCAATGCACACCACATGCATTCACGTGAAGATAAAACGGCAACTTACTGCGGCTCCTAGATTGTCTACACCTGGTGCAGAGTAACACAAGGATCCCAAGTGGAAGAGTGAAGAGGATGGAGAGCCCGGCCCACCATAGCTCTGCTTGGTTCATCCCTCTACCTGGAGATCAAAAGACAGAAGCATTTTAATGAAGTACTGGTGCTATGTTACTGTCACCATGTTCCGACATTGACTAGACCCTTGATGAGGGCAGGAAGATTGCGAAGAAGCCAGTTTTGCCCACATCACAATTACAGGTGAGAAAGCCCATTAGTTAACTCTTAATTCACAAAGATCCCTCCCTTTTTGCTCTATCCCAATGACTCTTCAAATGGTTCCATGATTTTCACCCCTCATCTCCTCCCAGATTTTGATTGCATACATTATCATCTCTGCGCGTCAACCTCCTTCACTGGTCAGAATTACATTTACATTTTACATGCACAGGTCTGGATAACCAATTGCTGGATGTCCCCTTTCAGGCTCAAGATCGCAAACTTCCTTCATCTTCTCGATTCCAAGGACCAGGCTCCTTAATCCTCCGGGGCTACTATATTTTCCTTGAGGCTTTGGAAATGATGCAGATTGATCAGAGCTTTGTCAATTAACATTTTACCCACTTTGTTAGCTGCTGCTCTTTACTGATATGACGTTAAGGCCCTTTCACTTTCACCACGCTTAGTTCAGCATGAATGCCACTGACTCGAAAAGCTGCACGCCTTATTGCATTCTTCCTCCTTCCCCAACTGCACCCACTCATGCCCTTGGCCTCCCTGGTGACCCACACCATCCCATTAATGACTTGACTCAAGTCTTCATACTCCTAGTTTGCTGTCTTTGCCATTTGTCATCTGCATTTAAACTCTTTAGCTTTTCACAATGTGCACTTCGCTTTTTCTACAATGTGGTTTAATGGCTTGCGGATTTTTTAAAAAACAATTATAAATAGATTAAAATCAAAGGCATCACGTGTTGCAGAATTATAAAAATTACTTGCCCAAAGTTCAGTGAAAAAATAGTCATCTAGTGGAATCAGCAATCTGAGATATCTACGGGAATTCATCATATCACCCTGACAATCAGTCACACAATGCTTGAAACAGAGAACTGCAGATGCTGGTTAATTCACAAAAATAGACAAAGTGCTGGAGTAACTCAGCAGGGCAGGCACCATCTCTGGAGCACATGGATAGGTGACGTTTCGGGTCTCGACCCTTCTTCAGACTGAAGAAGTCTCGACCCGAAATGTCACCGATCCATGTTCTTCAGAATGTTGTACATTACTGTGACGTCCACCATGCAAAGACATTTGGAGAGAAAGCTGGATCCAGCTGTGCCTGGAAAAACCATTGGTGGCCACTCACAGGACAATAATGGCTCACCAATCCAATGCCTGTCAGATGAGCCACTGTCTTTTTTTTTTCTGACCCTTGTTCTCAAATGACACGTTCCCATGTGACTCAACACCACGCCAAACCAGTCAATGACACTGCCGGCCCTCTACACCAAGCCCAGCGGTGCACACTGCCTGATCCCTGGTTCCCGAGGCCCAGGTCTCCAACCTGGGCATCTGCCCTTGCCATCCCTGAGGCCATCAATAGAGACTTGGGTCTCCAGTCCCACAATCAGCATCATTGCTTAACACACCGTTGGCCTACTCGATGATGTGGATGGTGCCATGCTGTACATATTTGGGTGCATTCGAATTTCTAGGGCAGTATGTCTAAAAGTCCAATCCACGTTAGTGGAATATGTATAAGTTCAGGACTTCTGCATAACCAACACAACTTCCCATTGTACCCAAGGTCATCAAGCCCATGTTCCATCCATCACTTGGACGTGGCACCACCACCGTACACCTTGGCTGCGGATTCAGGAACAAGCTCATCATGGCTTCTTTGACAAAACCTTCCAAACCCAGGCTTTCAAAACAAGAGCTAAAACAACACAAGTGCCAGATATACAAAGACACCGCCATCTCTAAATTCTCTAAGCCGTATACCTTTCTGATGTCGGACCATAGCTATCATTCATTCACAGTCCTTGGGACAAAACCCTGAAATTTCCTATTGCTCAGCAATGACCTTTACATGGTCAATACACAGTTCATTACATGGACTGCTGTGGTACAAGAAGGAAGATCATCTCTCCCTCAAGGTGGTGCAGCGGTTGAGTTGCTGCCTTACGGTGCTTGAAGCTCCAGAGACTCAGGTTCAATCCCGACCACGGGTGCTGTCTATACAGAGTTTGTACGCTCTCTCCGTGACTGCATGGGTTTTCGCCGAGATCTTCGGTTTCCTCCCACATTCTAAAGACATACAAGTTTGTAGGTAAGAGATATAAGAAAATAACTGCAGATGCTGGTACAAATCGATTTATTCACAAAATGCTGGAGTAACTCAGCAGGTCAGGCAGCATCTCGGGAGAGAAGGAATGGGTGACGTTTCGGGTCCAGACCCTTCTTCAGACTGATGAAACCATCAGTCTGAAGAAGGGTCTCGACCCGAAACGTCACCCATTCCTTCTCTCCCGAGATGCTGCCTGACCTGCTGAGTTACTCCAGCATTTTGTGAATAAATCAAGTTTGTAGGTAAATTAGCTTGGAATAAGTGGAAATTGTCCTTAGTGTGCGTGGGGTAGTGATAATGTGCGGGGATCGTTGGTCGGTGTGGACCTGGTGGGCTGAAGTGCCTGTTCCTGTGCTGTGTCTCTAAACTAACCTAAACTAAAAGCAACAAGAGGTAAAATAATTGAAAACCTGGAAGAGCACAGTCAATGGTCCAAGGAAGGTTTAATTTGGGTATTTGACCTCTGGAGCCCAACCCACCATTAGAATCGATAATGGCCATTTTAACAAATTAACCCACCCTTGTTCCACATTGAAATCTGATTTAAAATTCTGGACACCTCTTTGATCTACTCGGTATTAAAAAGGGTTGCAGTGCTCGTGGGCTGGGGCCCTCACAAACTGTCCCACCAATAAAGCATCTTTTCCTTTTGGTTCACTGTTGGTAACCTGTCAGTGCACAGTACGATCCCACCAGCAGGAATGTGATGGATACAAGAACCAGCTTGACGAGACCATGTGAGAAATCTCTTCAGGAGAGCATCAGAGATGACTCCACTGCTCTCAGGAAACATGACATTTTCCACAGTTTAAAGTTGGCTTCATATCTGGGGACATCATGGTTTCTCCCAGCAAGCCGAGGCCAACCTCATCCGTTTTAAAGACCGATGTCAAATGACCCCTGGAATTGTGAGGTAATTAATTCTGGGAGAGTTGAAAAGCAGAGGAAAATGTCGACTTCATGGGAAAGCCTTCAAAAGGGGCAAAAAGACTTAGAGACTCAGACACACAAATTATTACATGTTAATGGAAAAACAAGCAATGTGTAAGAATGATTTTAACCCAACCTGCCTAGTGAGGCAGAGTGGGGTCGAGTCTCTAGAGAGAAATCAAACTGGGCTGGCACCTGTGCTACAGTTATATCGTTACTTAAACATTTATAAATAAAAGCATCAAATACAAAAGCAGAGACAAACCGACTCAAATTGTTAGTCAGACTGCAGCTGAAAAACAATTCAGACCAAAGTGACTCATTGAGATGTCACCAGTAGTGAGAGGCGTCAGTGTTGAGAGAAACCAAAGGAACTGGTGTTCTTCACCTTGCCGGATAGTTAAAAGCAGAACGTTTTAATAGGAGCAGTATCACAGCACAGAGAGACCACTAGAAACAGTGGTGGAACAAAATGCTAAGCGGCTTTTAAGAGATAAGTGTTTAAATACGAGTAAAGGGAAACATTAAAAAGCGAGACCTCTTTTAAAACCCAATCTATGTGAGCAGGGGAATATGGTCACCATTGCAGGTTTTGTTAAATGTAATTGATGTCAAACAATGTCATCCTTTGTTGCAACGACGCTACACACTATCTAATTAACGTTGCGCTGACAATATTCATTGTCATTCACTGACAAAAAATTCCATTCTAATGTCGAATCCAATTTTGCAAACTTCAGAACAAATGACGCAAGTAAGTATTGATAACGCTATTTGGTTTAACATTTGGTTTAATATGCCCGTGTACATTTCTTAGAATCGCAAGGTATTTTTCTGAATCTTGCAAAGGGCACAAACATGAGCCATGGCCTGTGTCATCTGCTCCAGGCACTGAGCGATATGAACAGACCGTGTTTTATCCATCTCACCAAGGAATCGATGTGCCATGGCAGTCACATCACGTGTCCAGTCCAAATATTGCCACCATCACGCGAGTGGGGTCAGATTTGACCAGCCAACCTTTCCCAGGTCAATTATGCCCCCACGTTCCATTCACAATCTTTCCACCACACTCTACAAAAACAGAGCGGCACAGTGGCGCAGCTGGTAGTGCAGCTCTCTCACAGCACCAGAGACCCGGGTTCGATCCTGACCTCAGGGGCAGTCTGTATGGAATTTGCATGTTCCCCTTCTGACCCGAGTGGGTTTCCTCTGGGTGCTCGGGTTTCCTCCAACATCCCAAAGACTTGCAGGTTTGTAGGTTAATTGGCCACTGCAATTTGCCCCCAGTGTGTAGGGAGTGGATATTGAAGTGGGATAGCATAAAACTAGTGTAAACGGATGATCGATGGTCAGTGTGGATTCAGTGGGCCGAAGGGCTTGTTTCCATGCTGTATCTCTAACCTAAACTAAACCCACTTGACCAGCTGAATCTTGACCTCTTCTGGACTATCGTGACATGACTTTTATCTCTCATCACCTCACAGATGGGCCATAAGCAAATTAGAGACCGTTTTGATTTCACAGAAATAATGATGAAGCCAATCCACATGTTCCCGATGTTGGGGGAGTCCCGAACCAGGGGCCACAGTTTAAGAATAAGGGATAGGCCATTTAGAACGGAGATGAGGAAAAACTTTTTCACTCAGAGAGTTGTGAAGCTGTGGAATTCTCTGCTTCAGAAGGCAGTGGAGGCCAATTTTCTGGATGCTTTTAAGAGAGAGTTAGATAGGGCTCTTAATGATCAAGGGATATGGGGAGAAGGCAGGAATGGGGTACTGATTGTGCATGATCAGCCATGATCACGGTGAATGGCGGTGCTGGCTCGAAAGGCCGAATGGCCTACTCCTGCACCTAGTGTCTATTATTATCTATTGTCACTCAGAAAATTTAACATCAAATTAGCCAGTGATGTGCAGCCAGGTGGCAGACTCCCAATTTCTGTAATGTGATGGCAGAAATTTAAAATTATTTTCTTGCGAAGGTGAAAGCTGAACAGATTTATCACCCATGTGTCCATCAAGCTCAATCTTCTCACATTGTGCTTTGCATTTCTCTTGCACCAGTGAGTAAGGGGGCAAATGCCTAGTGTGCCTGCAGAGAAGTGGGTGGTGCGGAAAACAAACCCAGAGCAGGACCAGCTATCTACACCACTTGTCTGACTCAATTCCTTCATCCCACTCCCCCCGCCCCCCCACCCCCCACCCCCTACCCCTCCTTGACCACGAGGATGGAGTTAGTTTGTTGGGATGCCAATGTAGCAGGTGAAAGGTCATGTGGTGAAACCTCCCAGAATATGTTGACCAAAGTTGCTGATCCAACCTGTAACACCTTTGTTAATCTATGATACATGTCCATGAGTTAATCTGCTTTATAGATCTATTTGTACATCAGCCACATTGGGTGGATACCGTGTTGAACCTACACAGGTGGAGGCCAATCACCCACTGGTCCATGCTAGCTTCCAGGAAAGCAGTCCTATCAATCCTTTCCTCCTCTGCTTTCTTGTACAAATGTATACTCGCTCACCTATGCCCATCAGCTCCCTTTTGATTGTTGTTCTGCCACTTATCTACACAGCAGGGGTAATGTACAGCAGCCATTAAAATTCCAACCTGCCCAGCTTTGGGATGTGGGAGGAATTTGGAACCGCCAAACGCCCACCGGGTAAGCATGCAACTCCACACAGACAGCACCCGAGGTCGGAATCAAACCTGGGCTGCTGGAAGTGTGAGGCAGCAGCAGCAGATGCTGTACCACAACAACCTGTGAGAGAACTTTCACTTTACAATAGGCTTGATAGGAAGCTTGTTTTCCCTCAGATATTAAAAGTTCTTAGTTATTTTTAAGGACCTGTGCTTTCAAGACGCTAGAGCAGGAAGATATTTTGGTCAATGACAAAAGAGGCTTTCCTTTGAGTGCAAAAGGAACTAGAAGTACAATATTTTCAAACCTGTCAAATGTCTTACAACTTCACTAAATAATTGCGTTGAAACCACACCTTGGAAACCAGCCAGTGAAAGCAAATAAAACTGCAGAAATCTGCAACGAAATATAAAAAATGACTGGCAAAGTTCTTCCAGCATTTTCTGCTTCTGTTTATAAGCAAACCATTTGCTCAGCCACTCTGCAATATGCTTAACTTGCTATCAATTTCAATCAATTTTTCACAGCACAATTATTCCGACTATTGCCCCATTCAATAAATGTTAGGGTTTGGATTAATGGCAACATATAACTTAAAGAACAGCAAGAGCACCCTTTCTATTATCAAAGCAATCTATCGCTACAGACAGTATCACACACATCAAGAGTGCCCTGAAACAATTTGTCCTTTTGTGGGACAGTGTTCAAGTTCTTACAGATTCGATACACAGCCTTCATTTTTGCTCGGATTCTGAGAACTACATGAGGGTGGCAGGGTGGTAGAGTTGCTGCCTTACAGCGACAGAAACTCGGGTTCAATCCTAAGCACGAGTGCTGACTGTACGGCGTTTTTACGTTCTCCCTGTAACCACATGGGTTTTCACCAGGTGCTCTGGTTTCCTCCCACACTCCAAAGACATGCAGGTCTTTTAGGTTAATTGGCTTTGGTAAAAATTGTATATTGTCCCTGGTGTGTAGATATTTGGCAGTGTACGGGGTAATCGCTGATCGGCACAGGCTCGGTGGGTGGAAGGGCCTGTTTCTGCGCTGTATCTCCAAACTAAACTATACTACATTTAAGAACTCTGATCTCAGTCAGAATAATAATTATAATAATAATGTATTTTATTTATATAGCGCTTTTCATATACTCAAAGACGCTTTACAGAGATTTAGAGAACATAGGGAAATTAATAAATAGATAAATAAGTAAATAAATAAACGAACAGAGAAAGGAGACAGAAGGTGAGGTGACCTTCAGTGGTTGAAGGCAGTACTGAACAGGTGAGACTTCAGCGAAGTTTTGAATGTGGTGAGTGTGGAGGAGTCTCTAACGTTTTGGGGTAGTGAGTTCCATAGGGTGGGAGCAGCGATGGAGAAAGCCCTGTCCCCCCAGGATCTGAGTTTGGTCCGGATGTGGGGGGATAGGAGATTGGCAGCAGCAGAGCGGAGGGTGCAGGTGGGAGTGTGCCTGTGGAGGAGGTCAGTCAGGTAGGATGGGGCCAGGTTATGGAGGGCTTTGTAGGTAAATAGGCAAAACCATCTTAAAATTGGAGCTTCAATAACTCCAAGTGAAATCAGAAAATTTTCCTTTCACACAAAGGTGAGTGTAAATCTACTTGTAAAACTGCAATGTTGGGTTGATCAGGTCTAACCCAGTCACTTGGCGTAAAGGACGAGGTAACTTCAATGAATTTCAAAAATAATTAATAGAATTACATAGCATGGGATGACACCATGTGGCCTGCTACACCTGGCCTAGTTATTTGAAGTCTATTAGTTTCTGTTTCTTATGCAAATTTGTTCCCTTGTAGTCTTCAAGTCATAGAGCTATACAGCACGGAAACAGGCCCCATAGCCCAATTTGTCCGTGCTGATCGACATGATGTCACATCGACACTAGTTCATTACATTTTGACTACATTTGCCTGCATTTCACCCATATCCCTCTAAACCTTTTCTATCCATATACCTTTTAAATGCTGTTGTAGCATCTGCCTCAACTACCTCCTCTGGTAGCATGTTCCATATACCTACCACCCACTGTGTGAAAAAGTTGTCCCTCAGATTCCTATTAAATCTTTCCCTCTCACTTTAAAACTACGTCCTCTGGTTCTTGAATCCCTACCCTGGGTGAAAGACTCTGCCTATCAGTTCCACTTCAACGAGTTGTCAAATTCCCTTTGGAAGTTGCCATTGGGTCTGTTTCTTCAGACCACAACAGCCAGATCACAACAGCCCGTGATCTCTTCATCTCTAAACTACGTGGAAGTAGTTTGCAGAACCTTCCAGTTCCTCTGTCTGTTCTATCAACACCCCTCACTCTCCAATCACCTCTGTTAAATCTGCACAATCTAGTCCAATGCAAGGAAGACAATCCCAACTCTTCTAGTCATCATTTAACGGGAGATATTGGAGCTCCATAAACATTTCCTCTATTTCCCAGAAAGCAGAGAACCTGTCCAGGGTTTTGACTTGCTGTCCTCTTCATATCATCATCATATATCTACAGCCGGAAACAGGCCTTTTCGGCCCTCCAAGTCCGTGCCGCCCAGTGATCCCCGTACATTAACACTATCCTACACCCACTAGGGACAATTTTTACATTTACCCAGCCAATTAACCTACATACCTGTACGTCTTTGGAGTGTGGGAGGAAACCGAAGATCTCGGAGAAAACCCACGCAGGTCACGGGGAGAACGTACAAACTCCTTACAGTGCAGCACCCGTAGTCAGGATCGAACCTGTGTCTCCGGCGCTGCATTCGCTGTAAAGCAGCAACTCTACCGCTGCGCTACCGTGCCGCCTTGTTTGGCCCAACTCCAATAATGCATACGTGTTTTTCCATTGGGAGCTTTTTTTTAGATCACTGGTTCCTTTGTGTAATGGTGGTCACTCCTCACTTTCTGCCCCACATCTACCCACTCCAAACACAGCGTTAGATGTTCTTTCAATTTGCTTTTTTTTCCATTCGGTAACACCGATGATGCATTCCAGTTAAGTATTTGAAGAGTTTTATAAATAACTATGAGTGACCATTCTGCTCCTTCATTTCAGACTGTTGTTCAATAAAATGATGACTAACCTGCAGCTCATCTCTATTTAACATGCGACGAAGAACATACAACAGTACAACACCAGGCCTTTCTGCCCACAATGACAGTGTTGATGCACAATGACTCTAAACTAACCTTCTCTGCCTGCAAGTGCAAGTGATCCACATCCCTCCATATCAATGGGCCTATCGAAAAGCTTCTAAAGTGCCTCTATCGTCTCTGCCTCCACCACCACCACTGGAAAGTAGTTCCAGGCACCCACCACTCTCTGTGTAAAAAAATGTTTTCCCTATCTGTACATCTTATTATTTTATATATTTCTAATCAAGTTTCCGCTCAGCCTTTGACGCTCCAGAGAAAACAATCCACGTTTGTCTAAACTTGGTGCTAAAATCCAGGCAGCATTCTGGTCAGTCTCATCTGCACCCTCTCCAAAGCGTCTGCATCATTCCTGTAATGGGGCGACTAATACTAGACAATAGACAATAGACAATAGGTGCAGGAGGAGGCCATTCAGCCCTTCGAGTCAGCACTGCCATTCAATGTGATCATGGCTGATCATTCTCAATCAGTACCCCGTTCCTGCCTTCTCCCCATACCCCCTGACTCCGTTATCCTTAAGAGCTCTATCTAGCTCTCTCTTGAATGCATTCAGAGAATTGGCCTCCACTGCCTTCTGAGGCAGAGAATTCCACAGATTCACAACTCTCTGACTGAAAAAGTTTTTCCTCATCTCAGTTATAAATGGCCTACCCCTTATTCTTAAACTGTGGCCCCCTTGTTCTGGACTCCCCCAACATTGGGAACATGTTTCCTGCCTCTAACGTGTCCAACCCCTTAATAATCTTATACGTTTCGATAAGATCTCCTCTCATCCTTCTAAATTCCAGTGTATACAAGCCTAGTCGCTCCAGTCTTTCAACATATGACAGTCCCGCCATTCCGGGAATTAACCTAGTAAACCTACGCTGCACGCCCTCAATAGCAAGAATATCCTTCCTCAAATTTGGAGACCAAAACTGCACACAGTACTCCAGGTGCGGTCTCACTAGGGCCCTGTACAACTGCAGAAGGACTTCTTTGCTCCTATGCTCAACTCCTCTTGTTATGAACGCCAACATTCCATTGGCTTTCTTCACTGCCTGCTGTACCTGCATGCTTCCTTTCAGTAATACTGCACATTATACTTCACATACGGCCTGACTAAACCCTTATTAAGCTGCCACGTGACTAATATATTAAATGCCCCGACTGATAAAAATAACCATACCATACACATTCTTTAACTTTCTATCTACTTGCCATTTTCAGGGAGCTCTGGACCAGGACCCACGATCTCTCTGTACAACAATGCTATTAAGGGTCTTGCCATTAACTGTGTACTTTCCCTTTACAATCGGCATATTGCTGCAGTGGTAGAGCTGCTGCTTCACAGCACCAGAGACCCCGGTTTGATCCTGAATCCAGGAGCTGTCTGTATGGAATTTGTGTGTCCTCCCTGTGACCGTGAGGGTTTTCTACAGGTGCTCCGGTTTCCTCTCACATTTCAAACACGTGCAGGTTTGTAGGTTAATTTGCTTCTGTAAATTGCCCCTAGTGTATAGGAAGTGGATGCGAAAGTGGGATAACATAGAACCAGATCAATGGTAGGTGTGGATATGGTGGGCCGAAGGGTCTGTTTCCACGCCGTATCTCTACACTAAATTAAACTAGACTAAACTAATCCATGTTTCTGCCCTTTCTCTGTAAACATTTCCTCATAGTTTTTCAAAATAATGAGAGAGTTTGTGGAAGAAGATAGAGGAAGTTATAAACGTTGCCAAGTGTCGTAATAATCAGATGAAAAAGAAACAAAATAATTGTTAATAATCCAGCAAACAGATGTGGAAAAATCTTTACACTCAGGACAGTTTGGGGATTCTGAAACCGTTCTGAAAACATGATGGAGACAGCGTTCTAAAATACAAGAATTCTACAAATATTTGAGGACAAGAAACGTGTCATTTTTCCTTATGGAAAAATAAGGATGGGGATCCAAACAATGGTCTCCATTTGTTCTAAATGTTTCACTGAACACATCAATAAATTCAGCAGAGTCAGTCCCAAGATATCTCAGAAAAGCCATGGTCAAAAGCAGGATGGCACGGTGGCATAGTGGTAGAGCTCCAGTCTTACAGCGCCAGAAACCCGGGTTCAATTCTGGCTATGGGTGCTTGTCTGTACGGAGTTCGCACATTCTTCCCGTTACCTACGCGAGTTTTCGCCGAGATCTTCGGTTTCCTCCTACACGCCAAAGACGTCCAGGTTTGTAGATTAATTGGCTTGGTATGAATGTAAAATTATTGTAAAAATGTCCCTCGTGTGTGTGTAGAGTGTTAATGTGTGGGGATCACTGATCGGTGCGGATTCGGTGGGTCGAAGGGCCTGTTTCCGCGCTGTATCTCTGAACTAAACTAAACTAAACAATGATAGTGCACTAGGAAACCCAGCACAGTGAAGTCAATCGGTAAATACCAGCAACTTACCACAGGAAGTCAGACAACCTGAAATAGACTGAGAAACCCAACATTGCAGTAAAGAAAACCCTTCCCTAAAACATCTCAATGTAATGACAAAAATTATGAAATAAACCTCCCATTGCACTTCACCCAACATGATGATGCAATATAATTATGCAGGTTGTACCCCACGACCTGTGCGTATGTGGACAGAGTGGAGAAGCTGGGCAGCTCTCTTTGGCACAGAAGGGAGAGCCAGGAGATTTGACAGAGGTAATTAAAATCTTAAAGTGTTAGGACAGAAGAGATGGGAAGGGCCGGTCGCCCAATGTAGAAGGGCCAAGAGCTCGATGTAGGATGAACGTGATTCAGACAAGTGGCACAAGGAACTTATTTTTCTCACAAGCTTGTAGTCGATGTCTTGAGCAAGGGTAGTTGTGGGCACAGATTCAAGAACGTTCAGAAGAGGGCAAGATAAATATCTAAAAGGATAGAATTTGCAGAGTTACGGGCATAATCGTGGGAGTGGAGCTAGATGGTTGTACATGTGTGGAGCCAGCAGAGAACAGACAGGCTTAACACAGGCTTAAAACACAGACAGGCTTAATGGTCTTTGTGGATGCTGTGACCACAACTTTTCAGTTGTACAGGGCCCTAGTGAGACCGCACCTCGAGTACTGCGTGCAGTTTTGGTCTCCAAATTTGAGGAAGGATATTCTTGCTATTGAGGGCATGCAGCGTAGGTTTACTAGGTTAATTCCCGGAATGGCGGGACTGTCATATGTTGAAAGACTGGAGCGACTAGGCTTGTATACACTGGAATTTAGAAGGATGAGAGGAGATCTTATCGAAACGTATAAGATTATTAAGGGTTGGACACGTTAGAGGCAGGAAACATGTTCCCAATGTTGGGGGAGTCCAGAACAAGGGACCACAGTTTAAGAATAAGGGGTAGGCCATTTATAACTGAGATGAGGAAAAACGTTTTCAGTCAGAGAGTTGTGAATCTGTGGAATTCTCTGCCTCAGAAGGCAGTGGAGGCCAATTCTCTGAATGCATTCAAGAGAGAGCTAGATAGAGCTCTTAAGGATAGCGGAGTCAGGGGGTATGGGGAGAAGGCAGGAATGGGGTACTGATTGAGAATGATCAGCCATGATCACATTGAATGGCGATGCTGGCTCGAAGGGCCGAATGGCCTCCTCCTGCACCTATTGTCTATTGTCTATTGACCATGCAGATTCCTGTACTTACAAAATACCTACTCCCTTCAGGAGAGCAGTGAAACAACAGTGGCAAACATATCGAGTCGGAATGTAGAGCGGTCGGGGAAACTGGGAAAGGAGATGTGCGGAACGAGTTTTTTTTTTACAGAGAGTGGTGGTGGAAGCAGATACAATTGTGGCATTCAAGAAACCTGTATACAGACAAATGGATTCGCAGGAATCACGGATCACGTCCATGTCAATGGAGGGGGAGGGGGGGTCACGGTGAGGTGGAATGGTGGGAGTTTTAGGTTTTGCAGCAAAGGAGGGGAATAGCAATATACGCGATGATGGGGCTGCACCCGAGGAAGAAGTTTTTTTTTAGATTTTAGAGATACAGCGCGGAAACAGGCCCTTCGGCCCACCGAGTCCGCGCCACCCAGCGATCCCCGCACATTAACACTATCTTACACACACTAGGGACAATTTTTACATTTACCCAGTCAATTAACCTACATACCTGTACGTCTTTGGAGTGTGGGAGGAAACCGAAGATCTCGGAGAAAACCCATGCAGGTCACGGGGAGAACGTACAAACTCCGTACAGACGGCGCCCGTAGTCAGGATCGAACCTGAGTCTCCGGCGCTGCATTCGCTGTAAGGCAGCAACTCTACCGCTGCGCCACCGTGCTGCCAAGATGCAGTGGGAGGGCTCAATGAACAATGAGACGTGGAAGTCGGGAAACAGCGAGAGACAAAGGGAGGTCGGCAGTGCAGCATGGAAGGAGCGATACTGGTGAAGGCGGAGGAAAATGCAGTGGAGGAGAGAAGGAAGAGAAAGAAGGGAAGAGGGAAGTGGAGTGCAAAGGGAAGAGGGAGGTGGATTGATGGGTACTAAGATGCCGGGGAAGGGCAAAGTTGGAGTAATTGGAAGAAAAGTTCAGCGAGGAAAGACAAGTCAGCAATAAGAATTCTTAAGGCCTTTTGCACCAAAATTATTTAGGCCCCCATGATATCCCATCCTCCACTTCTGTGCCCGACTTTTAAGGGAGTGACTGCTAAGGGTGAGAGATTGGTCGGCAGCCACAGTGCCTAATGGAAAATAATCTGTAGTCTCAGTTGAAGTGGTTGTCAGCTAGCAGATTTACAAGCAATGAGACAAAGTAAGGTCTTGCAAAATGGCAGTTATTTTTACAAATTTCACAAGGCACTAATGAACCTGCAGGACGAGAGGCCAAGATGAAAAGAATAAACCGAGGATCAGCTCAACTTTCATTGTGGAAATGTTCACGTGGCTGGGGTGGAGATGGTTTGGAAGGTAGGTGTTTGACTCCGGTATGTGTTGTGCGCTGGGGCTGGGGGCTCCCAGGGATTGACACAAACAGTATATCCTATGGTGTTAATGTTGGTTTTAATCCCTTCCTGCTCAAGAGTTTGACGACATTTGGGACAGAGGTGGTAAAGCATGTGGTAAAGCCTGCCTTCCTTTCTAGAACTTGCTGGAGTTTAGAAGGATGAGGCGGGACCTCATTGAAACTTATCGAATAGTGAAAGGCTTGCATAGAATAGAAGTGGAGAGGATGTTTCCACTAGTGGGAGAGTCGAGGACTAGAGGTCATAGCCTCAGAATTAAAGGAAGTTCCTTTAGGAAGGAGATGAGGAGGAATTTCTTTAGTCAGAGGGTGGTGAATCTGTGGAATTATTTGCCACAGAAGGCTGTGGAGGCCAAGTCAATGGATATTTTTAAGGCAGAGATAGATAGATTCTTGATTAGTACGGGTGTCAGGGATTTTATGGGGAGATTTCTTCACTTGGAGAGCAAAGAATCCCTGGAATTCTCTACTGGAGGGCTGTGGAGGCTCAGTCACCAAGTATCTCGAGATTGATTATTTGAGTATCAAATGAATCATAGGCCTGAAGTGCTGAGGTGTAAGATCAGACGTGATCTCGCTGACTGATCGAAACAGGCATGCAGGCCTGATAAGCCTTCTGTTGCCTCTACCTTTGTTCTTAATTAAAACGTATGAGAAACAGAAGATAAAATGCAAACATTGAACTCTCTGAATTAGCAAGGGAAAGGTTTCAAGGGAAGCAAAAGGGGCTACTCCTACGGTCACAAAACCTGGTTGGCATGAACGGTTTGGGCCGAAGGACCTGTTTCCGTGCTGTATGACTCTACGATTGTCTTGTAAGGTGCACTGACTGAGAGCGGGAGTTAGTTGCCATTGTTTCAGACCTGGGCTGGTATCCACAGCTGGACAGCCACTGGGTTCGGGTCAACAGAGCAGGATGTAACACGGTGGGCAGTGACAGGGGCAGGAGAGGCCTTCTCAACCTTCCCCGTGGCTGCACCACTGCAGACCATCTACCCCAGATCACCTGGCCATCAACTCCCCCAGTCCCGATGCAAGGTTTGGCCACCAAATGTCCACCATCCCCCTCCCTCCCTCCCTCCACAGATGCTGCCTGACCCACTCAGTTCCCCTGCAGTTTGTTTTTATCGTATCCCTGATCTTTTAAAAATATTGTTCTTAGACAGTCCCCCTAATTTAGGAGATTAGTTTAACCTGGCGGCATGTTTGGGATGGACATTGTGGGTCAAAGGGTCTGTTCAGGTGCTGCATCAGTCCGATCCAAAACATCACCTATCCATGTTCTCCAGGGATGCTGCCTGACCCGCTGAGTTACTCCAGCACTTTGTGTCTTTTTTTTGGTAAACCAGCATCTGCAGTGCCTTGTCTCTACTGTTCCTGTGCTGTTCCATGTTCTAACTTTCCACTCCCTTCTCCTGTATCTCTATGCACTGTAAATGGATCGATTGTAATCACGTATTGTCTTTCTGCTGACTGGTCACTGAGACCCTATTATCTTTGTTGAGCACAGCAGGGGGATGGTGGGCAGGTGGGCTGGATAGTCTGAACCTAGATCCTCTCAGTCGCCAACCCCCCTCCCCCAGACATCAGACAGACCACTACACTCCCCGCCAACTCAAGACCACTTTACTTGCATTAATAATTCGTGAAAGTCTATTTTTTTAAAAAAGTTTCAGCATTAGAGTTGATTTGAAGGGCTTGTCCCCGGTTTAAAGTTCAGCGTCAAACCACAGAGTGCTGGAGGGACACGGCGGGTCAGGAAGCATCTGTGGAGGGGATGGGTGGGCGAAGCTTCGTGGTCGGGACCCTGCTTGGTTCAGATTTTAAAAGCTCGGTATGATGATAGTTTGTTTGAACACAGCGATCCCCCACCTTGCTGTGTAGCAGCGGCTCTGGGACCAGAGCCCGGGACTGGTACAAGTGCCCGGGTCTATTACACAGGTGACCGGTCTCCTGATCTGGGACCAATGACTGGTCTCCGGGACTGGCACAAGCGGCCGGTCTTTAGTAACTTGTCCGTTTCTTTGTTGAACTGAATGAAGGCGCATGTTGCAATCACAAGCGCCTGGACAGTTGGTTGGGCAGAAAACAGCCCAGACTGTAAGATAGAGGAGGGCTGCGCCTCTTTTTTTCACGAGCAGCCAGCTCTTGTACGGTCGGTGTCAAACCATCTACATGACCCTTGGACGTGCCACCTGCCGTTGTTCCTTTCTGTCCATAAACTACCTTTCCATCAAATTCATCCACTTGGAATTCATCCCGGGACTGGTACAAGTGGCCGGTGTCCTGATCTGGGTCTATCCCCGGGTCTATTACAGGTGACCGGTCTCCTGATTTGGGACGAGTGGTCCCCGGGTCTATTACAGGTGGCCGGTCCCTCGGGCTGGGACGAGTGGTGGGTCCCGGGTCCCCGGGTCTGTTACAAGTGGCCGGTGCCCGGGTCTATTACAGATGACCGGTGTCCTGATCTGGGACGAGTGGTGGGTCCCGGGTCCCCGGGTCTGTTACAAGTGGCCGGTGCCCGGGTCTATTACACAGGTGACCGGTCCCTCGGGCTGGGACGAGTGGCCGGTCCCGGGTCCCCGGGTCTGTTACACAGATGACCGGTGTCCTGATCTGGGACGAGTGGTCCCCGGGTCTATTACAGGTGGCCGGCCCCGGGACTGGTACAAGCGGCCGGTCCCCGGGTCTATTACACAGATGACCGGTGCCCTGATCTGGATCGAGTGGCCGGTCCCGGGTCCCCGGGTCTATAACAAGCGGCCGGTCGTCCCCCCCCCGGCTCCCCGGCTAGTCCTTACCTGCAGCTTCAGGGGTTCCTCCCGAGCCCGCTCATCCTGCCCCGACCTCGGCGACACGGACGGGCCCGGCGGGGAGAGGCGGGGAGGGGAGGGGATGGAGAAGGAGAAGCGGTCTCGCTGTAGTTTCCGCTGCTTAGTCTGAGCCTCGGCGCCACATCCGCTCCTCTGAGCTGAGCCTGAGCCTGAGACTGAGACTGAGCGGCCCCTGGGCTCCTGGAGGGTCGGCCTGGCCTGGCCCGGGGGGGGGGTGGAGGGTCGGCCCGGGGGGGGGGTGGAGAGAGACCTCCGCCAGGGAATGACTTGAGCCCCCGCTCCCCCCCCAAGCGCCCCTGCTCTCCATTACACTCCACCTGTCTGAAGAAGTCTCTCCCTCCACAGATGCTGCACGACCCGCTGAGCTCCTCCAGCACTTTCGCTTTTTTTGCTCAAGGTTCCAGCATCTGCAGTTCCTCGTGTCTCCCCTTTTTGTTTGTCCTCTTCGGTCCCGATCCCCAGCAGCTCAAAGCAGAAAGAGTTGCGCTCTCCAGGTACTTTTTTAATATTTTAAAATAGGCTTAATTCATCATAAGTATATCTGACATGCACCTTCTTTACATTTACATAGACGTTTGTATTGTTACATAGGGTTATGTGGTCTTTTTGTAATGTTATTTAGTTGTAGTGTAGAAACAAGGAACTGCAGATGCTGGTTTGCAAAAATAGACACAAAGTGCTGGAGTAACTCAGCGGGTCAGGCAGCATCTCTATAAATGATGGTCAGTCTGAAGAAGGATCTCGACCCGAAACGTCACCCATTCCTTCTCTCCCGAGATGCTGCCTGACCTGCTGAGTTACTCCAGCATTTTGTGAATAAATACCTTCGATTTGTACCAGCATCTGCAGTTATTTTCTTATACTATATAGCATCTCTATAGAACATGGACAGGTGAGGTTTCGGGTCGGGACCTTTATTCAGAACTAATTTATAGTGTTTGCTCATTTTATGTAAAAGGCACCAATGTCTCTGTGCCTGTGGACAGGACACGCTTTGAGTGAGAGACGGTTACGCGGGACCCAACCCCTTAGGGCCCAGTGGCAGCAGCACCTCAGTTGCAACCAAGCTGTGATGCTTTTTGCAATGCATCGATGGAAGTTTGTAAGAGCCGTTGACAACATGCCAAATCTACACAGTCTCCTAAAGAAGTAGAGGTGTCGGTGTTTCATCTTGGCCAGAGCTTCAAAGTGGTTGGTTTACAACAGATTCTTGGTAACATTTACTCTGAGGAACTTGAAGCTCTCACCTACTTCCACTTCTGCACCATTGATGCTGATTGGAGAAAGTGCTTAACCATGCCTCCTGAAGTCGAGAACCAGCTCCATTTTTTTAAAATCAAAAATATTTATTCAAATATTAAAATAATAGATACAATACAATAAAACCAAAACAGAACCCACCACCAGAATACTATACAAACAAATATACCAATTGAAACTATTATACAATTATATTACAATCCCCATCCAGGATACATCCAATCCCCCGCGGTGCCCAGCGGTCCCGGAAATCCTCCAGGATGCCCGTGGACAGCGCGCAGTCCCTCTCCAACACCACCCGGGCGCGGATGTAACCCCGGAAAGGGGGTAGGCAGCTGGCTCGGTCAGAGCCCAGAGAACTAGCTCCATGGTGGTGTTGACAATGAGGGAGACGTTGTGGCCTGATACCACGTTGCAAAGCTCTCTATCTCCTTTCAGTACTCTATCTCATCATTGCTCAAAATCCAGCCCGCCACTCTGGTAGTCATCTGCAAACTTGTAGAAAGAGTTGGAGCAGAATTGCTGCTGTGCACCGCTGGTGCAGTAGAGTTCAAGCTGAGGGGCGCATTGAAGGTGCAGCCCATGTAAGGGGTTAACATTAGGAATGCAGCTGTGTGGGTTTTATTGCAGGAGTGTAAAAGCTCCAGCTCGGATTATATTGCTGGGACATCCTGGGGCATCCTGTTTGTCAGCATGTCACGGTTTATGGCTGATCCATCCTCTGATATCAGCAACCGGGGCGTTCAAAGCTTTGAAGTGTTAAGAAGAACATCTTGTCATGTGGACTGCCCTTTGTTCCCAAGAAAGAAGAGGTCACGATGGACACCGCCGGACATGGAGGTCCCGAAGGACACATAAAGATTTATAGGGCGTTGTAAACTTGCCATATAAGGCAGCGATGGGAAAATACTGGCACATGTATTTAGGGTATAAAAGGTGTGTAAATGTAAGCTTTCGGAGAGAGAGGCTACACTAGCTGCCTGAGCGTTTCTGAACGCTCCGGTGCCTAGGCTCTCTCCTACCTGGGTGAGTAGAATAAAGAGGTTAAACGAATTTGGTTGTCTGACTATTCTGTTAATAGGCCACAAACTACAACACCCACATTAAGGCTCTGTGGGGGACGATCACAGTCTAGGGTCCTCCTTCTGCTGGGCATTGAGGGGTTGCATTTGATGGGGAACATCCCTCAAACTAGGGATGGGATATCACCCACAGACAACATCAGTGGCAAGGGTGTTTTGTGCAAAGTCAGGTGCTAACACCACTGAGTATGACACTGGTAATATGGAACATATGGCACTAAGAATGTATTCAGAATTTTTGCAGGGTTTTAGTTTTGTATGTATTTGTATCACGAATAAAGCTTATTTATGAAAGAAAAATAAGTCCCTCAGCACATACTCCTGCAGGCAGCACCCTTCCCCTGTGGACATCTTCAATTTCCCTCCATTCAGGTCATTTGCAATAAACCCCCTCTTCCTGAGGCAGAGTTTCAGATCAGCATTGTTCTTTGCATAACACCAAGCTTTGTGACATCACTTCTAACTCAAGGTTATTACCCTTTGGGTTGACAAACAATTGTTCAGTGACCAACCTTCGTAAATTATCGTTTAGTTATCTTGGAGTCTGAGCCAAATTTATGCCACAGGAGGTCATTCAGCAATTCATCTACCACAGTCGAAATAGAAGCACTCGGGCTCACCTACCTCCCAGCTCTGGGTCTGCAGTTCTGCTGGTTACGCCACTTCATCTACATTTCCCAGTCAGGTGCGATTCTACCTCAAACACCCTGTCAGGCAGTGAGTTCTTCACCCCGACCTCTCACTGAATAAATAAACTTTCTTCCTATCCCCTCTAATTATTCTACCTGCTACTTTAAACCTGTGCTTAGGTTTTTAACCTCACTGCCTAGGGAATTAGGCTAGTGTATTCACTCCAGATAAGGCCCCACTAATGTTATACACCTCCATTAGGTACTCCACTGAAATGTTGCACCATTCTGCTGTTTTGAACTTGTCACGGTATTTATTGTTGCATTTGTCATTCCTATATGTATATATTTCACTCTGTGAACTTTATATGAGCAAGGAATTCCATTGCACTCTAAAGTGTGCGGAAATATATTAAACTAGAGGCACAAGAAACTATAGATGTTGGGGAAGCTCAAGCAAAAAAACAAAGTTGGAGAAACTCAGCAGGTCAGGCAGCATCCATAGAAAGATGGATAGACAACGTTTTGGATCGAGATCCCTCTTCAGACTGATGAAGCAGGGGAAAGAAAGTTGGAAAAGAGAGGTAGGGTGGGACAAAGGCTGTCATGTGATAGATGGATATGGGTGGGGGGGGGTTAATTGGAAGATGGGGGAAGTGTGATAAAGGCTAGAAGAGAAAAGGAGACAAAAGGATTTCAGGTAAGGAAAGAAGAGGAGTGAAATGTAAAGTTGGAGGGAGGGTGGAAGGGAACAGGGGAAGAGGGGAGGTAAAAGGGAAGTCGGGAACACAGGGATGGCAGATAAGTGTAATGGAAGTGGATAACGGAGCAGGGTGACCAGGGAGGTGTGAGATGGTGAGGGAAATGTGTGCACATGGGGGTTTGGCAAGAGAAGAATGGGGTGGACGTAGAGGGTTATTAGTTAAAATTGGAGAATTCAGTGTTCATATTGTTGGCTTGTAGGCAAACCAGGCCGGATATGAGGTGCTTTATTCTGGTTTGCGTGAGGCCTCCCACTGACAATGAAGGGGGTCAAGCACAGAAAGATCAGTGTGCAATGAGAAATTTGCATTCAAACACAGATGACTTTTAACTAAGTGTTTTATTGGCTGTAAAGATTCTTAGATGTTGTGACAGGCACTATATTAATGCAAGTCTTTTACATTTCCATAGAACCAGCCAGGAAAACTTCAATACCTTTGCCCTGACTTGCCTCTTTAAGTTGCCCTGATTACTTTACATTGCCAGCACTTGGTTTGTTCAGGATTGAATCAGCAATATTCAATCATTGTGTCATTGAAAGGTGAGGAAAGTGTGAAAAAATAATCTTCAGCCTCAAGAATTCCACGAACACAATCATTTGAATTTGGGAATCAAATAAACATGTGTGGTTCTTTTGCAGTCAATGCCTGAATTATATGGAATCTTGACCTGCTGAGTAACATAAGAAAGGAGTACACTCTGTCCATTGACTACACTAGATCTTGCAGAGACACTTCAGAGTGCCATCTCTGAGCTCTTACACCCAATTCCTTATCTAACCCGCAGAGATGTGAAGAAATTAGATTGTTCTCTCATTCATGATGTCTGACAGAGCAGATAATGAGATAATGTTTTCATTGGTGTGAAGATACGTAACTTGAAAACACAATTTTATGTTAATCGACAAAAGAATTGGAGGGTAGATACAAAGGTTTTGATGCCATTGTTGTGGTGTGCAATGCGGTCCCTAAAGTGCAATGGAGGAATATTCAGTTGTATCTTTCAGAAGGAAATTCAGGAAATACTTGAGGGGAAGAAACATTTCACCTCAATCTTTGGATGTGTGAGAAGAGGTGAATCCTAAAGTGGTTGATTCTTTCGCTCCAGATGTCTACGGGAGAATTTATAAACTGAGGTAGAGATTAGAAAACCGCTCTGTGCTCTTTTCAGAGAGACAATAGACAATAGGTGCAGGAGGAGGCCATTCGGCCCTTCGAGCCAGCACCGCCATTCAATGTGATCACGGCTGATCATTCTCAATCAGTACCCCGTTCCTGCCTTCTCCCCATACCCGCTGACTCCGCTATCCTTAAGAGCTCTATCCAGCTCTCTCTTGAATGCATTCAGAGAATTGGCCTCCACTGCCTTCTGAGGCAGAGAATTCCACAGATTCACAACTCTCTGACTGAAAAAGTTTTTCCTCATCTCTGTTCTAAATGGCCTACCCCTTATTCTTAAACTGTGGCCCCTTGTTCTGGACTCCCCCAACATTGGGAACATGTTTCCTGCCTCTAACTTGTCCAACCGCTTAATAATCTTATACGTTTCGATAAGATCTCCTCTCATCCTTCTAAATTCCAGTGTATACAAGCCTAGTCGCTCCAGTCTTTCAACATATGATAGTCCCGCCAGAGTGAGTTTATCTGAAAGGAGTCGCCATCATTTTTGTATCAAGGTCAGGATGTAATGATGTTGTTTGATAAGGGTTACCGACCGCATCTACAGGCAGAGAATTTCTACCAATGCAAGGGTGAAGACATAACCTACAGCCTGTCCAGACCCTGACTGGAAACACATTTTCAGCAGTTTATTTTTTATTCAGGCTTGCAGCATCTGCATCTCGTACATCTCCAGACAGCCTTTTGGAGGGTCTCAAGTAAGTCTTGTGAAACAACCTCAACCATGTCAACAATTTTAGCATGTGTCAGGTTGTGAGAAGGAGGTGAATGCAGATGCTCCAAGCCCTATGGCAGTGGTGCCTGAAATGTTTTGGGCAAATAGCCCAATCGACAATCCAAACCACTCCAGAGGGCCACCAGCAAAAATAATATGTTTTCAATCAGATACAGAGTGTACAGGTTGCCTTCGGATGATGGCTGGCCACATTGGAGCCCTTGATATGGCTGTTTGAAACCCCAAGATGTGCACACTGCTGTTATAGTTGCACTCTGTAGATGGGCTGAATGCCCTCATGGTAAGCAGCTCCTTCCATCCAACAACCTTGCAGAAAACTGGCTGAAGTTTACAAATAGTGAGCATACTGCTGAGAAGTGATGTCATGGCAATCTGAATTCTTTGTTAGAGTGATGCCAATCCCAAGTGTAACAGGCCAACCCTGATCCTCCCAATGGAAGAATAATTAACGTCAATAACTGGATTATTTCATATAAGAGATGAGGCTGATAGAAGAATTGGTCTTACTGTTTTCATTTTTTAGATTTAGATTTTTTACATTTAGAGATACAGCGCAGAAACAGGCCCTTCGGCCCACCAGGTCCGCGCCGCCCAGCGATCCCCGCACACTAACACTATCTTACACACACTGGGGACAATTTTTACATTTGGCCAGCCAATGTACGTACATACCTGTACGTCTTTGGAGTGTGGGAGGAAACCGAAGATCTCGGAGAAAACCCACGCAGGTCACGGGGAGAACGTACAAACTCCGTACAGACAGCGCCTGTAGTCAGGATCGAACCTGAGTCTCCGGCGCTGCATTCGCTGTGAGGCAGCAACTCTACCGCTGCGCCACCGTGCTGCTTTTGAGAGCTTTCACATGAGCGGTAGTTCCAATGAGTTCCAAAACAGGTAAGAGTGGGTTAAGGGTAATCCTCAATGCCAGTGTGGAGATTCTGTTGATGCTGACATCTGAGGGCCTGACCTTTGCCTGAGGAGAAGGGTAGAAGATAGAACTGGTGTGGGGAGAAAGCACCAGGCTGACTCAATGGTCCCCAGGGTTTGTGCTCCATAATTATATTGGCCAATGTAAGAGGCTCAGGAAAGTCAGGATGTGAGGTGAATGATATAGACCCTTCCTCATTAATGGTTTTAATTTCCTAAACCTCTTCTATAGTAATAATACATGAGCCGGCTTTAACATTGAATTAGTTACGATCAAAACCACTGTGTTCATCAGACAGACGCTAAGGTTAGTTAGTTTAACACATAATCACCTCACTCTCATAGAGATAGAATTATTATACTGAACATTTGATTATTATTGTTTGTATACTCCGTAACATGCAGTTAGATGGGGGCTAATGTAGGCTGATGATGCCAAGGGGTCGTGTAAGGGTGAAATAGACAATTTCAGCTAAAATGTGAAATGGAGTTGTCAGCTTAATTAGCAGGGCTGCAATCCAAACCCTTTGCAAACAAGATTCAGACACACTGTTTCCCAGACAAGTGGGAGATAATTTCTGCACCTGTCCATGCCTGAGAAAGTCTGACTCGTCTCAGAGCACCAGCGTTGCTTATCGAAACCACTGTGTCCATCAGACAGACACTAAGGTTATGTTCAGAGTATAACATTTAGTGTTTACTGTGATGTCTTAATCTCAAGCAATGGAGAAATTGTGCCCACCAACTCCTGACTCAATCAACTCAGTAGCAGTAACATCCTTAAAGATGAGTCACTGCTTTCTTTACTTACTGATGAAGGCAAATACTTGGCCTTGCTCTCTCTGCATGTTGTGTAAGTGGAAACTGGTTCATTAGATTACAATAAAGTCAAGCTATAACGAGATCAACACCTTTAAACAGTAATCCTGTTTCCCTATCCAGAAATACACCTTGGATCTAATGAGCATTTCTAGCATTTTCTGTTCTTTGTCAGGCATTTTGTTTCTGGAGGTCAGTTTTAGTTCATCACAGTGAGGAGGGACTGGAGGAGACTCACTGTGATGGATGTTTCTTTTTGTTTGGTGTTAGTTGTGATTGTATGTGTTATTGCATTTTTATTGATTAATCTTATTGGTCTTATTGTTCAACTGCGGGTAATGTTTCATTTTACTACACATTTATGTGTATGTAACAAATAAACGACTATTGACTATTGACTTATTTGAGCATTTCGATTCAGTGCTGGCCGGCAAATTGTCCCTTTTGCTCATTGAGATATTGAGTCATATAGCATAGAAACAGGCTCTTCAGCCCACTGAGTCCCTGCTGGCCATCAAGCACCTGCTTACAATAATCCTATGTTATCTTATCCATATTCCCATCAACACCCCCACCTCCAGATTCTACAACTCATTTAAATGAGAGGCAATTTATAATGGCCAATTAACCCACCTAACCCATGTTGCCACAGTGAGAACATGCAAACTCCACACAGATAGCCCTGGGAGGTAAGGAATGAACTTGTGTCACTGGAGCTGTGATGGAACAGCTCGACCAGCTGTATTATGCTTGAATGTAAAATTGAGATAAAAATGCATTATTCAAGTGCCAATTTCTGAATGTAAATGCTTTCTCATTCAGGAAAAAGTTAGTGGAATTTTGTTTTAATGACCAAACCTCCTCGGTTAATTTTAAACTACCTTATAAACTGCGATGCCTTCTTCCTCTCTCACTGCCCCAGCCTCCGTGTAGCATTACCTCTGTGTCACAGTGCCCCACCTGTAGTTGGCACTAGGCATCCATGAAGGGAACAAATGGATGTGTGCGCCTGCCTTGGAAGGTCTAGGCTCCTTCCTGACTGCTGTATTCCAACCAGGAGCGTCTGTGGTGTGAGAAAGGAGTAAGGAGTAAGAAGTGGAAAATTTTGACAGAGGATGGAATTTTCAACTATTGCAAATGCCCCTAGACTCACCGTGAGATGAGTGCCTGAACCTGGTGTGATTCAAGTCACACTACTATGGTAGTCATCCAGTTCCCCCGATTTTACTGAACACTTCCTGGGAAATAAGTACCGATGGAAGAGAAGAGTATTCTGATTTTCCTGAACAGCACATAGTTAACCAAGTTCTGGAGGTCTGATCAATGGGTCCACAGTGGAACGAAGACCGGATGGGCTTTGTCCGTGGCAGGGACTGAGCAGATGTGATGCTTATAAGTGGACACACAAGAGACTGCAATCTGGAACAAAAAAAACAAAGTGCCAGAGGAACACAACTGATCAGGCAGCGTCTTTGAAGGGAATGAACAGACGAAACTTCGGGTTGGGACCCTTCTTCAGTTTAAAAAGAGCCCCGACCAGAAACACAGGCTACCCTTTTGTAATGTAAGGGTTAAACTGACAATTTCAGCTAAAATGCGTAATGGAATTATAGGGTTAATGTGAGGCGAAATGATGTTTAAAACACCACTTTGCATGCTTGGTCTGATTAAAAGAGGCCAGTGAATCACGGGGATGTTTGCAAGGCCATTAAGATAAGCTTTGTTTTCACACAGACATCCAAGACTAGCTCAGTGTCTGACAGAACACGTAACCCACGCTATTACGACATGGATAGTTAGTTTAACACATGATCACCTCACATTCATAGAGATAGAATTATTATACTGAACTTTAGATTATTATTGTTTGTCTACTCAGTAACATGCAGTTAGCTGGGGGCTAATGTAGGCTGATGACTCCAAGGGGTAGAGTGTAGTGTAAGGGTTAAACAGACAATTTCAGCTAAAATGTGAAATGGAGTTATCAGCTTAATTAGCAGGGCTGCAATCGAAACCCTTTGAAAACAAGATCCAAACACACTGTTTCCCAGACAAGTGGGAGATATTTTCTGCACCTGTCCATGCCTGAGAAAGTCCTACTCTTCTCACACCAGCGTAGCTTATCACATCATTCTATGGGAAAGCGTAGCGTTGGCGAATAAAACACAACAGCAATAGTTGGGTAGACCATCCACGCCCCCTTCCGCGGGCAGTGCAGAAACAGTGCAGACAAGGGGGGGGGGCTTATGGTTGGAGGCAGTGGCACAGTCTGCTCACATAAGAAATGCCGTAAAGGATGTGTTGGGCGCCCTTTCGGTTGAGAGAACCCCAGCCTTGGGCCGCGTCACGACCGGTGCCAGGTGATGGGAAACATCCTGCGGCGTGCTTTGCTGTGTACTCGGGGTTTGCGAGTGCGTACGGGGATATTGGGGGATACGTGAGTGTGTGCGCCTTATTTAGTAGTGTCATAAATTACTTAGTGAATCAAGCTCTGTTGTCCAAATCCGGTGATTGACTGAGCACAACACCTATTCCTTAACAGATGCTGCATGACCCGCTGAGTTCTTCCAGCACTTTGTACTCTTTTTTTTGCCCAGAGATGATGCTCGCCCGGGTTGGCAGGATGTGAGATGGACTCCTCCCCTGCTCCTGGTCTTCTCTTGCATCTCGTCCCACTGGCTCGACAATGTGCAAAGACTCCTGCCGTGCTTCTTCCATCGACTCTCGAAATCCTGAACTAATCCCTCCTGGGCTGAGAGTTCTCCTCGAGTGACACCACCCGCAACTCGCCAAGACTCCTTCGACAGCGCCTTCTAAACCCTCAACCTCCACCAGCTACATGGACAAGGGCAGCAAAGAATGGGGTCACCACCAGCTGAACCTTGCACTCCAAGGAAAACATCACCCTGCCGTGAAAGTATATATCGCTGTTCCTTCACTGTTGCCGGGTCAAAATCCTGAACTCTCTCCCATACAGCGCTCAAGGACAGCAGCACATCAATAAAGCACTTTCTCCAAGGTAATTAGGGACAGGCAATTAAATGCTGGCTCAATGTGCGAAGCCCACATCCCTTCAATTAATAAAAACATCATGCAACCCAATGGTCGTTTTTTTGCCTCCTGTCTGACTGGACCACACAAATGTAAGCATTGTGCAGCAGCACTTCTGAGTAGATATGTCTACTTCTGACCAGGTGCTTTGCAGGGATAGAAACTATGATGCACAATGGCTTTTCTGCTCCTCACTAGTCCCAGCCTCTTCAACTTTAGAGTCTTCTTGTTCCTCCTCCTCCTCATTGTGGACACTGCTGAGCCACTTCCTGCCAAGCCTGCCATGGCGTTGACAGAACCAGGTAGCCCTCAGGCAGGAGGTGGAACTTGCCCGGAGCACATTTCAGACACAAGAAAAGTTTCGATAGGGGAGGAAGTAATACCAAAGGAGGACATGATACTTGCACACCAGGAAGTTCTGAGCCTGTTCTCTTCTGTAAAGGACTGAACTGGCCAATGTCCATGTGCAGGAGATGGACCGAGAAAGCCCTTCTTCTGTCTCTTGTGGCAGATAGTGGTTCCACTCACCCTGGACCTGAAGGCAATGTAGTGAAGTGGAAACCATAATTGATCCAATGCATCTCACTGTCTCAGTGTCTGTGAGAGTTGGGGGAGTGGGGGGGAGATGTGGGCCTGCAGTGCAAAAGGAGGGAGTGTGCCTTGTCAGAGAATTTGGGTAAGAGGGAAGTAAACAGGGAATATGTCCGGCTGCCAATGTCAGGAATCAAGAGTGTTTAATTGTCATAGGCACAGGGATAGGAACAATGAAATTATTATTTACTGCAGCTTTACAGGCACATTAAATGCAACCACATAACAAAACACATATAATAAATAATAATGCAATAAATGGTCAGTGATTGTGAAAACAGAATGGCGGCATGGTGGTGCAGCGGTAGAGTTGCTGCCTTACAGCGTTTGCAGCGCCAGAGGCCCGGGTTCGATCCTGACTACGGCTGCTACCTATACAGAGTTTGTACATTCTCCCCATGACCGCGTGGGTTTTCTCCGAGATCTTCGATTTCCTCCCACGCTCCAAAGATGTACACGTTAATTGGCTTGGTAAATGTAAAAATTGTCCTAAGTGTGTGCAGGATAGTGTCACAATGCGGGGATCGCAGGTCGGTGTGGACCCGGTGGGCCAAAGGGCCTGTTTCCCTGCTGTATCTCTGAACTGAACTGAATGGAAGAAGCATGTAGTGCGATCTTATACAACGTCCATTGGAGTTTGTTGCTAAGATATGGCTGAGGTTAGGATTGTGCAGTGTGGTTCACGATTCTGATGGCTGATGGAAAGTAGCTCTTGAGGTCATTGTGCTCAGGCTCCTCTGTCTTTAGTTTAGTTTAGTTTATTGTCACGTGTACCGAGGTAATAGTGAAAAGCTTGTTGCGTGTTAAGCAGTCAGCGGAAAGACAATACATGATTACAATCGAGCCATTTACAGTGTATAGATACATGATAAGGGAATAACGTTTAGTGCAAGGTAAAGCCAGTAAAGTCCAATCATAGATAGTCTGAGAGTGCCCAAGATAGTAGTTCAGGACTGCTCCCTGGTTATGGTAGGATGACTCAGTTGCCTGATACCACTTGGGAAGAAACTGTCCCTGAATCTGGAGGTGTGCTTTTTCACACATCTATGCTTTTTGCCCGATGGGAGAGTGGAGAAGCGAGAGTGGCCAGGGTGTGACTCGTGCTGGATGATGCCGCTGGGCTGGACGAGGCAGTATGAGGTACTTCTTCCTGATAGTAGCAGCAAGATGAGAGCGTGGTCAGGTGATGTGGATCTTTGATGATATTAGCGGCCTTCCTGAGGCAGCACTACCCATAGATCCCTTAAGTGGTGGGGAGGTAAATACCAATGATTCACCGAGCAATGTCACCGTTCATTGCAGGCTTCTTCATCCTTGGGCATTCAAGTTACCGAACCAGGTCACGATGCAACCGGTCAGTATTGTATCCACTGTAAACCTATAGAAGTTCGATAAACTATCCGGTGACATGCCAAATCTCCTCAAACTTCTGAGGAGGAAGAGGCTTTCTTTGACTGCATCAATATGCTGGGCCCAGGACCGATCATCAGAGATGATGATGCTCGTCCAGGAACCTGAACAATTGAGAGTTGATTCTCTCCACTGCTGTTCCATCAATGAAGACATGTTCACGGATTCTCAACTTTGCCTTCCTGAAGTCAACAAACATTTCTTTGCTCTTGCTAATGTTGAGAGCAAGATTGTTGTTTTAGAATGATTGTATCAGATTATCAATCTCCCTCCTGTACTCTGGTTTGTCGCTATCCATTATTCATCCAACAACAGCGTATTTAATGGCAGCGTTGAGCTGTGTCTGGTATCCAGAGAGCAGAGCAGGGGACTGAGCACACCCTTGATGAGCCCCTGTGCTGATGGTCAATGAGGAGAAAGGGTGTCCCATTATGACACAATCTCTGTGTCCCACTGTCTGGCTGCCAATGTCTGTCTCGCTCTCTGCTCAATGGTGACATGTCCCACCAACTGGTTTCCAGTGCTGTGTGAGGGACTTTTATGTGGGTGCTGATGAGAAGGAAATACTATAGATGGGCTTCACTGCAGAGGGAAGGGGAGAGACCAGGGCTGACTGAATAATAATTACACGTACATTCATTTCATCAGGGTGACGAATTCCATGATCAAAGCTCAAAGTAAATGACTTATTGTTTTTAATTAAACTATTTTAATTATGTTTATTTTTTGTACTAATTTGTATGTTTTTTAAAATTAATTAAACAAATTTGAACAATTGTAAAATGTCTTTACCAAGGACTATATGGGCTTCCTGGGAGGATCCTACTCACATCATGAAGCCTGCCCCACCTCGCATGACACCACTCTGGGAAGGTGGATCCTCATTTGTTACCAGACAGCTGGTCACATCAGATGGCAGATAGAGGCCCAAGCATACCAGCAATATATCACACAAGTTGAACAGTGCACACTGGGCAAATGCCTGGTATCATGAAGTCCTTCAACATGGATTCAGGATCTTCAAGCCCGTGTTGACCATCAAGCACCCATTTGTTCTAATCTCATTCTATTCTCCCCACATTTCAATCAACTCTCCCTGGATTCTCCCCCTTGACTACACACGAGGGGCAATTTACAGTAGCCCCCTTGACGTGTACAATTAACATGCCAATTCAGATGTATGATATGCTGCGTTTAGTTTTATATTTAACCTGCAGTAGACACTACGCTGATGTTTTGCTTGTAGTGAGCAGGTGCTCGTCCAGTTGTAAAGGATACAATGCAATCTTCACAACGTTTTATAGAGCATACTATGTGGTCATTCAATTCAATGCAGGTGCTTGGCGCACTTTGTAAGTGTTGCCCCAAACACTGCAGGAATTCAGTCTGTGCTTCACTGTTAATCCCTGGATCCATCTTTGGCAGGTATAACAACTCAGGATCATCATGGAAATCCAATGATTATCATCAGGTGCAAGTTTAAATGTGTGCTTTCCAAAATCCACACAGTGTGTCTCACAAAATCATTGAATTCTATAATTCAGAAGGAAGCCATTCAGTTGGTTGTACCAGTTTCCTTAAGAGTTTACCACAACATTAAGTTTCTCTGTTGCTTTCCTTTAAAAAAGATAATTATTCACCTAAATTTGAAACTGATTTTATCCAGATTTTATGTGGCAGCCTTGTGGGACAACTAGGTAGAGCTGCTGCCTCACTGTTCCAGTGCTCCGGGTTCAATCCCAACATATATATATATATATATATATATATATATATATATATATGGGTATATATGGGTATATATGGGTATATATATATATATACAGATATATATATATAGATACTATATAAATATATATATATATACACACATATACACACACACACACACAAATGTGTATATATATATATGTGTGTGTGTGTATATATATGTGTGTGTGTATATGTATATATGATTATATATACTGATTGAGAATGATCAGCCATGAACACATTGAATGGCGGTGCTGGCTCGAAGGGCCGAATGGCCTTCTCCTGCACCTATTTTCTATTGTCTATTGGGTGCTATCTGTGTGGAGTTCGTAACTTCTCCTTGTGACCACATGGGTTTCCTCCCGGTACTCTGGTTTCTTCCCACAATCGCAAAGACAATAAATGAGTGGTAGAATTTGGGACATGGTTAATAGGTATGTGGGAAGAATTAAAAATGGGATTTGTACAGGATTAGTGTAAATGGATGCTTTATACTTGCTGCGAACTTGGTGGGCAGCAGGGCCTGTTTCGCCATAACTGCGTGACGCCATAACTTGCAATTCTGCATTAAGCTCCAAAGTTGCGTGTGAGGGGGCGTCTGATCTTGGTTTCAGCCACCATGCAAAAAGGTCTGTGAATTTATAAAAGTGCAGCGCCAGGTTTGTTTGAGGTCGTGGCAAGAACGGTGAACGGATTAGTGCAGTTTTTCACCGGGTATTGCATTATCAAAATGTCCAGTGCTACATGCTGTGTGCCTGTGGATATCTGCTTAAATTACAATAAGAAGGAGGCCAGGAAGAAAAAGACAGAAACAATTAATCGGGGAAGTGAAAGCAATGTAGTCATTTCCAGTGCAATAATACCTCGTGAATGGCAGTAAAGCTGAACACTAATGTGACACATGGAATAGAAAATAGAGTACCAGGTATCCTGGAAACCTGAAGAAAACGTAATGTCTAGAGACGGTCATTGTCAGTAAATAGCTTTGACGTTTCAGGAAGATGGCATATCATCATAGAGCCATGGAGTCTTACAGCTTGGAAACAGGCCCTTCGGCTCAACTTGCCCACACTGGCCAACATGCCCCATCTACACTAGTCCCACATGCTTGTGTTTGGCCCATATCCCACTAATCCTGCCCTATCCATGTACCTGTTTAAATGTTTCTTAAATGTTGTGAAAGTACCTCCTCTGGCAGTTCCATACACCCACCACTCTTTGTGAAAAAGTTACCCCTCAGATTCCTATTAAACCTTTCCCCCTTCACCTTAAACCTATGTCGTCAGGTTCTCTATTCCCACTATTCTGGGCAAGGGACTGTGTGCGTCTACCCGATTTATTCCTCTCATGCTTTTGTACACCTCAATGAGATCATCCCTCAACCTCCTGCGCTCCAAAGAATAAAGTCCTAGCCTACTCAAACTCTGGCCCAGGCTCAGAAGCTAAGTGTTTATTTCTCTCTTCACAGGCACTGTCTGAACTTGAGTCTCTCTTCCCTCAGGAGGAAAAATGATTATTTTTTAATCCAGAAGCCCCCAAAACGCAGAGGATTCTGCCTGGACTGCAAGTCAGTCACAGGAGGCTGCAACAGCAGGTCTCTTGACCAACCTGCAGAATTCTATAGTTAGATCCTGAACTGTTACTCAGAGTAACTGTTATTGGTAATCATCAGCAGATAATCTACAAGTACTGCCTTTCCCACTCAGACGATCGTAACCACAGCTGCTCGCTTATGTTTCGTGCTAGAAGAGAGAGTCTGCATTGATGGGGGAGGGGGAGAGTCAACCTTTACGGGGGAGGGGAGAGAGTCATCGTAGACTGGGAGAGGGGAGTCGCCATTGACTGAAGTGGGGAGAGAGTCAGCTTTAACTGGGAGAGAGTCTGCATTGACTGGGGGAAGAGGAGAGAGTCAGCATTGACGGGGAGAGTCAGCTTTGACTAGAGGGGAGTCAGCATTGACTAGGGCAAGAGTCAGCTTTGACTGGGGGAGTGTCAGCATTGACGGGGAGAGTCAGCATTGAAGGGGAGTGCAATAATGAGTCAGTAAACATGACCAGTACTGGAAAGAGGTTAACAATAGACAATAGACAATAGACAATAGACAATAGGTGCAGGAGGAGGTCATTCGGCTCTTCGAGCCATTACCGCCATTCAATGTGATCATGGCTGATCATTCTCAATCAGTACCCCGTTCCTGCCTTCTCCCCATACCCCCTGACTCCGCTATCCTTAAGAGCTCTATCTAGCTCTCTCTTGAATGCATTCAGAGAATTGGCCTCCACTGCCTTCTGAGGCAGAGAATTCCACAGATTCACAACTCTCTGACTGAAAAAGTTTTTCCTCATCTCAGTTCTAAATGGCCTACCCCTTATTCTTAAACTGTGGCCCCTTGTTCTGGACTCCCCCAACACTGGGAACATGTTTCGATAAGATCTCCTCTCATCCGTCTAAATTCCAGTGTATACAAGCCTAGTCGCTCCAGTCTTTGTAAACATTTGTAAATTTTTTTGACAGTATGAGAGTATGGATGACAGTATGGATTAAATTATAACAGATTCATGTCCACGTTTAGGATTTGCCGTTGAACCTCAGCTTTTCTATGAAAACCTCTGAACCTCTGAACCTCTGTTTATGTTTTAACCACTTTAAAATAGCATCTCATGTAACCTATTGAAAGTGTGTTTGCTTTTGCCACATCAGCATGACATTGACCTTGGGTAGACACTGATGGGATTAGATAGATAACATAAAAACCTATTCTCACCACAATAAATGATGCAGTCTCGCTGATATTGAGTAATTGGGTCCTTGCAGTTAAATAATTGGTTGAGTTTCCACCAGACAAGGAAAATGGGCACAAGGAAGTTGGAGCCTTATGCAAATAATACAAAGTGCTGTAGTAACTCAGCGGGTGAGGCAACATCTCTGGAGAACATGGATAGGCAATGTTTTGGGTCAGGACCTTTGTTCAGACTGATTGTAGAGGGGGAGAAAGCTGGAAGAGAAATAGCGTAGGACGAAGCCAGGTAAGTGATAGGTGGATATAGGTGAGGGGAGTTTTCGGATTGCAGACAGTTGGATAAAAGCCAGAAATGAAAAGACAAAAAGTGTGAGATCAGGATAGAAGGGCACGGTAGAGTTGCTGCCTTACAGCACTTGCAGCGCCGGAGACCCGGGTTCGATCCCGTCTCAGGGTGCTGTCTGTACGGAGTTTGTGCGTTCTCCCCGTGACCTGCGTGGGTATTCTCCGGGATCTTTGGTTTCCTCCCACACTCCAAAGACGTACAGGTTTGTAGGTTAATTGGCTTGGTAAATGTAAAAGCTGTCCCGTGTAGGTAGTATGGTGTTACTATGAGGGAATCGTTGGTCAGTGCGGACCCAGTGGGCCGAAGGGCCTGTTTCCGCGCTGCATCTCTAAACTAAACTAAACTAAACAGCAGAAAGGGAGGGAGTGTTTGCAGGTTAGGTACCTAAAGTTGGAGAATTCAATGTTCATATCGTTGGGTTGTAAATGATCCAAGTCAAAACAGAGATGTTTTTCCCCCAGTTTGTGTGTGGCCTCACTCTGGCAATGGAGGAGGCCCGGGACAAACAAATCTGTGTGGAAATGGGAAAGGGACTTAAAAAGGGTAGCAACTGGGAGATCCAGCAGGCCTTTGCTTTTTTTGCTTAGTATTGTCATTCTCATTGTTGCCGTTGTAATCTTGATACAAATGACCTACAAACATAAAACAAACTGTTGGAGGAACTGATCAGTGTGAAGGAGGGTCCCGGCCCCAAATGTCACTTGCCCATATCTCTCTCCACAGATGTTGCCTGACCCACTGAGTTCCTCTAGCACTTTTGTTTCTCGCTTAAGATTCCAGCAGATGCAGTTTCCTGTGTCAACCAGTGACCAGTGTTTTATTTACTGATAGGTAAAGAGTGAAGTGCTGGATTTAACTCTCTCTGGTTGACTATATTTTTATTTTTGTAATCCCTGTGCAAAAGTGCTTTTTGACAGGAAACCTCAGGCCAGTCAGTGCAGCTGCTGCAGGCAAGGTTCTGGACCAGAAGGGAAGAGGTAACTCTACACAGGTAGTACCCAAGGTCAGGATCTGACCCGGGACTCTGGCGCTATGAGGCAGCAGCTCTATCAGCTGCACAAGTGTGCTGCCCCACTCACTGTATCAGAAAAACAGGTGGGGAAGGAAAGGTGGAAGAATAGTTCTGTTAATAAGAAATGAAATAAGTACAGTTGTCAGAAACAATCTGGCTCAAAGATGTGGAGTCCATTTGGGTGGAAATAAAAGTAGCAAGAAAAAGAAGGAAAAACATCACATTTGCTCAACCTTCCTGACCCAGAGTTAATCCAGGTGTCTGTGGCAGATGGATGCCGCCTCTCATCGTTAGCTGCTCATCGTTAGCTGCTCACCACAGCGTTTGGCTTTATTCGCTCCTTCCATGGTTTTGTGCTGGGAGATAAGGACTATCCACTGTAGACACAAAATGTGGCAGCATCTCTGGAGAGAAAGAATGGGTGACGTTTCAGGTTGAGACCCTTCTTCAGACTGACGTCAGGGGAAAGGGAGATACATAGATAAGGAAGTGTGAAATGTGATGAGGTCACTTCTTTATCTATGTATCTCCCTCTCCTATGTGCAGGTCAAAAAGGATCATGTGTGGCATCTTATGAAGGAGGCTGCATCTGGCCATTTACTTGTGGACAATTTAATAACCCTGAGATTCTCAATGAGCTGACACTTCTCCGTTTCCCCACTGCACTTCTTCAAGAAATATGGGGTTTTTGTTGCAAAGCCAAAGATGAGTATGCAACACACAAGGCTGGAGGCAAGACTTCAGTCAATGCAAGAATCATTATTAGATCCTAACCGCCAAATGATTGGCCAATAGTTAACATTTCTCTTGAGATCCTAATTGGTTTATTATTGTCGTTTCTACAAACACACAGTGAAAAGTTTTGTGTGCTTTCCAGACAAATCATACCATAAATGAGTACAATGAGCAATGCAAAAAGAGAATGGAGACAGAGTGCAGAGCATTGTATTACAGCGACAGAGAAAACCAGAGAAAAAACGTACAAGGGCCTCAACGAGATAGATTGGGAGATCGAGAATACATCCCTTGTTTATGAGGTCTGATCATCTGATAGCAGTTGGGAAGTAGCTGTCTTGAATCTGATGGTATGTGCTTTGAAGCATTTGAATCTTATCCAGTGAGAGAGGGGAGAAAAGAGAATGACTAATGTGTGAGTTGTCCTTGATTATGTTGGTTGCTTTCCTGAGTAGCGTTGTGTGGATGGAGTTGATGGTGGGGAGGCTAGTTTGTGTGATAGATTGGGCTGCAGTTGGGCACCAATTGCACAACTCTCTGCAATTTCTCGTGGTCTTGGGCAGAACAATTGCCTTACCAAGTTATGATGAATCCTGATAGGATGCTTTCTGTGGTGCCCGCCAAAGTGTGTCACAATGGAATAAAAATGATGGAAAAACTCACTTTGACCTGAAATGTTAACTGTTTCTCTCTTCACAGATAGCACCTGATTTGCTGAGTTTTTATTTCACATTTCCAGCATATGCAATTTGTTTTAAATTGTTATTTGTATCATGGTCAAAGTATCTTTGTTCAGCAGACTCCAACATAATTCTTTTAATGAGGGTACATCACTCTGGATCCAATAACTCCAGTTACCAACAGTTCTCATCCAAGACGTAACCTTGTTCCTCTTCAACCAATTTAGCTTTCTAATAAGCTTTGCAAACACCTCAACAGAAAGACGTTTGTCTCGTTGAAAACAACCATTAATGGACCTTCATTAGATTCACGCTAAAGTAATTCCTTTAGTTAATGTCAACTGAAAGCATAATGGGCAACAATGAATTCAGTTAAAGACCAGTCTTAGTGCTTTGATGGATTTGTTCTAGATAGCCCTCATCCCTAAAGCAAACAGGAGGGCAAGGATTACTGCTGCCTTGTCAACCAGGGGCTGGTGGTGGTATTGGTATATTGTTGTGTACCAAGATAAAGTAAAAACACGTTGTTTTGTGTGCTATGTATACAAATCATACCATACAGGTCGTGCTAAAAGAAAAAGGAAACGGAGTGCAAAATATAGTGATGTAGCTACAGAGAGAGTCAGATAAAAAAATAAAGCCACAATGAAGTAGAGTGGAAAGAACGTTTTGTAGGAAGGAACTGCAGATACTGGTTTAAACTGAAAATAAACTCAAAATGCTGGAGTGGCTCAACGGAACAGATAGAAGGAATGGGTGACGTTTCGGGTCGAGACCCTTCTTCAGACTGTCAGGGGAGAGGAAGATACAGAGATAAGGAAGTGTAAAGTATGAAAACAAGACAAAGGGGATGGAGATGAAGGAAAATGTAGAATAGATCATTGCTAGTTAGGAGAAGGTAACACCAAAGCAAACATAGATAAAAATGTAAACATCTAGGACAGTCAGACCAGTCGGAGAACTGGGAAGGGGGATGATGGCGAGAGATGGAAGGCAAGGGTTACCTGAAGTTAGATGAATCAATGTTCATACCGCTGGGGTGTAAGCTGCGCAGGCGAAATATGAGGTGCTGTTCCTCCAATTTGCGCTGGGCTTCACTCTGACAATGGAGGAGGCCCAGGACAGAAAGGTCAGTGTGGGAATAGGAAGGGGAATTAAAGTGTTTAGCAACCGGGGGATCAGATGGGTTTAGGCGGACTGAGCGGTGGTGTTCAGTGAAACGATCGCCGAGCCTGCGCTTGGTCTCTCCGGGGGGAGGGGGAGCAAGAGCGGAGTTGCGGGGTATCGAGGTAGGAGATCCTAATGAGGGCCTCTTCTATGATGGAAGAGGGGATCCCCCGTTGGGAGTAGGGGATAGGGTCTCTACAGGAAGCAGGGCGGGAAGAAGTGTAGTCTAGATAGCTGTGGGAGTCAGTGGGTTTGTAATAAATATCAGTCGAAAGCCTATCTCCTGTGATAGAGACGGAGATCAAAATACGGTAGGGAGATGTGGGAGATGGTCCAAGTAAATTTGAGAGCAGGATGGAAATTAGTAGTGCAGTTAATGAAGACAGTGAGTTCTGCATGGGGGCAGGAGATGGCACTGATGCAGTCATCAATGTAGAGGAGATAGAATTTGGGGATAGGGCCAGTGTACACTTGGAACAGAGATTGTTCGACGTATCTCACAAAGAGACAAAGGGGTGCCCCATGGCTACGCCTTGGATTTGGAGGAAGCGGGAGGAGTCGAAGGAGAAGTTGTTAAGTGTAAGGACCCTAATGTTGGTAGAGGGAAATTGGCCAAGGAAGAAACTGAGGGCTTTAAGACCTTCCTGGTGGGGGATGGTGTGGAGTGGCTGGACATCCACAGTAAAGATGAGGGAGCGGGGGCCTGGAAAACGGAAGTCTTTGAAGAGACGAAGGGCGTGTGAAATGTCCCGGACATAGGTAGGGAGGGATTGGACCAAGGGGGATAGGATGGAGTCGAGGTATGTAGAAATTAAATCAGTAGGACAGGAGCAAGCAGAAACAATGGGTCTGCCAGTTCTGTTTATGGATTTTGGGGAGGAAATCCCCTGTGCGGGGCTGGGGAACGATAAGGTTGGAGGCTGTGGAAGGCAGACAGCCGGAAGTAATTAAATCAGAAATGGTCTGCGCGATTATGGCCCGGTGATCATCTGTGGGATCATGGTCCAAGGATAAGTAGGAGGAGGTGTCTGAGAGTTGCCTCAGTGCAGTAAAGGTCAGGGGGATGGCGAAGACACGACAAGGGTGAGGGTTGTGGTCGCAGGAGGGCAGGTGAGTTGACGGAGGTTGAGGCGAGGTCAGGTGGGGGGATGGTGGGTGTTCAGAGAGGAGGGGGGGCATGAGGAGCAGTGCAAGGATGGGGAGTAGCTGGGGCCACCTGATTAAAAGAGAGGGAAGGGGAAGACCAAGTGAAAGCACCACTGAGGTTCCCTGTAAGGGCGGGGGGGGGGGGGGGGGGGGGAGGGGGGGGGAGGGGGGGGAGCAGTAGGACACAGGAGAGTCAGGCCACTGGAAATAAGCTGTTCTTGAATGTGGCAATGTGTGCTTTCAAGTGTTTGTATATTTTGCCTGATGGGAGAGGGAGAAGAGGGAATGATGGTGGTGTGAGAGGTCATTGATTATGCTAGCTGCTTTCCTGAGGCAGCGTGAAGTGGAGATGGAGTTAAATTTGGGGGGGGGGGGTGCTTGTTTGCTTAATGGATTGAGCTACGTCCACAACTCTCTGAACTTTGCGCCAAGTTTGAGGTCTAGATCCTCAAACACTCTACTGCCAGGACTGTGCTGGCACACTGAAGGAAGTGTTGAATTACGTGAATACCACCTGTCTTTCCTGAGAAGTGCTCCTGAGATATTGGAAATGATCCATGACTTCTGGGATCACACGACAATAATGTGTTTCTGGGTAATGCAGTCGCTGCAGCCTAAGTCTTCACGATGGCATGGAGATTTTGAATGGTCTCCCTAGAAGTTGGAACCTGACCGATTAGTTGTCATAGAACAAAACTGGTCGCTGGAACTTTGGACTGTGCCTTTGTTACCCGTAAGAATGGACGTGATGCTCTCCCAGCTCTGCACAAACTCTTGTGAGTTTGGGGAATGGACTCCTCCACACTCCTCACTACCTCTTGCATTCAGTCAGTCAGGCTGCACAATAAAGCCACCATCTCACCATTTGCCTCCATGTCAAAGTCCTCATCCAATTCCTCCAGAGCAATGCTGACATGTGTAGTCTCCCTCCCGTGAGCCTGCAGCCCTTTACCTCTTGCCTGACTGCAGACACTGGTGCCAGGCATGCATCTATTTCATTCCTTCTGCCCCTTAGCACAAGGGGCGGCAAAGGCTTCAGTTAATTGTTCGAAGATTACGGGGAGCTGAGAAAAATGATTTCACAGAAGTGATGGGGTCTGGGACTCACTGCCTGAAAGGGTGGCGAGGGCAGTGATCCTCGCCACTAATTAAAAGTAACTCGATGAGCATCCAAAGAACCAAAACCTGCTGGACTTTGAAGAGGCAAGAAATGAGATTAACCAAAAGTCCATGTGGACACATGGACCAAATAGTATTGTTCTTTACTGTAAATTTCTTTGGTTTTATATTCCTACCTGTGAAACATTCCCGCTGTTAAACAGGTCCAATGGGTAAATAACAACCGTTTGTTGTCTACGCAAAGAATAGGAGGACAATGAAAGGTTAGAGAACCAGTGCACAGTAAATGAACCCTTTGTGGATAGAGTGGTTAAAAGAAATACACTTCAGAAAATCTAAAGGTTGTTATCTCAACAGACTAATTCTGAAAACTAGTAATGTAGTAATCCTTATTCATTCTACATTTTTTTAAAAAAACAGTTTACTTAATGGAAAGCCCACTTGTTTACGGAACAATCTTTAAACCAACAGGTCAGTAACTAATATGTCGGTAGTTTCCAGGCTCACCACAGCACGAATAAACATGCACATGTTCACGTAATGCAGGCCTTCAAAGACTTCAACCAATCTTTGTCGAACGTGGGGTTGCAGTGGGTGTAGCCATGTGGACATAAAGATGGGAGGCAGATGGATTTTTCGTTTGGTTAAACAAAATGAATTCCAAGGAAGTCAAAGGAGACAGCAGATGCTCTAATCTTGAGCTAAAGCCCGCTGAGTTCCTCCAGCAGTTTTGTTTTTTTTTGCTATCATGGCAAGGAATACCAGCCTCCGGGTAAAAAAAAAATGGATAGCTTCCCGACATTAAAAAAAACCTGCAGTTTTATTTTCAATTTGAAAGACTTGATGACTTGTTCAGTCAGCTGAACATTTCTGATCTTTCAATCTTGATGTTTGACCAAGTTTCGTCAATGTTCAGGCAGCCACCAGGTGGTGCACTACTTGCAAAATCATTTACAAAAATAGAGATTTCCATTCGACCAGTGCCTTTTATGTCCTTTCAAGATATCCCAAAGCAGTCTGAGGCCACAAAGCGCAGCCACCATCATGATGTAGGAGTAGAACAATCAACCAATATGTAGCAAACTCCCACAACAGGCAATGTGACAGAGGCCAGATAATCTGGCCATACGGTGATGTGTATGAAGGAACTACAGATGCTGGTTTAAACCAAAGATAGACACATAATGCTGGAGTCACTCAGCGGGACAGGCAGCATCACTGGAGAACTTGGATAGGTGACGTTTGGGGTCGAGACCCTTCTTCAGACTGATGCCAGGGGGGATGGAGATAGATAAATAAGGAAGTGTTTATGTGTGAAAACAGGGCAAAGGGAATGGAGATCAAAGAAAATGTAGAATCGATCAATGTTGGCTGAGAGCAGGTAACCACAAAGCAAACTGAGATCAAATGTAGTCGAAGACAGTAAGACTAGTCGGAGAACTGGGCAGGGGGAGGGATGGAGAGAGAGGGAAAGCAAGGGTTTTTGCAGTGATGTTCACTCAGGGATAAATATAGTCTAGGACACCTGAGGTAACTCCCTTGCTCACCTGGGAAAGCAGATGGAGCCTCAGTTTAATTTCTGGTGCACAGAATTCACCAGAACACTGACGCACTTTCCCTTAAACACTTTAATGTCAGTCCGCCTTTCTGGAGTGGGGCGTGAAACTGAAATCTGTCATCACAGACGTGAGAAGGCTATCAAATTAATAGTTGACATAAGAGGCAAAGATTCTGGTGAACATTAGGAGTCAGTACACTCTTCAGATGTTGCAAGAAAAATGTGCCATGCTAAGTTGCAAAGCAGATCCTACAGGTGCTTATCTATTGATAAGGATTTAGTCCTGACATACTGTACAAAGGATAATACTTATTTACCGCTTTAAGATCTGAAAGGCAAAAACTGCAGATGCTATAAATCTAAAAATAAGTAAATGTTGGAACTGTTGAACAGTACTCTATTCTGTATGGGGGAAAAAACTTCAGATGCTGGTTTAAATCTAAGTAGACACAAAATGCTGGAGTAATT
This sequence comes from Rhinoraja longicauda, assembly GCF_053455715.1. Lineage (NCBI taxonomy): Eukaryota > Metazoa > Chordata > Chondrichthyes > Rajiformes > Arhynchobatidae > Rhinoraja > Rhinoraja longicauda. Next base: position 18,737,797 of record NC_135978.1, read on the forward strand.
CAGCGGGGCAGGCAGCATCTCAAGAGAGAAGGAATTGGTGACGTTTCGGGTCGAGACCCTTGACCCGAAATGTCACCCATTCCTTCTCTCCTGAGATGCTGCCTGACCCGCTGAGTTACTCCAACATTTTGCGTCTACCTTCTATTCTGCATGGTTCCATTCAGCATGTCACTCTGATCCCAATGCTGTTCTTCGACTGAGAATGGTAATCTTCAGCAGTGCAGGCAAGGGAGACATGAAGTTCTGACAGTCATAGAGAGATAAGGCACAGAAATCAGCCCTTCCACCTGCCGACTCCGAGCTGACCATCAACCACCCATTTGGTCCCACTTTGGAGTGTTGACAACAAACTCCGATGAGACATTATCGCAGTGTCACTTACTGCAGTTCCAGGCTTTCTTCAGGAATTCTGTAGTGGAATGAAATAATATTACACTGAGTTTGATCACATATCAAAGGCAGTAGCCAGTCATCTGATATGCCTTTGGAATTGAATGCATGATCTTAATACTGCAATGATTCATTAAGATGCCAAATATCAGAAGGACGGTCCATATCAGTCCATGGGATGTGTTGTTATTCAAAATGGTGGAGATGGAGATGGTGGACATGCAGCATCTAAGAAGGGCCTTCAAAATAAGATTTTGTCCATTTGTGGAGATTGATGTGACAAATGGTCTGGTTTCAGAGAATTAGCTGCAATTTCAAATGAGACATGAAGCCTCTGGTGTATTTATGAATCAAGTGAAGCTATGATCAGAAGCAGCTGCTGAAGAATGCCATTGAATCAAGACGATAGAGTGCCTCACTGCTCCAATGATCCAGGTTTGATCCAGATCTCAGGTTTGGAGTGTGGAGCTTTTACATTCTCAATGATACTTTAATTCAATTATACTTTATTGTCACATGAACCTAGGTACAATGAAATGCTATGTTTTGCATACAACCTGGTGAAATCATACAGCAGACCTCTCCCAGGCAGTACACAAGTGCCCAAGTTCTCCCCTTAACTGCATGGGTTGTCGCTGAGGGCTCCAGTTACATCTGAATGACGTGCAGATTGGAAGGATAATTAGCTGGTGTAAATTGCCTCTAGTATGTGGATGAGTTGTTTATTCGGGAGCAAGCATTTGGGAATATGGTGAGAATAAAATGAGATTAATGTAAATGGGTGCTTGGCATGGACTCGTTCAGCAGAAGGGCCTTGAAATGATTTACAAGGATGTTGCCAGGACTAGAAGGTCTGAGCTATAGGCTCAGTAGAGGTTGAGTAGGCTGAGACTAATTCTTGGAGCACAGGAGGATGGGGGGTGATCTTATAGAGATGTTTAAGATCATGAGAGGAACAGATTGGGTAGATGCACAGAGTCTCTTGCCCAGAGTAGGTGAATCGAGGACCAGTTTAAGGTGAAAGGGAAAAAATTTAACAGTAATCTGAGGGGTAACTTTTTCACACAAAGGGTGGTGGATGTATGGAACAAGCTGCCAGAGGAGGTAGTTGAGGCAGGTACATGGATAGGACAAGTTTGGAGGGATATGGACCAAATGCTGGCAGGTGGGACTAGTGTAGCTGGGACATGTTGGGCGGTGTGGGCAAGTTGGCCGAAGGGCCTGTTTCCATACTGTTTCTCTCTATGACTCTAATCAAGGCCTAGTCTTGTGTGGCTCCAGAAGCTTTCTAAACACCTTCAGATTCCATTGTATAGTCATCTGAAACACTGAAACATTCATTAGTGCTTTTGACTTTAATTGTTTTCTAATGGATGATTTGATTAGAACGTTAGGTTTGTAAATGGGAGGATGAGCTTGACTTAAAGACATTGAGTCTCTGAGAATAATTCAAGATTAGTAAGAATGACTCTTGAAAAGTTAAGGCATTAAGGAGTAACAGCCATTACTTTGATATGCTTCAGGCTGATGGCAACTGAACATTCAGTTGGATAATTGTTTTTGAGTTTGCCCTTGTTTTAATGTCTGGCTGTAACCGAAAACAAACTTTTGGCTTCAAATTCCATTGATGAGAACAAAAGTGTCTGTCCATTTTAAACTAAGTAACTTCCTGGAAATCATTATCAGATGTGGTATTGCTATCATGTAAAGGTTAATGCAATTGTGGTTTAAATGACCCTGTAAATGTGTTGAACTGAGTTTGCAACTAGTTTACTGGAGATGGTTATTGTATTGTACTTCCATGGTGTGAATATTCCTGCCATTCTATGTAACAGCCCACACCTGAATGTTGTCTGCTCTTTGCTTTGTGCTGGCAAATCCTGCGTTAGGCAATGAGGCATTGTGCATGGAATGTACTTCGCACAATATTCAGCAAACATCCTCATGCCTAAATTGAGGTTTAAAGTTGTGAGTAATAATCCTGGCAATACGGTATTGGATGGCGTAGAGAGTCAGAACCTTTTTCCCAGTGAGGAAATGTCAAAGACTAGAGGACATAGCTTTAAGGTGAGAGGGGCAAAGTTTAAAGAAAATTGTTTATTTTGATTGTCTTTAGATGACAATATTTTCAAGGCTTCAACATTAGTAAAAAACAGTTCTTCTCTGAGTCGTCCTTGACTTCTTTGTCAGAGTGTTTAGTTCAGTTTAGAGATACAGCAGGGAAACAGGCTCTTCAGCCCACCGAGTCCAAACTGACCATCAATCACCAATCCCTATGCATTTAAAATGGCCAATGAAACTTGCATAGGATGTTGGAGGAAACCGGAGCAACTGGAGGAAAGCCATGAGGTCAGAGGGAGAACGTGCAAACTCCACACAGACAGCACCTGGGGTCAGGATCGAATGGGTCTCTGGTGCTGTGAGGCAGCAACTCTACCTGTGCACCACTGATTAATTTTAAGAGTTGCTTCTTGGTGCAGCTCTGAAATACAGATATTATTTGGATGAGTTTGATGGTAGAAAAACAGTGCAAGCAAACATGAAAATCTCATCTAAAAATGAAGACATTACATTACCGGCTGCCACTAAGACACCTAGGAACATGCACTAGATTGCTTCACACCATGCTGGGGATGAGCAAAGCTGATATGGATGCGCAGATCTGAGGCTGATCAATCATTGTGTGATTGTATGCAACGCAGCAGAAAAGGGTCGTATGGGACGTCTCATGGCGACGACAATGGTCAGACCAAGGGAAGGGCAGGTAGTTATATAACAGCTCACACGTCTGGGGCCTGAATGCCTCCTTGTTCAGGAAGTACCTTGAGAGATGGTGATAGCATCAAAGAGGAAGTAAAGGTATTTAAAAAAAAGACAAAGACAAATAAAGCAGAACCTTGTCAATTGAACATTGATAATATGCATGATTTCCCCACACATAACACTTTGCAGATGATGAACTTAGGTCATGAATTGAAAAAGATAATCAGACAAGTTCTCAACATTCTGACTGTAAAACAATAAAGCTTTATGCCATAATGGTTAAAAATTTTATAAAGTGTTTTTGAACAAGGCTTATCATTAGTCAAAGCAAAATAAGGTACAACACCACTGATTGGCTATGTTTTTTGATGTTAGCCTAAGCTATACAGTATGGTGACTTGCATGTCTTTACTATAATTAGCTCAAGACAGGATATAAACAATCACTTCCAGTCAGTGATAAATTATTTAATAAGCAGTAGAAATTTTTTGCTGCTGTTGAGTGAGGTACAAGTGACGGCTGGCTACCACTGGGCTATCATACAAACCACAGAAAGGTTATTAAAACAGAGTGAGGAGACATTGATACGGAACCCTTTCTGAATATCTAAACTTGAGAGATGGATCCTCACTGAAGTTGCAATGCAGTCACGTGGATTCAGTGATAACCTGACCCACAGCAGATCATCCAAATCTTTTTCCTCTCCAACCACGAATATATGTGAAACACCTCCAAAATCTCCACTTTTTGGAACAGGTAATATTTAAATAAAGGCTGGAAATAGTGGCAACGCTGTGCAAAGGTGGCATGGAGATGATTTGGTAATTGCTCTGTCAATCAAGCTTGCTGAGCAAACTGCTGCACGTAGAATATAGAACGGTACAGCACAGGAACAGGCCCTTCGGCCCACAACGTCTGTGCCTAACATGATGCAATCTTGCTGTAAGTGACCAAGATTGAATTCAAGCACCTATTTTGATTTGTAACTTTCTTCCACTCATTGTAGTTCTCCATGGAAAATACTCCCGTTGGAACAAGTTGTTAAAGTTTTGTCAATCTTTAAAAAGTTATGATAAAATTTACTTTGTTGTATATCGACTATGCTCTCGGTCATATACTTTCTCTTGCTGGTTCAATGCTGAAGCAGTGTTGTCAATGAATATTCAAAAGCAAAATACTGTAGATCTGAAATGATGGCAGAATAATTTGCTGAAAATACTCAGCGGGTACGATAGGATGTGAGAAGAGAGAAACATGGTTAATGTTTCAAGGCAGACCCGATGTGTTTAGGATCCCTTGACAGGGCAATCATCTCATCTCAGGAATTAGCCTTTGAAAACTCTTTTGGATTGCCTCCAATGCTACTATATCCTACCTGGAGTAAGGGGATTGAAACTGTACATGTAAAATACTCCAGGTGCGACCTCAACAACCCCCTGGTGGGGGTTAGTTTATATCTGTGTGCTGGGAGTGGGTGGCAAGACCAACATTCGTTGCCCTTCCCCTTGAGAAGGTGGATATACGATGCCTTCCATACAATATCAGCTTTTTGCAGTATAACCAGTAGCTCCCCCTCAGAAGGACGCATGTCAAAGGGGAAATAAGATACTTCCACAATGTTGTTGAGCATGGAGCTCAATGAAAGAATGAAACAACGGGTTGAATGGCACGTGTTGGTGGGAGAGAGAACTAGAACAGCATAGCACAGGAACAGGTCCTTCTGCCCACGTTGCCTGTGTCAAATGACAAATGTACATAATCCGTTGTGGAAAATAAAACATCCTGATCTATGCACACCTTTCTTTCACTCTCCCCACCCGCCTGCCATTCAGTTCCTTTTCTGTCCTCCATTTCCTCCTTCAGCTCATCACCCACCCTACACCCTCTGGGTCCCCTATTCCATCCCCCACCTGTTCCCATCTACCTAATATCCCTCCCTCTAGTTCTATATTTGACTCCTCGTCTTCATTTCTTATTCTGATCCTACATCTACAGCCCTTCGAATTATCCATTTACTACCACCAGCCCACCTCTTCCCTTCACCTTTTTCTACCAGCTATCTTCCCCTCTTCTACAGACCTGAGAAGGATTCCGACACAAAATGTTGTCTGTCCATTTCCCTCCACAGATTCTGCCTGACCCACTGAGTTCCTCCAGCACCTTGGCTTTTTGAAAGCTGACCATGACTGGTGCCTAGCTTCTGTTAAAGTACACCACATTCATCAGGACCCATGCTGTGAAAAGAACTATGTCCATAACGATAACCTTCAAAGCTTCACCATTCTCTGCTTCAAGTAGCCCGTCTACAATTCAAATAATGTCCCAAAAGAGCAAGACAAATCCAAATAAATAATTACTGCCTCGCCAATTCATTCTCAATCATCATCAAATTGGTGGAAACTGTAAAGTGGCAATTATTCACCATTATTCTCTCATTGTTGACTGTGGGTAACGTAATTTTGTCCAAAAACATGTTTTTGGATGACAATAAAGGCTGTTCTATTCTTAATTTCCTCATAGATGCTCAGTTTGCTTTTCCCAAAATCACTTTGTTCAAGACTACATCGCAACCTTGATCAAAACATGGACCAAAGAGGTGAATTTGATCAGGAAAGTGCGACTGCACTTGGATTAAGGTAGCATGGAGGCAGCAAGAAGCCCTGGTGAAACTGAAGTTGATGGGCAAGGGAAAAACACTCCGATAACTGGAGTCACACCTTGCCAAATGAAAGATGGCTGCGGTATATGGAGGTCAATCGTTCTGGCCAGGACATTGCTGCAAGAGTTCCTCAAACAGAATCTGAGGCCCAAACATCTTCAGTGTTTCATCACCTGCAATGTTGCCTGCAGCCCGATTTGGACCGCATTCACGACAGGACCGATTAGTTGAAAGTAACATTCATTCCACAGGCACTGACCATCCCCAATAAACATTACCAACACAACTATCCCCACCATCACCATCATTTGGACCACAAGTAAGCACAAACTCTACCTCACGTTGCTACAAAAGGAAGTCAGAATCTAGGTAACCGGAGTGAATGACTCACCTCCTGACACCCCAACTAAACATGCAAAAGGTCATATATATTATGCTAATTCCAAGGAGCAATGAAGGCAGATTGCTTTGCCATGGTGCTGTCCTCTGGAGTGTTGTTGTGTGATCATTGTTGACAAGTCTGACCCTTCTTCTCTTTACCGATGCAATCTGATCTATTTCCAGCAATTTTTTAGATTTCTAGATCGGTGGTATTTTGCCTTTATGTTAATACAAAAGTGAAATTGCTTCATTTAGCACTCTAGAGCACAGGAAATGAAAAGTTCTCTTATTTCCAACAGTTACAGTTTTATTTTGTCACTCTCATTTTATACACACTCTTTTAGGATTCCTCATCTGGTTCGATCAATGATGCTGGCACCAGCAAGTGCTAGCCAAGAATACCAAAGTATGGCTGAAGTTGTGTGCTGTGGCTTTCTCCCACATTTTTGGCCCCTGCTTGTCCTACATCTCCCTCTCTCAATAAGATAGAGGAGCAGAGTCTACCATTTGATCACGGCTGATCTAATTTTCTCTCTCAACCCATTCTCCTGCCTTCACCCCATGACAACCTTGCTAATCAAGAACTTATCAATCTCGGCTTTAAAAATAGCCAGTGATTTGGCATCCACCACCATCTGCGTCCATGATTTTCATAGAGTCACAACTCTCTAGCTAAAGAAATTCCTCCTCATACCCATTCTAAATGTATGTCCTTTTATTATGAGGCTGTGCTGTCTGGTCCTAACCTCTCCCACTGCTAGAAGCATCCTCTCCACATCCACTCTGTCTAGACCTTTCATTATTCAGTCGGTTTCCGTGAGATCCCCCCCTCATCCTTCTAAATTCCAGCGTGTGCAGACCCAGTGCCATCAAACGCTCCTCGTACATCAACCCAATCATCCCCAGGATCATTCTCGCAAACCTCCTCTGGACCCTCTCCAATGCCAGCACATCCTCCCTCAGATATGGGGCCCAAAACTACTCACAGTATCCCAAATGTGTTCTGACCAGCGTCTTATAAAGGCTCAACATTACATTCTGGCTTTTATATTCTAGTCCTCTCGGAATGAATGCTAACATTGCATCTATCTTCTTTACTACCGACTCAACCTACAGATTGATAAAAGACCCAAGGGTAGAAAACTTTCCCTCTGGGAAGTTCATAGGCACTATCTCCCTTAACAATCACAGCTGGATTTAATGGTAAATAGGGAACCCATTGGCAGACAGGGTTGTTGAAGATTTTTCTTTTATTTAAAAGATCATGCACAAAAAATATCATTTTTTTCATATATTATGAAGCAATATGTAAAATGTTGGGAACCCATATATCAAACGTGAAGCTACCTATGACACCATCAATAATTTAGGGTGGTTTTCCATGTTCTGTGTTCCATGTTCACAAACTCCAGCACTCCAAAGATCAGGTTCATTATGATATCTGTTGGATGTATGTTCTTCTGGGTTAATAGATAAATGGGATTCACTTACGGGACAACAAAAGGCCACACAGTGTGCTAAAAAGCACACTTTTTAATTGTCGTTTGCCTGCTGAACAGAACCCGAGCGGAGAGTACATGAATAAACAAACCTTGAAACCTTGAGTAGTCAAGAACTGTGTGTGAGCCTTCAAAGGGAACTGGCCCCTGAAAGAATGACACTGGATGTGCTCCTTGATGTCTTTACATGCAAGTTGTGCCATATCTTGCTGTATATTTAACCACCTGATCATGGCTGCAGAGTCCCGAGTGCCTTTCAAATCAAATCTCTCCACTATATCCAAAATCCCCAAACATATAAAATGTGTATTTATAATATAAATGTGTTTACTATATACTTATGTAAATAATATATAAACGAAACATATGTGTAGGCACAGATTTATCTGAGACCATTACAAGCAGTTTGGACAAAGTTAGTTGATGAGAGCTGATGGTACAATATTGTTCTAATGAACCAGTGGTGTTTCTGGTCTTCAGAAACTCAAGACAGCAACGTTTGCACGTACCTTCAGAAAATCTATTTCAAGCTCCTTTTTTTAGATGGAACAACTGCCATAAACAGAAAGCAAATTGTTCAAAGCAGAAAGCTGGTACGAGGCAGGTGTTAAACTACAGATCAGCTGGAGGGTTTGTTTTTAAAACCAAAGTCAGTGATGTGTGGACAAGTGGAAGAGAAGACAAAAGGAAATCCATGGAATGTTAGGAATGGAAGCTGCTGTGCCTACTTTCCACAAAGTCCGGCCTTGCTAAGGTTCCTCCTGCCCAGATTTTTCCTCCCGAGGCCTGGCTCCACCAAATATGGCTGAATTTGGATTGGCGACTTGGTTGAGGGGAGCAGCTACTGTGCGCGGCTTCAGTTGTAGCCTGGGTCTTTGTGCCCTCTCCTCTGTAAAACATAAGATGAAAAGGAAACCAAATTTCTTTCATGCCAAGCACAAAATATGGGAAATAAATTGAGTGGTTGCTAATAAACCTGGTGGCAGGAAAAAACTCTGCCATATTTGCAAAATTTATCTCACCAATTTACCCACATCAGAGAAGTTTTCCTGTAAATGGAAACAATACAATCAACTGGACAAATGACATTTCTGATCAGGACCCTTCCTCAGACTGATTGGAGTACTGGGGAGGGAAATGGTAAAGAGAGAGAAATGATGTCAGGACAAAGCCTGGTACACGAATGCAAATATACGTGAGAGGAGTGGGGAAGGTGGATGGATTGGCTGATGCTGAGGTAAATGACAAAGACTCGAGGTGAAAGGGAGACAAAAGGATTCCAGATCAGAAGAGAATACGAGGAGTTAAACGTAAAGCCAAAGGGAGGGTTATGGGTAGAAAGGGACGGGGCAGGAGGAGGGTGGAGGTGGCGAAAGAGGGATAGATGGAGTTAAATGTAAAGCCATAGGGAGGGTTATGGGTAGAAGGGGATGGGGTGGGGGGTGTGAAAGAGGGGGTATTAAGGGGATTGAGGGGGTTTCTGGGATGGGAGATGAACATATGAAGGAGGGGAAAGAAGCAGGGTGTCTGGGATGGTGAGAAAAATGTGTGCACAGCAGGGTGGAGGTGTGGCAGGGGAAAGAGAGTGGGTATGGAGGGGACTATGTCTTGCTCCAATTATATAGAGCCCTAGGGTGACTGCATCTAGAATGGTGTTCAGAGATCTAGCCCAGATAAAGAATGACACATTTGCAGTTGAGGGAATGTTCACTTGGTTGATTCCTATGAGGGCAGCTTTGGGTAGAGATTAAACAGATTGGGCCTTTACTCCACTGAGTTCAGAAAACTTAGAAGCAACTTCATTGGCACGCACAACTTAAGTGGCTTGGCAGGAGCTATGGAGCTGATGTTTCCTGTGCTCGGATGTCTAGAAATGTTGTTATCTAGAAATCTATTAATTCCAAGACAGGTGTGTTAAAACAGTGCGGTGCGGTCATTTCAGAAACCTCTTGCTGTAGAATTGAGTTTTAAATCGTTGCCTTTTATGGCAACAGGCAGAGCGCTCCAAAAAATGCAAATTTGTGCATCTATACTTAAAATGATCTGTGCAACACATATACTCACTACTGCTGTAAATTGTAAATTATTATAAGAGCTATAGCTGTGCAAAGACGGCTGACAATTAGATCAGTAGCATTGGAGTTGGATGATTAATCTCCAACTTTTTTCTTTGGTGCTCCATATTACTTCAATCATTGGTGCGTTTCCCCTCTGATCCCCACTGACCATTTTCACCAGGGTGTTCTGATGCCACACTTCGTCATGTACTACCTTGATGTTAAGGGCAGTAATTCTCAACTCTTCTCTGGAATCCAACTTTTAGAAATAGGTCGTGATGATGACTGGATCTGAATACACACATTGGGTATTGGGAAACAAGCTTCTGGAAATTGGCACTCGTGGTGCTGTCCGCAATACCTTCCATCACTTCGCTGACGTTTAAGAATTGACTTATTGGGTAGCAATTAGGCAGATGAGATTTATCCTGGTGTTTGTGACCTGGACAAAGCTGGGCAATGTTCCAGAATGCTGCGAAGATGCCTTTGTTGTAACGGTACAGATTGACCAGAGGTGTAGCTGACTCTTGAGTGCAGATCTTCAACGCATTCTGCACGTTGTCTGGACCCAAAGACTGCCCTTTCTAATGGTCTCAGCTGTTTCTTAAAACAAGAATGGTTTCTGTGACATCAGGAATCTCAGAGGAAGCTCAGCGTCATTGACAATTCATTGCCTTGTCTTTCGCACTTACACATTAAGTTATCAAGAGGAATGAAGATGTTCCTTAGAGCCCCTGTCTCCTTCTGTTTAACTGCCCACCACCATTCATGAGTAGATTTGGTGGTCTGCAGAGCTGTGATCTGATCTGTTGGTTATGATATAGCTTAGCTCTTACATACAATTGAAACTGGGGATACTTTCAATAGAACAGAGATTAAAAGATGTGTGAAATGATTTTTTTTTTAATATGATTTTTAAAAATACTGACTTCTGATGACAGGGCAAATAAAGTTCATTAGGCTTTGACCTTTCTGCACCCAAGTAGGGAAGGGGCAGCCACCGGCAAAACTAAAAAGGGTGAGGCAAAGGAAATCTTGGTTGGGATTTGGAGATGATGGCTTTGTGGGTGGAAATTGGATGATAATTTGTGAACATATACATTTATTTGTATAGGTTGGTTAAAAATCATTCTTCACAGGCATATTTAGATTATTTCTGAATACCGGGCGAATAGGAAACAAAATGTAAATATAGATCATTTATCAAATACACGAAAACAAATAATAATTTGTACCTTCTGTTGCCTCTCTGAACTCCATACCAGAACCACGAGGAGGCCCATCTCTGAAGCGACCTCCACCTCCTTGCCTATCCGCAGGGCGACCACCTCTGACTTTGGTTCCTCCAAATCCACCCATCGAGCGATCACTGTAGTCCTCATCTTTGAAACCTAGTTACAAAACAACACACCAAATCAATCAAGGGTTTTCAAACAAGACCTTTAACAACAACATCTCAGCGCAGTCACATATTCCGATAGGCAGAATTGACTTTACTGTCCATGAACCTTTGATTCAAAACCCTGGGACAGTGTTTATGAGGAATTTGTTGGAGGTAATACTGTTTTAAGGGTCAATTCAATTATTATAAATACTTATCAATGTGATATTTTTCTCAAAAATCCCAGGCTTGCGCATACCAATCAGCCAGGTGCTTTTTTACAGAACAAAAATTTCTCATTGCAAAGAGATTTTATAGCCATGATGTTTTTTGACTTCCTACATTGTTTCAATGAAGCAAAACATAAAGTCATGGAGCAGAACCTTGTATTCCACCTCAGCCTCAACAAATTCAATAATTCCAGATAGTCCATAATTATAAATTTGATATGGCACATTTCCAGTATTCCCATTTTCATGTAATTTTAGATTATTCATTTTGTATTTATACTTCTTTCAGGCTCACATTTTGAAATTTACTAATGTCTTTATCACTCATTTAATACCATTCTCGTTGCCAATCTTGCTATTTAATCTTACCTATTTTATACCCAAACACACATTATGCATCCTCCCTGCCCCTTCCATCTTTCTCTGCACCTTAAAACTTGTTTCAATTTCAATTTTCCCCAGCTCTGATACCAGCATGTGTAGGCTAGTGGGCCACTTGAGCCTGGTTAGGTCTGTCATTCAATAAAATGGTGACTGTTGTAATTGTTGCCGCAACACAACTTTCCCACTCTCTTCCCTTCCCTTTGATTCCCTTGTTATTCAAATACGTATCTGTCAATCTCTTCCTTCAATATATTCAATGACTCTGCCTCCACATCTTTCTGAGATAATGAATTACAATGTCATAATCCTCTTAAAGATGAAATTCTTCAGCACCTCTGTCTTAAATGACTGCTCCTACATACTGAAAATGTGTCTCCTCATTCTAGATAACCCCAAATAGGAGGAAAATCCATCAGGTCAACCCCCCATGGAAACGTATCTGTTTCAAAAAGTCAAGTTTCATTCTCTTAGCTCCAGTGAACATAAGCCCTGCTTGCTCAATCTTCATCCATCCACTCCATCATCCCAAGAATCAAACCAGTGAATCTTCTTTGCATTTTCTTCAATGCAAGTACTTTCATTCTTAAAAATGGAGACCAGAACTGGACACCATCTAGTGCACCACTAGATGCAATGTACGGTTGCATTAAAACTCTGCTGTTATACTCTAAATCTCTTGAAATAAGGAACAATGTTCCATTATTGCTATTGATTGCTTGGGGGAGTCCAGAACAAGGGGCCACAGTTTAAGAATAAGGGGTAGGCCATTTAGAACGGAGATGAGGAAGAACTTTTTCAGTCAGAGAGTGGTGAAGGTGTGGAATTCTCTGCCTCAGAAGGCAGTGGAGGCCAGTTCGTTGGATGCTTTCAAGAGAGAGCTGGATAGAGCTCTTAAGGATAGCGGAGTGAGGGGGTATGGGGAGAAGGCAGGAACGGGGTACTGATTGAGAGTGATCAGCCATGATCGCATTGAATGGCGGTGCTGGCTCGAAGGGCTGAATGGCCTACTCCTGCACCTATTGTCTATTGTCTATTGTCTATTGTCTATTGATATTGGGTCTAATAGTCGAGAGTTATTGATCAGTTTCTATCTCCACAAATACTCTGTCTCTGGTTTCTTGCTCTTGAACTGTTGATCAGTGCACATTCAGGAAAATCTTAAAGGATTCAATCTTGGAGAGCTTGAACAGCACTGCATTGCAGTACATTGCACTTCCGCAGCTATTGAAACTCTCCTTGACTCACGATTTGTGTGTGGGTTTATCTGGTATACAATGCGCCATTGAAGAGATTTAAGTCGAGACACATAAACATGGTTATGGGTTTTCTTGAGGCATGGAAATTGGATATTTAAACTACAAACGATCATGATCGAACAATAAAAGAAATCCTTAAATGCTGGAAATACTGTGAAGTATGGTGGAGTACATGCACAAATCAGCATGTTGCTGTATCATAAGTTAGTGGGGAGTCTGGATCTTTCAACTTACCTCATGGCTGACACTTGACTTTTTCTCTATTATTGTATTCCTACAAATCTGTAAAACCATATTCTGTATTTTTCTCTTTACACTACCTGTTGCACCTGTATATGGCTTGTTTGTACTCATAGAGAGTATGTTCTGATTTAATTGGATATCACACAATACCACATCTATCCGGGAACCTTCCAGGTGAAACAGAGGATCTTTACCAACCTTGTCTATTGCATTTGGTGCTCCCAATATGGCCTCCTCTATATTAGTGAGACCAAGTGTAGATTGGATGAACAACTGAGCTTTGTCCACCAGAGCCTGTTTGAGTTCTCGGATGATCACCATATTAACTCCCCTTCCCATTCTCATATGGAACTTTGTGTCCTTAGCCTCCAGCACTGCCAGAGTGAGGCCACACGCAAACTACAAAAACAGCACATCATATTCCGCTTAGGTAGCTGATAACCAAATGGTATGAACATTGAATTTTCCAATTTCAAGGAATAATCCCCCACACTCCCACAGTACGCACACATTTCACTCACCATTCTCACTACCCTGTTCCTTTCCCTTCCTCATATCCCATCCTCAACCAGGGTAAATTCTCCATTACCCTTTTATCCCCCTCTTTCCCCTCCTGCTGACTCTTCTATCCATATTCTTCCCTCCAGCTTTATATTTCACTCCTCTTTTTTCCATATCCCTTCAGTGTTCATCTCGTCGACACTTCGTCTCACCAATGTAGACTAGGCCACATTGGAAGCACTGAACGCAATAGAAAAGGTTGGAAGAGATGCACGTGAACCTCTATCTCCTTTTCACCTCCAACCTTTGTCATTATCTCCACCTATCTGCCAATCACCCTTCCTCCCTTGTACCTTGCTATTGCTTGCCAGACTTTGCCCCACCCCTACCTTTCCTTTCCAGCTTTCTCCCCACCCCCCCATCTTCCCTATCAGTCTGAAGAAAGGCCGCGACCCAAAATGTCATTTATTCATTTCCGCCAGAGATGTTGCCTGATCCGCTGAATTCCGCCAGCACCTTTAATTTCTGCACAGTACTTGTCCCATTTGTTTGGTCCATAACATGGGGAATAACTTGAATATTTTAAAATCGAGTAATCCCATTGGCGAGATGGCATATTTTGGTATCAATCATCAATGCTGCTCCTGTTAAAGCTGAGCACTGATTGTTCACATTTTGTGAATATGACACAAATATTGACACTGTTAATATGGCAACATAATTATGTTAATAATGTAATATAGTTTCATTACAAGTATAAGGAACCTTAGAATTTATTAATATGCGGGAGGGAACAAATTCTCACCTCCTTTCTCTTCTGATCTCCTGAAGCCAAATCCACTCTTCTCCTGTTTTCTGCCTTCTGCGATATCAACCCGAAGAGATCGATCGCCAAGAAGCTGTGGGAACAGAGTCCATAGGTTTTATCTGTGGCATCTATCTTTTCCTTTTGAACAATTTATTTAGTTTAATAGTAGGTCACAGTACTAGATGTGCCTTAAAGCTTACGTGATCTCACCGACAACATGTTCTTCCTGACATGTTATACTCATTTGTCCAACAGCTCAAACTTTTATCCATCATGATAGATAGTAACATTTTGTTACAATATAATTTCTTTTAGATGTGCTACTTAGTCCAGCAAACCAACATCTTTGAAAAATGCTTGGATTTTTCAGTGGAATTCTATTTATCTACCTCATGCCCTGGGGCTGTGAATCTAGATGCACTGATGGAATTCTTAGAGGATGACAACATATAGTCTGTTGACAATAGCGCACAAAATGATTCACAAAAACACCTTGAATGAGATGTTAGAAAAAGAGATGACTACATAGAAAACATCCCTCTTTATATAGATCAGCTCACAGGAGTTTCTTAAATGAATAGGCGGTTTCTTATGCAAAGAATGATGACCATTTCACATATTGTCAATATAGAATAACTGTAGTAGATGATAACCCAGAAGCATTAAGCAATCATTCAAAATTCTCTGTATTCTGAAAGGATCCCAGTGGATGAGGAGATTGCAAGTGATGCATCACAGTGAACAATAGGCCAGTCTGTCTAACATCTGTCATCTGGAGAAATGGCTGGAGTATGTTATGAAGGAAGTCATAAGAAGATATTTAGAAAATCACAACATGAGAGGCAGAATCAATATAGTTTTGGAAAAAGGAAATTGCATTTGACAACTTTGCTTTATGCTCTTTGAGGATGCACTTAGCAGGTTGAATAACGGAACTCAATAGATGAAAGTATCACAAAAAGCTGGACTAACTCAGCGGGTCAGGCAGTATCTCGGGAGAGAAGGAATGGATGACGTTTCGGGTCGAGACCCTTCTTCAGACTTATATAGATCAATAGATGAAATGTGCCAAAAAGCAATTGATATTGGTATTCATTTATTATTGTTGCATGTGCCAAGATTTAGTGGAAAGCTTTGTTTGACTGCTATCCAGTCAAATCATGCCATACATCAGTACAATTTAGCCATTACACAGGAATAGCAGGAAGTGCAAAAGTGTAAGCTCCACAATAAAGTCAGTTTTGAAGATTGGGACTACACCCGCAGGTTATGAGAGAGCTTTTTAGTAGTCTGATAACAGCGGGGAAGCAGTTCCCTGAATCATTATCCATGACCACAATTTTCATACCAATTTACACCATACTCATCAATAAATTATCAATCTCCTCATTTGTGATTTATTGCCTATTCAAGCACATAATTATTAGGTTACTTAAAAATATCTCTTCGACAATAATGTTATGCAGCATGTAGTACATTATGCCCAGTTTTTGTGAACATGTACATAAGTGTGACATATTTGAGCACACCGCATGTGTGCAAATAATGTTAGTGCTACTAAAACATTTACCAAATCTTTGCTGGGAGATTTTGCATTGCAATGTCATGAGAGTTATTTGAGCAGGTGAACCATTTCTTTAAGTAATCTTCATGCTAGGATATGTTCAAAGCCTCATTTCTTCATTATATAACCTATCTTTAACCTCTCCTTACTCCATTCTGAGGTTCCCAACTGCTTTAAGACCGCTATTATCCAAAGAAAAGCAAGGTAGTGTGCCTGAATGACTATCGGCCAGTGGCTCTGACATCCACATTCATGATGTGCTTCGAGAGACTCATCGTGGTGCACATTAATTCCAGCCTCCCAGAAAGCCTTGGTCCACTGCAGTTTGTCTACTGTCACAACTGGTCCATGGCAGATGTCATCTCCCTGCTGCACCATTCATCACTGGAACATCTGGATAACAAGGACATCTATGTCAGACTCCTACTTATTGACTACAACTCCACATTCATCACCATAATCCCAACAAAACTCATCTCCAAATTCTTGGAACTAGGAGTCAGCAACCCTTCTGCAAACTGGATCTGTGACTTTCTTACATGCTACTAGTGATACTTGCTTCTTCCCCACTGTTATCAGATGACTGAATGGGCCTTTCATGAACAAAGACTGCAGTCTGATCTCCCAATCTACCTTATTGCAGCCCGTGCTCTTTTTTGTTAATCTGCACTTTCCCTGTAGTTGAAATGCTATAATGCTGTAACACTATATTCTGCACTCTAGTATTTTTCTCAAACCTGCTGCACCTATGTAATTACTTGATTGTACTCAGGTACTGTATATTATAGTTTGACTGCATAGCATGCATTTTCACTGTATCCCACTACATGTTACAATGATAAATTAATACCAATAAATCAAAGGTAATTTCACCACATTCAG
The DNA here is from genome assembly GCF_053455715.1 of Rhinoraja longicauda. Lineage (NCBI taxonomy): Eukaryota > Metazoa > Chordata > Chondrichthyes > Rajiformes > Arhynchobatidae > Rhinoraja > Rhinoraja longicauda. The sequence continues at coordinate 18,754,795 of NC_135978.1, forward strand.
AATGTTTGTACTTTATTTAACTCAAGGTTTCAGTTGGTGGATGCCTACTTTCCATAAAAAAAGACATTCAACTTCTACATCCTTATGTCAGTAACAGTTTTAATCAATTCAAGACGTTAAACAAATAGTGAATCACAAATTCAAGACGTTAAACAATAGTGAATCACAAAATGACCTATCTTGACATATCTCAGAAGAAATGTATGATTTAAACTTGTATGCTGACAATATTTTGACTGCTGTTGACAGTAATCTTGATTTTTCTCCTGGATTCCAGGAGTTAATCCTGGCAAAGTACAATTTATGATGCTCAGTGATGCATATTTTCATGAGGGTTTCTTCTCCATGAGGTTCAGGATTCTGTTAATAATGATGGCCACTGTGCTCAGGATCAAAGTGCATCTATTTCACATCTTCAACATATTTTGTTGCTTGACATCTGTCTCTCCAAAATGTTCACCAACGTAATAGTTCTTGGTGCCTATGCTATTGTATGGGTTGGGCGGCACTTTACAAAGTTCCAGCTTTTCCCACGTCAGATTTCTTTCTTTCTGCTGCTTTATTTCCAGTTAATATCACTTGTACAATTTGAGCAGGATTGCAAGCATATGCAAACCTGTACTTTGACATATAATTAGTCATGATTAGAGGAAATAAAAGCATTTTGCTGGGTCTTTCCATGAATGTGGCGTTAAGCCTGTTTAGACTCAGGTGGAATTCAAGGAAAATGTGCAAAGAAGTTGGAATTCTTTGTTCATGCTACAAGTAGACATCAATGCATATTCACAACAAGGAAAATCTTTCATTCATGTAACTCCTCCATGGGTATGTCCCGGACCTTCATTCTGCCGATTGCAAACCAGTTCAATTTCCGTTGAAGTAGAAAACGAAGGATTAATGAATTGTCAACCTTTAGTACCTTCTGATGGATTTGATGCAATCAATGTTCAATTGATATTGTGGGGAGAGGCTGTGAAGAACCTCACTCGTGAGGGATATTTTATTTAGTTTTAAGATTTGAAGGGTTGGTGCAGTAACAAAGTGGAAAAATATCAGGAGACACCCCTAATTCTCTCATTTAGGGAGTCTCTGTTTTTTATTAGTTAAGGCAAGACAGAAAAATTAGTTTTGCAGCATGTTTGCTCACTGAAGCCGCCAGCAATTTGTTGGTCAGCCCTAACTGAATGAGAAGGTGGGAAAGTAGAGTAAGAATGCTCAGGAAGCAGAAAAATGTTCTTGCCTGACATTTTCTGCATATCAGATCTTTCCTAAAACAAAATAAGCAGTGTTAAAAGTTCTGCCCGAGGGTGAGGAAATTGTTAAGAAGTGGAAATACTTGATCTGAGGCATCACTTTTATACTGGCCCTCACCACCATTCCTCCCATACTTCTGCACTTTCATGCTAGCAATGAACTGTTGGGTAATTTGCAGCAGAGCAGTGAAGCTGAGCTCCCAAGCTTTTTTGATTATTACGTCTAAGTGTTATTTATTGTAAACGGGTCCTTGAAGGCCTGCATTTACTCGTGTGATTAGCATTTTTGACACCAGTGGTATTTTTTCAATCTCAAATGTTTGCAACATTTGTGCTCAAGTATTCACCCTGCAGAACTCCTAATATCTCAGTAAATGAAAATCAAAATCCATCCCAACACTGAACTTTCATTAACATAACTAATATAAAATTAAGATCATGTGTATGTTGGTAGAATTCCAATTATGACAACATTTGAAGTGGGTGAGATGTTGTGTTTAATAACATTACTAGCTTAGCCCCAATCAAATGTTCTTTCTGCTTCCACAAGAGCAGTAGATCCCCTTGCAATTGTCACCTTCTTGGATGTACTGAACAGAACATCTTTATTTCATCCGAAAGTACCCTTAGAAAGCCCCTTTCTTAACATCTCTCAGTGCCAAGCAATTAATACTAAAATGCACTCACATTTTCCCTTTAGACTTTGGATTTTAGAGATACAGCGTGGAAACAGGCACTTCAACCCACCGAGCCCATGTCGACTAGCGACCCCCCTGTACATTAGCACTATCCACTAGGGACAGTTTACAAAAGTCAATTAACCTACAAACCTGAATGTCTTTGGAGTGTGGAAGGAAACCGGAGCACCCGGAGAAAACCCACGCGGTCACAGGGAGAACGTACAAACTCTGTACGGAAAGCACCTCTAGTCAGGACTAACCCTGGGTCTCAGGCATTGTAAGGACAGCAACGCTACTGCTGCACCACTGTGCCACCCCTTTTATTCCAGCCAGAAAAAAAAGTTTCCTTTTCTCATTCTAATCATATTTATTTCCCTGCTTCATACTTCATACCAGCTGTAGGTCTCTGGATCCTGAGTCAAGTTAAACGACTTGTCGTCATTACAACTTCTTACATGGTGTCAGAAGTGGGATGACGACAAGTCGTTTAACTTCATATAAAGTTCTTTATTAGCCATAAGCATTGGAGACTGCAGAGAAAGAGTATCTTCCACTGCAAATCAGATTGTGACCACTTCTATGTACTATCATTTGAAATTTCTCAAAATCATCTTTGTCCTTCCTCAAAGTAAATCTCTTACTCCTGGTTACTACCTTTTAAATCCCCAAAGCAACAAAGTTGCTGTAATTATGAATATGTTCGTAGTTCAGAGATTCCTGTATTTGTGCATAATTAGTGTTGTGATGTTAATTTCACCCACGACTCTCCCTTCCTCCCCACCGGTTCTACCTCTTACTTCTGATTCTTTTACCAGAATTGACAGGGTTATGGCAAAATTATATGAAGCAAACTCAAATCTCCTGTTCATTCTCAATTGTTTGAATATGTTGTGTGAGTTTCAGACCAGATTGTGCACTAAAATTTCATGTAATCTGTATGTGAATTAGGACATAAATTCAAATCTGCGTAATTGGCTGGGTACACTGTGCATATTTTCCCTAATAGAAAATCCAGGCCAAAAGTTTAAAGCATCTAAACACCGAAGGAAAGAACAGCTGACTAATGATTTCATCATCATCATATAAATTGATAAGCTTTAATTTAGATGTTTAACAAACATGCAAAAGAAATGTTATTGTGTTGCAGAAATATTAGTCCAATTGTGCTAGTAAGTGCAACAGCTCCCGCCTTACCTGATCAATGCCTGTCTTAGCATGTAGGCTGAGCTCTGCCAGTGATTTCCTCACTATATCCCACCCCTGGTCACCACGTGGAATCCAATTATGCTGAGATTCTTGACATTTATGCAAGGAAATCTGTTCTCAGACCCTATGCCAGAATAAATATGGGGCTGCAAAGGGGAAAGCTAAGAATTGATTGGTTTTGAAATTATCTCGGCTTATTTTCATGTTTTTAAAATTATTTAAAACAGTGTACTAAACAATTAATTTTTTCTTGTTTGTAAAAATCTTTGGATTGTTTCATTATTGGAAAGATTTGAATGGCCATAAAGCAGGGAAAGTGATTTTGCTCCCTGCAAGGATACCTGTGTGAGGGTTCTTCGTCCATTATGAGAGGCCTCACTACTCAGCTCTGGGATCATCTCAGCCTGTAGGTCCAGGGCAAGTTAAGTTCAAGTCATGGAGAATGGTAATTGTAGGCAGCAGGCTCCAACTAAGTAAATTTGAGCGGTTAAGAAATACATTCATAAACCTAAACCTAACCAGATTGCACTTTAATGGAACTTCCTTGTCATTCTAGGAGCCAATACTGAGCTCTAATTATATATTTAAAGTCTGGTACTTTTTATCAATTTAAATTATATCTACTGCATAGACAGTATGCAGTGTAGTGATTTAAAAAAATTGTTACAAGAAAAAATAATTGCAATAGTATTTTTCATTGGACATCCAAATGACAAAACATAAAATAGATACTCACAGCACCGTCATACGTCAAGGCTTCTTTAAGACATTCCAGGTCATGAAATTCTACATAGCAAAAGCCTAAAAAATATTTGAATTAAATTTTACACATTTAACTGATCACATTTAACTGATCACATTTGCTTGTAAACACAGCAAATTAACAGGTTTTAATTCAAATGCAATGGAACCACTGGAAAAAGTCATTAAAAATTATTTTTAAAATGACTTTTTGGCTGACTCAATAGACCATTCAACCACTGGAGGCTTAGTGCCCAATGTTTACAGGTGCACTTCGCAGACGAAGTCACGTAATAGAAACTAGAATTGGGAGTTGTTAGAGCTAGCCAATCCAATCTACTTCTCCTGTTCTTTCCCTGTGCCCCTGCTTATTTCCAAGACAGATTCCCAGAGACAATCGGATATCACCCTCCGCACTACCTCCAAGAAGACTAACACGTTGGTAACATTTAAAAGCCATTTGGGCATGTAGTTAGATGGGAAAGGTTTAGAGGGGTTTGGGCCAAATGTGGGCAGGTGGGACTAGCATAGATGGGGCATCATGGTCAGCATGGGTACGTTGGACCGAACGACCTGTTTCCGTGCTTTATGTCTCTATGACTCTATGATTGACCACATTTTCTTCAAGATAAACATGCTGGAGGATATTCACTTCCAAAGGAGCCCATTTCCTGCTTATACAGCAGCCTTCCTCGAGGATTCATTTCAGCTCTCCAGGGGTATCTGCATTTGCTAACTCCCCTGCCAGATGACATTGTAGAGGTTTGTTTACTCTTCAAATATTTAAACCAACCATGACTACTTTTGAATGTATTGGTACTTACAGAGGATCCATTATCCCTCTCACTTTTACTCAAGCCTTGCCATAATGATCTAGATTGCTCCCGGATTGTCAAACTCAGAAGCACATGCCATTGATTCTGATCCTCCAACATGCTTTTCCTTTTTCCATTCCCTTCATAATAAAATCTCTGCCATCCTTAACATTCAATCTTTAATCTCAAAATGTTGTTTTCTACCTTTCAAGTGCCTCTTTACCTTTTTAATACAATATGATGATCAGAACTGCATGTAGTACGCCAAATGCTGTCTAACCAAAGTTTCTTACAAATCACCACACAGATCCATTGACCTGGATTTCATCTTCACTTCACTTTGTGTTTTCATGAAGTTTGCAGGTTCTTCCCATGATGTGAGATTTTCCTCCAGGTGCTGGTTTCCTCCAACATCCCAAAGATGTGCTACTGGGTTAACTGCCAACTATAAACTACCTTTAGTGCAGGAGGGTGGCAGGAGAATTGGGGTAAGTTGACAACAAGGTATGGGACTGATGGGATTTCTCTGAGTGCTGGCATAAAATTGAGGGTCTACTTGGCTCCTATTTTATAACTATGAGAAATATGATATAAGTTGCTGACAACAGCTGCTGACGACATTCTACCGCTGCACCATAGAGAGCATCCTAACACATGGCATCCCTGTGTGGTATCTCAGCTGCACGGAGGCAGAGAGGAAAGCTCTTCAGCGGGTAGTCCATAGAGCTCAGAGGACCATCGGAACACAGCTACCAGCCTTGGAGGGCATCTACAACACACGATACCTCAGAAAAGCCACCAGCATCCACAAAGACTCTTCACACCCCTGCAACAGTCTGTTCGAACTTCTACCATCGGGCAGACGATACAAGGCCTTCTACGCCCGCACCTCTAGACTCAGGAACAGCTTCATCCCCAGGGCCATAGCTGCTATGAACCGGTCCTGCTGAGCCGGATGGTCACATTGCACAGTGAACCGCCACAGATCTACTGCACTTTATTCTGTTTAAAACTGTTCTAATTTGTTTCATTGGGTTGTATAAATTAATACTGACTAGCTAATTAATTTATTGCATCGTATGGGAGGCGCATTCCCAATCTCGTTGTAGAAACATAGAAAATAGGTGCAGGGGTAGGCCATTTGGCCCTTCGAGCCTGCACCGCCATTCAATATGATCATGGCTGATCATCCAGCTCAGTAGCCTGTACCTGCCTTCTCTCCATACCCCCTGATCCCTTTAGCAAAAAGGGCCACATCTAACTCCCTCTTAAATATAGCCAATGAACTGGCCTCAACTACCTTCTGTGGCAGAGAATTCCACAGACTCACCACTCTCTGTGTGAAGAAATGTTTTCTCATCTCGGTCCTAAAAGACTTCCCCCTTATCCTTAAGCTGTGACCCCTGGTTCTGGACTCCCCCAACATCGGGAACAATCTTCCCGCATCTAGCCTCTCCAACCCCTTAAGAATTTTTATATGTTTCTATAAGATCCCCCCTCAGTCTTCTAAATTCCAGCGAGTACAAGCCCAGTCTATCCAGTCTTTCCTCATATGAAAGTCCCGCCATCCCAGGGATCAATCTGGTGAACCTTCTCTGTACTCCCTCTAAGACAAGAACGTCTTTCCTCAGGTTAGGAGACCAAAACTGCACACAATACTCCAGGTGCGGTCTCACCAAGGCCCTGTACAACTGCAGCAGAACCTCTCACCTCCTAAACTCAAATCCTCTTGCTATGAATGTCAACATACCATTCGCTTTCTTCATTGCCTGCTGCACCTGCATGCTTGCTTTCAATGACTGGTGCACCATGACACCCAGGTCACGTTGCATCTCCCCTTCTCCCAATCGGTCACCATTCAGGTAATACTCTGCTTTCCTGTTCTTGCCGCCAAAGTGGATAACCTCACATTTATCCACATTATATTGCATCTGCCATGCATTTGCCCACTCGCCTAATCTATCCAAGTCACTCTGCAGCCTCCTAGCATCCTCCTCGCAGCTAACACTGCCACCCAGCTTCGTGTCATCCGCAAACTTAGAGATGTTGCATTCAATTCCCTCTTCCAAATCATTAATATACACTGTAAATAACTGGGGTCCCAGCACTGAGCCTTGCGGTACCCCACTAGTCACTGCCTGCCATTCCGAAAAGGACCCGTTTATTCCTACTCTTTGTTTCCTGTCCGCCAACCAATTTTCTATCCACCTCAACGCTGAACCCTCAATACCGTGTGCTTTAATTTTGTACACCAATCTCCTATGTGGGACCTTGTCGAAGGCCTTCTGAAAGTCCAGATATAACACATCGACTGGTTCTCCCTTATCCACTCTACTAGTTACATCCTCGAAAAATTCTATAAGATTCGTCAGACGTGATTTGCCTTTGGTAAATCCATGCTGACTTTGTCCGATGATTTCACCACTTTCCAAATGTGATGCTATCACATCTTTAATAACTGACTCCAGCATTTTCCCCACTACCGATGTTAGGCTAACTGGTCTATAATTCCCCGTTTTCTCTCTCCCTCCCTTTTTAAAAAGTGGGGTTACATTAGCTACCCTCCAGTCCTCAGGAACTACTCCAGAATCTAAAGAGTTTTGAAAAATTATCACTAATGCATCCACTATTTCTCAGGCTACTTCCTTAAGCACTCTGGGATGCAGCCTATCTGGCCCTGGGGATTTATCTGCCTTTAATCCATTTAATTTACCTAACACCACTTCCCGACTAACCTGGATTTCCCTCAGTTCCTCCATCTCATTAGACCCCCGGTCCCCCGCTATTTCCGGCAGACGGTTTATGTCTTCCTTAGTGAAGACACAACCAAAGTATTTGTTCAATTGGTCTGCCATCTCCTTGTTCCCTATGATCAATTCACCTGTTTCCGACTGCAAGGGACCTACATTTGTCTTAACTAATCTTTTTCTCTTGACATATCTATAAAAGCTTTTGCAGTCAGTTTTTATGTTCCTTGCCAGTTTTCCCTCATAATCTATTTTCCCTTTCCTAATTAAGCTCTTTGTCCTCCTCTGCTGGACTCTGAATTTCTCCCAGTCCTCTGGTATGCTACTTTTTCTGGCTAATCTGTATGCTTCATCTTTTGTTTTAATACTATCCTTGATTTCCCTTGTTAGCCACGGATGCACTACCTTTCCTGGTTTGTTCTTTTGCCAAAGTGGGATGAACACTTGTTGTAGTTCATCCATGCGACCTTTAAATGCCTTCCATTGCATGTCCACCATCAACCCTTTCAGCATCAATCGCCAGTCTATCTTGGACAATTCACGCCTCATACCCTCAAAGCTACCTTTCTTTAAGTTCAGAACACTTGTTTCTGTATCGACTTTGTCACTCTCCATCCTAATGAAGAACTCTACCATATTATGATCACTCTTGCCCAAGGGGCCTCGCACAACAAGACTGCTAACTAACCCTTCCTCATTACTCAATACCCAGTCTAGAATGGCCTGTTCTCTCGTTGGTTCCTCGACATGTTGGTTTAGAAAACCGTCTCTCAAACATTCCAAGAAATCCTTTTCCTCAGCACCCCTGCCAGTTTGGTTCACCCAATCTATATGTAGATTGAAGTCACCCATTATAACTGCTGCACCTTTAGTGCACGCATTTCTAATTTCCTGCTTGATGCCATCCCCAACCTCACTACTGCTGTTAGGTGGCCTGTACACAGCTCCCACTAGCGTTTTCTGCCCCTTAGTTGTACCCCTGTACAATGACAATAAAGATATATTGTATTGTATTGTTTAGTAAAACCATTTAAAAATTCTGTGCTCTGGAGATAAATTCTAGTACTAATCTTGCTTTTATTTTTACATGGCCAGATTGGCCTACATCATTATGTTTGAAGTCTTAGAGTTGTACAGCACAGAAATGGACCCTTCAGACCTCATCAACTAACCTGATTTGCCCATTTACACTCACTGGATTTGTCCGCATTAGGACTGTAAACCTTTGGGAAAACCTGGACTTATTAGGGGCAGTTAGCATGACTTTGTGCAGGGCGGGGCCAGTCTCACAAACTTGATTAAGTTTGTTGAAGAGGTGACAAGACAATCAATGAAGTTAGGGCAGTGGAAGTTGACTCTTTACCCTTCTCCCTTGCTCTACACTTTATATGTACATACTTTCTTAACCCCAAGATTTTTTTTGTGTCCTAATGGTGAGTAATGTGTCAAACCTTGCTGGGACAGGCCCACCATCTGGAATCACAGCCATATACCCAAACCTATGTGGTCCTGATGCAGAGAGCCTGTATCTGACAAAACGCATTGATGACAATGGAGCTGGGGAGCCCGAGCATTAACGTAACACAGGATCCCGGACCCCAATGCCTCAGCAAGATTGAGCTCCACTTCTGAATTCAATGGGCAGTTCAGCAGTGGACACCAATGATATATTGTTATGTTCAGAACTTGGGCAATGACCCAGGTCTTCTGGTATTTTGAATAGGTTATTGCCACTGATCAATTTGGCATTCACCAGCAAAATCCAAGCTATTATGACCTCTAAAACTATTTTGACATTCAATTTAAATTATCCGAAATCAAGGTTTAAAAAGTTAATGTGAAAACTTCAAAATTATTGTTAAATGCACAGAAATCTATTGAAAATCACTTGGATACTTTGAGATAGGAAGCAAGTGTAAGCATTGAAAATGGTATTATTTCTGAAGTTTAAATGAATTTGGTTTTAAACAGAGGGCAGCTAAATCACGTATTTAAAACTTACAATGTTTCATTTAAAATTAAAACCAAAGTTTTTTGTACTATACCTTTAAATTTGTCTGTCTCTTTGTCTCTGACTAGTCGAACACTCCTCACATTCAATTCTTTAAAAATGGCATCAATATCTCCTTGCACAGTATTGAAAGGTAGATTTCCTATATAAGCTGTATATGGGGGTTCTGTTGGTAATTCCTTCTGTTTTCTGGGACCACTAATTCGAGATCTAATGAAATAAAAAATCAGATCAAGCTTCAGGCTGGCCAGGTGATATTTATTCTGTACTCAAGTTCATCTTTCTATTTTTTAAGCAATTTAAAAAATGTGGAAAAGCCACCTTCAGTTTTATCAAATCTCCCAGAATCTTACAAAACAATTTACTTCTAATCACTCACATTTAGTTGACTATCTACCCAAAATTATACTCCATTATTAAAATTTGCTTTTAAGTCAACTATGAAATGTCTCTTATAGATATCTAAATATATATATTAAAGCAAAGAATTTGTGGGAAATCTAATTGTGGTCTTAGCTTCTTAGGGCAGTTATGCAGTGTCAGTGCTAAACCCTATGGGTTGCTTTGGGCAACATGACAATTTAAAGGTCTCACCAGTTGGTACTACACTGCCAAGCTATAAATACTTAACACAAATCTCTAGTTTACAATTTGCACTAACTTGAATTCAAAGGGAGGGTGCAATTCCAATATAAAGAAGGCAAAGAGAAGAGTGTTGTAGTAATTTTGGCTATTGTATTTATTTTAGTGGAAGCAAAGTATTATGGAGGATTTTTTCACCATTGCATCATGATTATTTATACATTTGGTTTCTGGAATATGGGCACAGTTGGCAAGTGCAGCAATTATTACTCATCCCAAATGAGTCATAGAGTCATACAACACAGTAACAGGCGCTGCGGCCCAGACTTTTGGTATTTGATGGTTCACGTCGACTTCTAAGTACCCAAATAAGTACACCATTTATCAGTATTTATTTTGTTGCCTTCTGTGTTTCGGATACAAGAGCTTGCCCAGATACATCAATGTAGTGAGAGGCATTTAGCTTTGTTTAGAGATATAACATGGAAACAGGTCCTTCAGCCACCAAGTCCAAGCCGACCGATCACCTGATCATGCTAGTTCTGTTATCCCACTTTTGCATTAACTCCTTACAAACTTGGGGCAATTTACAAGAGGCCAATTAACCTACAAACCCGCAAGTTTTTGGGATGTGGGAAGAAACCGAACACCTGGTGGAAACTCATACGGTCACAATGTGCAAACTACCCCCAGACAGCACCCAAGGTCAGGATTGAACCTGGATTTCTGGTGGTGTGAGGCAACAGCAGTACCAGCAACATCACTGTGCCGCTCTAGTACTTGTCTCCATCACCTACTCAGGCTGTGATTCTAACCATCCTCTCTGGTGAAAAAAATACTTCCGTAAATCCCTTCCAAATCTCTTATTGAAAACCTATTTAAGACGTGTCTGTTAAGTGCAAATGTTTCTTTCTGTCTATTCTATCTATGTCCCCCACAATTTTGTATGCATCTAAGCTTCCTCTGCACCATGATAAACAAGCTCCAGTCACTCCTCTTACCTTTACAACTCCATCCAGGCAATATCATGGTGAATCTCCCCTGCACCCACTCCAGTGCAGTAATGTCCTTCCTGTAGTGTGACAACCAAAACAATGCACATCTGTGGCCTAACCAATATTTGATACATTTGTGGCATAACCTCCCTACTCTTTAATGCAAGGCACCCATATGCCTTCTACATTTTATTTACATATACTGCCACCTTCAGATATTTTTGAACAATAACACTGAGGTTCCTCTGGTCCTCAATAGTCCCTTAGGTTTATATACCATCCTCTGTGTATAGACTATCCTTATTAGTCCTCCTAAAGTGTATCACCGTACACATATCAGGATTAAATTCTACCATTGCTTCATGCTCTACTTTTGTGGAAGAACTAGCAGGATAATATTACGATGTCACTGAGTAGGTGATGGAGACAAGTGGGCAAAATTAGAGCACGTGGTATTGGGGGTAGAGTATTGGCATGGATAGAGAATTGGTTGGCAAACAGGAAACAAAGAGTAGGAATAAACGGGTCCCTGTCAGAATAGCAGGCAGTGGCAAGTGGAGTGCCGCAAGGCTTGGTGCTGGGGCCGCAACTATTTACAATATATATTAATGATTTAGATGATGGAATTAAAAGTAACACTAATAAATTTGCAGATGACACAAAGCTGGGTGGCAGCGTGAACTGCGAAGAGGTTGCAAGAAGGTTGCAGGGAAGCCAATTCACTGGATGAATTTAAAAGAGAGTTAGATAGAGCTCTTGGGGATAGCGGAATCAAGGGGTATGGGGAGAAGGCAGGCACGGGTTACTGATTGTGGATGATCAGCCATGATCACAATGAATGGTGGTGCTGGCTCGAAGGGCCGAATGGCCTCCTCCTGCACCTATTTTCCATGTTTCTATGTTAATTATTTTACCCACTTAGAAAGATTTTTTTTAAAAACTAGAGCTTCTTCTTATGACTGATTCCGTTGAATAAAATTTATTCTTACAGGATTCATAGAAGCAGGATTGTAAAAATACAACTGTAATTTTTAATCCATGCACTTGGCTCAAGGGAATTTAGTTCTCCCAAAACCTTTTGACCAATTCTAAAATGAAAGATGCAGCAGCAAACATCGTAGCTGCACAATGTTCTATGCATCCCAGGTGGTTATTAGTCCAACTGCAGAACCTGAGTCTAGCAACAAATCTTGCTGCCAAAACCTGAACAAAACATAATTTAATTGTGATAGTTATATGTACAGCTTTTTCTATCCCAGAGTTCTGCAATGGAGAAGATACTAAGCACTATCGTATAGATTCAGTGACACTATGCAAAGTAATTATGTGAAACACTTCAAAGTCCATATGGTATTCATATTAATTCTGTTCTGTACTGGCGTTTATAGTTGCAACATCCAATGTGTAGATTAGGATGATAATTTCCTGACTTTTTATGAGCACCAATTTCCTGATGATATGAAGTTCCAAATAGCAGTACACCACAGAATAGATGAAACAATAAATATCATTACATGGATTGAGCGAAGAATTTATTTTGAAAGATCTCCATTTGGAGATTAATTTGTTGCATCTTTTATGAATTTGTTGTTGGTAGAAGCTCGGTCAGTAGTAAATCAGGTGCTGAAAGCCAAACAGAAAACATGTTCCTTTGGCGTAATAATTAGTCCTTCTTGGCATTTTGCGGACTGTTGTGGGAGTAGTCTGGATGATAAATTGCCATGTGTTTTGTAGATGGTACACACTATTATGCCTTACCGGGCTGGTGCAAAGGAGGGTTCAGAGTGGCAAATGTGATGTCAATCAAGTAAGCTACTTTCTCCTTATACAATGAGTTTCTTGAGCATTTATGAAGCTGTACACATCCAGGAAGATGCAGAGAATTTTATTGTACTCACGATGAGCACCTTGTGATGGATGATCAGGTGAATCACTTGCTGCAGGGTACCCAGTCTTTAACCTACTCTCATAACCTCCATATATATTTTGGTTGACCAGTTAATTGATAACGAATGGTGGCTTCTAAAATGTTGACAGTGGTTATTGGTAATGCCATTGAATGTCAAGAGTAAATGCTTAGTTTTTCTCTTGTTGGAGATCCGGCGATTTTTGGCATGAATGCTGCTGTCATTTATCAGTGTGTAACGCATGATGACTTGGTCTTGTTTACTGGTGCAGACAGCTTCATTTGTTGAGGAGATTTGAATGGAATAAAACATTGTGCAGTCATTATGCAGAAACAAGAAACTGCAGATGCTGGTTTACCAAAAAGGGCACAAAGTGCAAGAGTAACTTAGCGAGTCAGGAAGCATTGGGACCCTTCTACAGACTGAATATAGGGGGGGGGGGTGGGGGGTGGGGGGAAGAAAGCTGGAAGCAAGGAGATGCAGGACAAAGCATGACCAAGGCAAGGGGAGGGTCTAAGATGCAGATGGTTGGAACGAAGGCCAGAGATAAAAGCAGAAGATGTGAGACAGGATTGAAGAGTTGTGAATTGTGAAGCCAGAAGGGTGAAAGTAGGGGGAGTGAGAGGAGAGAAATAGGTGGTAGTCCAGGTAGAGCACAGGGGAGGAGATGGAGGGTGGGAGGGGGGTTGTTAGAGATTACCTAAAATTGGAGAATTCAATGCTCATACTGTTGGGTTATAAGCTGCCCAAGAAAATGATTTCATCCAATTTGCTGTGGCCTCACTCTGGCAATGAAGGAGGCTCAGGACAGAAATGTCTATGGGAATGGGAAGGGGAGTTAAAATGATTAGCTACTGGGAGATCCAGTAGGCCTTGGTGGACCGAGGGTAAATGTTCAGCGAAACGGTCAATCATATTGTCACGCTCGAAAGGATTCAGAAAAGATTTACAAGGATGTTGCCAGGACTAGAGGGTGTGAGCTATACGGAGAGGTTAAGTAGGCTGGGTCTCTATTCCATGGAGCGTAGGAGGATGAGGGGAGATCTTATAGAAGTATCCAAAATCATGAGAGGAATAGATCGGGTAGATGCACAGAGTCTTTTCCCAGAGTAGGGGAATCGAGGACCAGTGGACATAGGTTCAAAGTGAAAGGGAAAAGATTTAATAGGAATCCGAGGGGTAACTTTTTTACACTGAGGGTGGTGGATGCATGGAACAAGCTGCCAGAGGAGGTAGTTGAGGCTGCGACTATCCCATTGTTTAAGAAACAGTTGGACAGGTACATGGATAGGACAGGTTTGGAGGGTTATGGACCAAGCGCAGGCAAGTAGGACTAGGGTAGCTGCGACATTGTTGGTCGGTGTGGGTGAGCTAGGCCGACGGATATGTTTCCACACTGTATCATCTATGACTCTATTATTAACATTCCAATTTCTGACCCAATGATGGAAGGTCATTGAAGTAGCTGAAAATGGTTGGGCCTAAGATTTTGCCATGAGAAAATCCTACTGTGGTGTCCTAAAATGGAATAATTAATTTCCAACAACCACAACCATCTTCTTCCTGCATACCATAGGAGTGCTTTCCCCTTAATGCTCAATGACTTTAGTTTTACTAGCGGTTCTCTAGAACACATTCAATCAAATGCTGCTTTGATGCAGTCGCTTTTACCTCACCTGCAGAATAAAACTTCATTTCCATGTTCAGCCCAAAGTTGTCACAAGATCCCAGAGCCAAGTTGTTCCAGTCAAATGTCTACTTGGTATTCATAAGCCGGTTATTATTGATTAAATACTGTTGGATGGAACTATTGATGATGTCTTCCATTATTTTGCCGATTATTGAGAGTAGATTGCAGGGGAGAGGACAAACTACCAACGGAGGACAGTGTAAAGTCTCAGGTGCAACCCCACCAGGTTCAGGAACAGCACCATTCCTACAATCACCAGGTTCTTGAATCGACCTACACAATCCGTTGTGTCTAATTGTGTTTTTTCCGTAAGTTCATATTTTGCAGTCTCATAGAATTTATGTTTTTTTGTGATACCTGAGTCGACGTGGTCATGAGGCTGCTGCAAACCAGTTTTTAATTGTACCTGTGCCTCACAGTACATGTGCAGGTGAAAATAAACTCAATTTGTATGCCAGTACAATGACTGGTATAATTCACATTGTATAATTATCAGTCACAAAGCAATCACAACACAGAATGCAGTATTTATCTTTATTTTCTGACCATTATAGAAGACACCATCCTTAGATTATATTCCATTATTTAATTGACAGTAAGTTCATTAGTTAAATATGTAAATTGAGACATGTTAATAAAGCAAACCAAAGTAAAAAAGTATTTAGCAGATTAACTTATTCTGTCAGTAATTGATTGCTTATTGAAATAAACAGGAAAGCTGATTTTCCAAGATATACATAATTATTGCTGTACACGGGCTACAGTCTCGCAATAATGAAGAGTGGAACTTCTTATTTCACAATATTTGTGAACTATATTTCTTCGATTCATATACGTTTATACCACCTGACTGTCAAAAAAATTATTCAATGATAACTAACCATGATTTGCTATAGAAAGTCAATACCAAGCAAATTTTATGTGGAAAAATTAATTAAAAATGCAATATGTAGTTGAATCTGCATTTTTTAAATTTTCTCCTTAGATATATTTGATGGATAAATACAATTTTCAATTTATTTAATTGCTAATTAATATTTACAGGGCAAGGTAAGATTAAAATACAAATCAACTTTGATTTAATATTAAAACAGATTAACAGTTTAAAAGACATTCAAATCAACAATTTCACAAACGTGGGAGAATTACTTAAAAACGTTTTAATATTATAAATTTGAAGAAATGTACTTTCAAAATTCGTTCACCATATTTCATGAGGTGCTTTCTTACAAAGTTTCTTTTTGAGAGCACCAATGTAAAAACAAAGAGCAACTTGTAATGTTTAGAAAGTACAGTAAAACTCTGACAATTCGGCATTCGATTGTTCAGATATCCTGATGGTCTAGTGTCTGGCTCACTCCTTAGTTCAGATTATGAATGGGATACCGGAGAGTAAGGCCAGAGCTGGGCATCTAGGGGGTGACCCCAGCGAGAGCTGGACTGTACGCTGAGTCACATTGGGGTCCACAGCATCACGGGACGGGACCGTGGGTCGGTTTGCAGTTGGGATCGAGAGTGCTTGTACATTCTCTGCTCCTTTTATTTATTGCTCCCTAAAATTTGTTACACTAGCATGTAAAATCTTTACAAAATAAAAAGAAAGTATGTTTGGATATTATTTGGAATAATATCCAATAATGTAACACTTTGCTGGTCTGGGACCCCAAAATCAAACAATGCCAGATTGTCAGAGTTTTACTGTACTTGCATGTACACCATAATCATACACAGGTGAACGAAATCTTAAGGATCACGACATTAGTAACCATTAATGTTTATTATAACAATTGTCCATATCTTTAAACACAAAAATACTCAAAAGGATAGAAATAGTGGTAGGATACCTTACTTGTCCCATGTTTCTATCCAAATTTGCTCTGCGTTGCTAGTTTATTTATTGGCTGCCTGCACAAACACTGTAAATGTCAATAATTTGTGTCACAGTATAACACTTCGTTTTTGCACCATGTTCATCAAGATCAATAATTTTGATTTAATCCACATGTGGTCGTTGAATCTAATTTTTTATTGCAGATGAGTAGTCCTTCAGTTTTCTCCAATGGAGTTCCCCACCTTAAGGTGTGCCAACTGAATTCAAATGTTGCAGGAATTCAAAATTCTGATTATAGGCAATATGGTTCAAACATAAAATTGGATTTTGCAGGTAAATCATTTAACGAACAATATGCAGAGGAAAATAAAAATCAATTGGTTTAAGATCCACCTGCAATTTAAGAAAGACTAAGTCCCATCTCAACAGAGATGCTGCCTGTCCTGCTGAGTTACTCCAGCATTTTGTGCCTACATTCTATTTAAACCAGTACCTGCAGTTTTTTTCCTACTCAACAGAGATGCTTATTGTTTAACTGTTTACAATTATTGCATTTTTTTCTACTTTAGAATAGCTCCTCACCTGTTTCTAACAAATATTGAAAATGTGCCCAGGTCATGCAACTGCTAAATTATTTCTTTCCAAATGATTTTCCTTAGATTTTTTAAAATTCACAATATAAAGTTATAATTGGAATATATTACTCGAATATACCTCACATCACTTGAATCTGATTGAGGGGTTCAAACTACATAATGTTAGTGTAAAGCAAACTAAATAATTTAATCTTTTAAACACTCAGCAGGTTTTGGCATTTCTTTGGATTCGAGAACATGGTTTTGCAGAAAGATTTGTTTTTCAATTATCTGCTAGACAATCTCTCCTTCTCATCACTCCAAAAAACATTGATCAAGTCCAGATGATTCATGATAAAAAAAAGGGGATAACAAAATGCATCTCACTGCTTATAATGAGATAAAATCCTTTTGATGTAATAATGCTGGCAATTCTGCAGAAAATGACATGAGAAAGCACTCTTCCTAGAAGATAATATATCCCAGCTGGTCCTGAGGAACTAATATGTCAGCAGATGCATACCGAAGCATTTAATCCTGCATAGTAATCTATTTAATTTAATTCTGATCTGTTCTTTATTAATTTGCAAAATGTTTAACATAACTAATTAATAAAGAACAGACTTTGCTCTTAAAATCTCAATTCCAATCTATCACTGCTGATTCTCATTCACGTTTAGTATTAGATGTTGGTCACTCAAGACTTCCTGAACAATTTATATGAACAAAGATCATACAATAGGCAGATAGCCCAGACAGCAACTAAAGCTTTTCCAAAAAATGAAACCATCAATACATAGAATTGATTTCATAAATTCACAACTTTCTGGGTGAAAATGTTCCTTCTCACCTCAGTTTTAATACACTTAACTATCTGTTTCTAGTCCTTACATTTGAAAGGGTACTCCTTGATAGTGGTGTGAGAAAAGCAGGAGAGAGTTATTAGAATATCCTCAAAAGCTGAAACAATAATATCTTCCAGAAACGAGCACACACAGGAACCACAAAAAATGAATGATGCTTATTCATATATCTAGTCTTAATCATTTTTACAATAAAGATTAAAAAATACAGAATATGCCACAACAAAATAGGGAAGGAAGAAGAAAATCTGGATTAGATTCTACTTCTGAAACATTCTGTTGTCCATACATTTCTTTTCATATTTATTTCATGTGGTGAGTATCGTGGCTCAAAAATACTTCCCCTATTCAATGTTTAGCAAAAACATTTGTGAGCAGAATCCTACTGATACTAATACACTCACAGCGGCAGATTTGACTAAAATTAACAAAAATAAAAATACTCCATGCATGATTCCCTTTCGAAGTGAGAAAAGAAACTGTCAGCAAGCTTGTTTTCAGTTGTTGTAAATCCTTGTTAGAAATAGTACCAATTAATGTGATTCCTAAAATAAGGTGTTCTAGGACAGAATTGATAAACTCTCGAGTGCTTCGTGTTCGAATCAGATCCACAAAAATAATTTCTGGCAAAGATATGAGACATTGCTGAGAGTAAAGTATATTTTGGAAGAAACATGGCAGCCCAATTATCAAGCCTAACGTTTTAAAATGTGACAATTTTAGTATAATTGGATGTTTCAATAAGAATAATAGGCATTTTTATCTTAAATTTCAACACCATTTTTAAACTGCTGTATAACAACTATGAAGAACTCCCAATGCTATCTATAATTCACTGTATCCATTCAAAGTAATTCTCTCAATATAATAAATATTATTCACTTTGGTGACCAGCAAAGAATAGTAACTGGAGATCTATTAAAAAGATGTCATAATTTAGAGCCTCTATACACACCAGGTGCACCAAGCACCAACACCCTAAATCCCATACCCAATTACTCTTTATAACGGCATTCTCAGTCATTCGCTCTGAAGGATAGTGAAGTAAGGGTAAATGGGTAAGTGAAAAATGTGATGTGCTTTAATACCCTTTAAATCAGCAACCACAGAAACATTGTAGAACTTGCAAAAGTTAACTCTTTTGAGGTCATGTTGATACTGCAATGGAGAAAATAAGCATGCTCCACTGAGTGTAAAGCACAATTTTATTCGGAAATAAATATTTTCCTCACTTAAGGAGGGATGTATATCACAATCTGAGGAACACTCAGCCAGAAATTGTAGATTTCCTTAAATTTAAAATTGTAATCCTTAATGTTTCAACTTGAAAAATGAGCTCTCAAATGAATGTCATTAAACTGGGCTTCAGCAAGAACAGAAGTGAAAATCGCCATCCATTTACAAAGCTATGTATTCTGTTTGTTTGGGCAGGCAAGGAACATTATAGAGATTGACAAAGTGACAGAAAGTGCTGGAGTAACTCAGCAGGTCAGGCAGCATCTCTGGAGAACATGGATAGGCGGCGTTTCGGGTCGACTCCAGTCTGAAGACGGGTCCCGATCCGAAACGTTGCCTATCCATGTTCTCCAGAGATGCTGCCTGTCCTGCTGAGTTACTCCAACACTTTGTGTCCTTTTGTGTATTAACCATCATCTGCAGATCTTTATTTCTATATTACAGAGCCGAGAGTCAAACCTAAAATAATGCTGCAAAGCAGCATACAAGAGCAAACAAAGTCTAATCCTGCGATGGACACAAAATGCTGGAGTAACTCAGCAGGACAGGCAGCATCTCTGGAGAGAAGGAATGGGGGACGTTTCGGGTCGAGACCCTTCTTCAGATATTGGTGGGGGGTGAAGGATGTATTTAGTGTCTGGGGTTGTTGAGTGAGATGTGGACAGACCTGACAGATGATGAAAGAATGGGTCGACTGGGACTGGAATTTAGAAGGATGAGAGGGGATCTGATAGAAACATATAAAACTCTTAAAGGATTGGACAGGCAAGATGCAGGAAAAATGTTCCTGATGTTGGGGTGAGTCCAGAACCAGGGGTCACAGTTTAAGAATAAGGGGTAGACCATTTAGGACTGAGATTAGGAAAAACTTCTTCACCCAGAGAGTTGTGAATCTGTGGAATTCTCTGCCTCAGAAGGCAATTCTCTGCCTCAGAAGGCAGTGGAGGCCAATTCACTGGATGTTTTCAAGAGGGAGTTAGATTTTGCTCTTTGGGCTAAAGGAATCAAGGGATAGGCGGGGGACCAGCATTCTGGCAGGCAGGTTTGCCACTGCTACACGGGTGGGTTTAAACTAAATAGTGGGGTGGGGGGGGAGACAAATTGGAAAACAAGGATGAAGTTAAAGGGAAAGAGAGTATAGGAAAAGTTAAGAAAGACGCCAGAATTAACGGAACAGAAAGCTCACGAAGGGATTGGAGAGTATGGCCAAGTGAAATAGGAATCGACGTGAAAGATGAGGTGAGTAATGGATGTAAAGTATTATATATAAATGCATGAAGTATAAGAAGTAAAGTTGGTGAGCTTGAGGCTCAGTTGGAGATTGGTAGATATGACTGTGGGGATTACAGAGACATGGCTGCAGGAGGATCGGGACTGGGAACTGAATATTCAGGGTTATATGTCCTATAGAAAGGACAGGCAGGTGGGCAGAGGAGGTGGAGTAGCTCTGTTGGTGAGGGATGAAATTCAGTCCCTTGCGAAGGGTGACAGAAGGACTGACAATGTAGAGTCCCTGTGGATAGAATTGAGAAATTGTAAAGGTAAGAAGACACTAATGGGAGTTATCTACAGGCCCCCAAACAGTAGCCTGAATATAGGGTGCAAGTTGCAGCAGGAGTTAAAATTGGCATGCAACAGTAATGCCACTGTGGTTATGGGAGATTTCAATATGCAGGTAGACTGGGAAAATCAGGTTGGTTCTGGACCCCAAGAAAGAGAGTGCCTCCATGATGGATTCTTAGAGCAGCTTGATTTCTGGATTTAGTGTTGTCTAATGAACCAGATTTAATAAGGGAACCCAAGGTAAAGGAACCGCTAGGAGGTAGTGACCATAAGATGATGTTTTAATCTACAATTTGAGAGGGAGAAGGTTAAATCAGGTGTCAGTGTTGCAGTTGATCAAAGGGGACTATGAAGGCATAAGAGACGAGCTACCAAGGTCAACTGGAAAAGGATCTTAGCGGGAATGACGGTGGAACATCAATGGCAGGAATTTCTGGGCATAATCCAGAAGATGCAGGATCATTTCATTCCAAAGAGGAAGAAAGATTCCAAGGGGAATAAGAGGCAAATGTGGCTGACAAGGGAAGTTAGGGATGGAATAAAACTAAAAAAGGTGTATAACATAGCAAAGAGTAGCGGGAAGCCAGAGGATTGGGAAACTTTCAAAGGACAACAGAAGGTAACAAAAGGGCAATACGGGGTGAAAAGATAAAGTACGAGGGTAAGCTGGCCAAGAATATAAAGATAGTAAAAGCTTCTTTAGGTATGTTAAGAGAAAAAGATTAGTACAGACAAATGCGGATCCCTTGAAGGTAGAAACAAGTAAAATTATTACGGGGAACAAGAAAATGACAGAAGAGTTGAACAGGTACTTTGTTTGTGTCTGCCTGAGTGAAGACAGAACCAATCTCCCAGATGTACTAGAGGACAGAGGATCTAGGGAGACAGAGGAACTGAAAGAAATTTGCATTAGGCGAGAAATAGTATTGGGTAGACTGATGGGACTGAAGGCTGAAAAAATCCCCAAGGCCTGATGGTCTGCATCCCAGGGTGCTCAAGGAGGTGGCTCTAGAAATCGTGGACGCATTGCTGATCATTTTCCAATGTTCTATAGATTCAGGATCAGTTCCTGTGGATTGGAGGGTAGCTAAATTGTTATCCCACTTTCCAAGAAAGGAGCGAGAGAGAAAACGGGCAGTTATAGACCAGTTGGCCTGACATCGGTGGTGGGGAAGATGCTGGAGTCAATTATTAAAGAATAACGGTGCATTTGGATAGCAGTAAAATAATTTCACCCAGAGAGTTGTGAATTTGTGGAATTCTCTGCCACAGAAGGCAGTAGAGGCCACTTCACTGGATGAATTTAAAAGAGAGTTGGATAGAGTTGGGGATAGCGGAATCAATGGATATGGGGAGGGAGAAGGCAGGCACGGGTTACTGATAGTGGGTGATCAGCCATGATCACAATGAATGGCGGTGCTGGCTCGAAGGGCCGAATGACCTCCTCCTGCACCTTTTTCCCACTATGTTATGTGAGTTGCACGTTTAAGCCCATCCAGCTTCAGCGCGAGTCCTGTGCGACCCTCGGCTCTGGGGCCGCGACCCCACTGCTGAGCCTTCGCCCCTCGCCCCGGCCATGAACCCAGCGAACCGACCGACGGCCGCCTCAGATGGGACCCGCCGCCCTCCGTGAACCTTTTCCCACCGGAGCTGGCCCCCGTACCTACCCCCGGCCTCCCCCGAAGCTGCTGTATTGTTGCTGCCGCTCATCGTAACTGTCGAAATCCGCCATGTCCTGCTGCTCAGACAGACAAGACCCCGGCGCCATGGCAACCGGGCTGCCCCGCACCGCCTCCGTCAGGCCGGCATCCCCCCAGGTTCATCCACGCAGGTGACCTCCTTCCCACGGAATAGTCTCTGCTCAGTGCCCCCCACCCCCTCCAGGACTACAACGTGTTTTAGATTTAAAACCTATTTTAGTGCTTTCAATCCATTTCATTCTTCATGACATTTCACTGTACAGTTAGCATGTAGCTTGAAATCGATATTGCAATAATTTTGCACAGTAATATAGACTTAGAGAGAAAAAAAAAGATTCCTGCTAGTGGCAATTGTGCTGAAAATCAAAACGTGGCAGAGGTTGGTTGGAAATTTTAAAATAAAACGGGGAACGCTCAGGTTTAGTGGAAAAGGAAACCACTCAGCTGGACAGGCAGCTTTAGTGGAAAGTAAATAGAGTTAAAGTTTGAGGGTCGGGACCCTTCATCAGAAGATGCTGATCTACCACCAGAAGACCGGTGTTCCGTCCTCTCATGTTCCCTGGACCAGGGTAGAAGCAGATTGACTGGTCGGGTTTGCCACAAATTGCTGCATGATGTGTTGTGTAAATTGGCAGGCAGGCAGGCAGGCGGGATTTTTACACACAGTGTGACTACGGCAAATAGACATTTATCAGAATCAAAATCCCGTGCAAATCTATACAAACATTATTAGAGTTTGTTTTGTAAACTTTGGTGAAGCAGAGATCAGGCGGTTTTCCGGGCAGCGCTCGGGTGGTGACCTCTCTCGAGGACCCGGTGGCAGCATGTTGGTGGAGCAGAGGCCGAGCATGGCTCCGGCACCGACACCGGCTCCGGCTCCGGCTCGCACAAAGCTCACCCACTCCGGGGGAGTTCTGCAGAAAAACCGAGAGTTCCTCGACTTCTTCTGGGACATCGCCAAGCCCGAGCAGGAAATACGTCTAATGGCGATCAGCGGGCTGCTCGAGTACCTGAGGAGCAGCGAGGTGAGTGCGGCTTTGCCTTGGGACTAGGGGGAGGACTGGGTGGGCACGGGGAATGTCTGAAAGGTGATCACCCGGCTG
Organism: Rhinoraja longicauda; assembly: GCF_053455715.1. Taxonomy (NCBI): domain Eukaryota; kingdom Metazoa; phylum Chordata; class Chondrichthyes; order Rajiformes; family Arhynchobatidae; genus Rhinoraja; species Rhinoraja longicauda. The sequence continues at coordinate 18,778,293 of NC_135978.1, forward strand.
CTCGAGTACCTGAAGTCAAAGAGCAGCGACTTTGGGCAGGTGGAGGGACTGGACATGGGGCTGGCTTCCTGCCCGGGAGAAGTGTGCGAGTCTGGCTTGGATCGACCGTGTGATGGAAGTGATCAGGGCCCAGAGAGTATGCAGCAGCGAGTGCTATACTTCATCGTCATGGCGTAGCTGATATAACTAACCCAAGTGTAACTGATAATTTATTGTATTTGTTGTGTTGCGTTAATCTGCTTGTAAAGTTGTACCAAGCAAAAATTCAATTGTTCCATTCCAATGTCAATGACAATTGAATGATCTTGACTTTTGACCTCGGGTCAACCCTCCAGAACTGGTCACCAGTTCTCTGCCCCCCCCCCCCCCCCCCCCCTCCCCTGATCTAGATACTGGCCATCTTCTATGTGTCCCCAAACTCTAACTTCGCTGATTCAGACTTGAGGCTTTGCCTCATTGCATCCACCTACAGAGTTGGATCTTCCTGTCTGGCTACAGACTCCGCAAACCTGATTCAGCCTCTCCATCCCATATCAGATATTATACATTTGAGTCAAGTTTCTGCTTCAGGGCTGAGATTTGAGGGGAGATGGCTGGTTTAAAGAGATGAGAGGGAGTGGATGGAGAATAGGTTGAACCATGTGGGGGGGAGGGTGAAGATGAAGAGAGAGAGAGGGTGGAAGGTGATGCGGAGATAACAAAAGACTGTAGATCATGGAATCTGATAAGATTTGATCCTCCCACCCAGACCTGGCTCCATCTACCCATTACTCCCCCCTCATCTGGAGCCACTTCTCACTTGCCTGTTCCTGCCTCACCCTTCCCTGGCACCTCTTCATACTGGCTCTCCCTTCTACATTCTTAGTCCTGATGTAGGGTCTCAACCTGATATGCTGACCAGTCATGTCTCCCCTTAGCTTACTTCTCTCCCTGTTGTATCTCTCAATCCTCAGTATCTGGACCATCTCTTCTTTCTCCTCCTGCTTCCAGACTCGAATCTTGTGGGATCCTGACACGTATATGGAATGCTTATTCTGCTATTTCTCAGAATCCAGCCGTTTCATCCTTGGATTGAGTCTATCGCCTACCAAGATATGGACAATTGCCCACAACCTCACTTGACCGTTTGATTTGTTTTTCTGCATCAATCATTTATACATCTACATTTTATTTTTCCTTCGTGAATCAGTCTTTACATTCATCCAATTCTTGTGTAATTGTCAGGTGCATTTAATAATGATCTTTGGACACCTTAAGCTATGGACTATTTGTTGACCCAAGGACAACACGGTGGCGTAAAGGTAGAGCCATTGTCTAGCAGCGCCAGAGACCCGGGTTCGATCCTGACTGGGTGCTTGTCTGTACGGAGTTTGCACGTTCCCCCTGTGACCTGCGTGGGTTTTTCCTGAGATCTTCTGTTTCCTCCCACACTTCAAAGACGTACAGCTTTGTAGGTTAATTGGCTTGGTATAAATGTAAAATTGTCACGTGTATGTGTAGGGTAGTGTTGATGTGTGGGGATTGCTGGTAGGTACGGACTCGGGTGGGCTGAAGGGCCTATTTCCGTGCTGTGTCTATAAACTAAACCAAACTAAACTACTAATTTGGAATAATACTTGGCTCTTTTTGCAGGGTGACGACCTTGAATATACTATCCAACGACTTATTGAGGGCCTGGCAGCAACTCGTGAAACAGCTCGTCCTGGCTTCAGTTTGGCCCTGGCACAGGTTAGACACTGCTTGATGCAGGGAATGGGCAGAGGATAACACTAAGCCGAACTGGATTTTGATCAGTCTTATCCTATGTGCATGCGATGCTGCTGAGAACACAATTTTCAGTGTACATGTACCTCGCCATACTTGTGCATATAATAATCAACTGCACTTGACTTGATTCTGCTCTTAGAGGTTGGAGACTAAATTACAGTACAATAAATTCTCATTAAGGTCCTTCCTGTATTTTATTTCTCACTTATTTTCAAAGTTAACAGCATTGAGATGGGAAAATTTGTAATGAGGAATAAGGATATGACAGATTCATTACACTATTATTAGGCATATTTCTTCAGAGAAGAACATACACAAAACCAGCTAGATATACAAGAATCAGATGTTTAATGGGAATGAAGGAATTAGTCAAAAAATAGTATTGGAGAAGTTGGTGAGCTTGAAACCTAATCAATCCAGAACCTGGTGATCTACATCCCAGAGTTTGAAACTCTGGAGGTTTGGAGATAGTGGGTGCACCGGTTATCATCTTTGAAAAGATTGAGCAGAATCAACGTGCCTGAAAGGAAAATCTGCTGTAGTTATTTGAGAATGTAACAAGTGGAAAAGATGAAGAGGGACCAATGGGTATAGTGTATTTGGATGTGGTGTGTTTGGATTTTGGGAAAGCCTTTGATAAGGTCAACAAGCAAAGAGTGGGAATACAGTGATCCTTTTGTTAAATCGTGAGTCCACTGCGCCGTATAAATGTTCAAAAGGACATAGGTGTGCTTGTTCACAGGTTATTGAAGGCCAACATCAGGTGCAGCAAATAATTAGGAATGGAAATTAGTAAGTGTTTATTACAGAGAATTTGAATATTTTCTCAGATTTCATATACTATAAGAGGCATTCAGCCCATCACACCTGCAGAGGCTCCCTGAGCAATTCTATCAGTTTTTCCCCCTACCAATTTTACTATCCTCTCGTGTGTGCCATCCTATGCCACTGTGTATATGGATTGACACAGTAAAGCCACTGCCTCACAGTACCAATTGCATGGGTTCAATACCTCCCTCAGGTGTTGTCTGCATGAAGTTTGCAGTTCTCTCTGACTTCATGGGTTTCCCCACAGGTGCTCCAGTTTTCTCCTACATCACAAAAGTGTGCTCGTTGGTACGTTGATTGTCGACTATAAGTTGCCTCTGGTGTTTCGGTGTGTCGGTGAGTGGTGGAATCAAGAGGGAGTTGATGAGAATGTGGGGAAATAAAATAAATAGGGATTAATGTAGGAGTAGTTTAAAATGGGTAATTGATGGTCAGTGCAGACTCTGAACAAAAGGACTGGTTTCCATTCTGTATGATTCTCCTACCACCACCTACATTAGACAAGTTTCACTGGCCACTTATCAATCAGCATTTCATTGCCCGACATTAGACGGGTTTCACAGGCCACTTATCAATCAACATTTCATTGGGATGCAGGGGAAAACAGAAACAACTGAGGAAACCCAGGGAGAATATGCCAATTCCACATGGATAATGTCCGAGATTAAGAACAAACCCAGTTTGAAGGAGTTGCGAGCGGTAGCACTCCCTGCAGCACCACTGTACTGTTCTGGGGATAGGGAAGTCTTATTGCAATTGTCTGCACCTGGAGTTTGGTCTCCTTACCACGTGCAGGCAGAGCAGATTAGTTTAACTTGGCATGGACATTGGGGGTCGAATGGCCTGTTCCTCTGCTTTGCTGTTCTAAGTTTTGTGTAAGGGTGTACTTGCCATGAAGTGCAGTGCTGACTGACTGGATTTAGGGATGAAGAGTTTGTATAATGAAGAGAAATTGAGATGATTAGGTTTATTTTTCCCAACGTTTAGAAGAATGAGAACTCCTTGAAATTAACAACACTCTTTCAGGACATGGCAAGCCAGAAATGGGCAAGTTGCTTCCCTTGACTAATGTGTCAAGGAGCAGGGTGCAGTCTCAGAAAGAAAGGGTGCCCTATTTAGGGCTGAATTGAGGGAAAATTCTTCACTCAGAGGGTGGAGCATCTTTGGGATTTTCAATCCTCAAGGATTGCTGAGCTTCTGGGGATGGATGATTTACTGTGCAATAACAGAATCAATGGATGGTGCGGAATGACACCGAGGTAGAAGATCAGCCATGATCTTAACAAATGGTGGAGCAGGCCTGAAGGGCTGCATGGTCAACTCCTGCTCCTATCTCTTCTGTTATGGCTGAGTAGTTAGATCTGCTGCTACTCAACTGATTCATCAGCAGAGCACAGCTTGAACTGTCCCTTTTTTTGATGCCTCAACCTCTATTTTGTTCTTGTTAAGCTCTCCTTAAACCTGCATCTTTGGCTTGAGCTTTTATTTGCCTGATTTAATTTCCACCTTTCTAGCTTCTTGTCAATGATGTGTTTATATAGAACACTTAAGGCATTTAATCCTATGGAAAGCTAAATCAGTAATGATTGCAGGAAGAAGCTGTAATGACTTTGGGGACATTCTTAGCATTCGGTTAATAGCCCATCCTGGGATTGGGTTAGGATTTAAGATAGACACAAAATGCTGAAGCAACCCAGCGGGACAGACAGCATCTCTGAAGCGAAAGAATGGGTGATGTTTTGGGTCAAGACCCTTCTTCAGACTCCTGGTTGAAATAGTTAATTACCAGTAGTATACCTGGTAGAACAAGGTATGCTGCAGCTCAGTAGAAATAACTCTGTTGAAATGGTGGTTGTTGCCCACTATTTGCATTCTTCTGCCATTGATGCCCTATATGAAACCTGATTGGTTTTTTTAACATTCTGATTTATCTTTAACAGGTCCTGCAATGCATTGAGACGATCCCTCTACGGACTATTCTGGAGCAGATCAAAAAGAAACATAATCTAACGATAACCAAGAAGGTGTGTGGTTGAAGAGAATAGAGCACAATTTTAAGTATTGTGACAGTTAATTGAGTATAGAAGTCTTCATGTAATGTGTAATTTCTGCTACATTTAAAACAGTGTAAAACTTGGGTGTTATCATTTTCTCTGCAATCAAGTATAAGAAAGCAGAGATCATTGTCACATTATTAGGCAGACAGATATTAGATATGTAAAGTAGGATATCTTTTAGGAGAAGTAAAAGAAGGGTAATTTTAAAGCGGTGATTGGTAGGTTCTTGTTTAGTAAGGGTGTTACTAAGGTTATGGTAAGAAAGCAGGGGAATGGGCTTGATAGGGAAAAATAGATCAGCCATGATCGAGTGGTTGAGCAGGCACGAAATGCCGAATGGCTTAATTCTATTCTTTATGGTCTAAGAACTTGTGGATTGATCCCAAATAAATATCATTGAATAATGAATCATGAGGATTCAGACTGCAGTAAAACATTGAAAATCTTTTTCCAACATTTGTCATCTGGCTGACTCACTAAGTTCTCATCACCTGGAAACCATCTATCTGCTAACATGTAAGGTCAATCTACTACAGGGACAGTGAGTCGGGTGTGTTACCAGAGTTGGAAAAACTGAGCTTTTGGAATATGGGTAGGTTTCAGGCAGAACTGGGATCTAGAGTGCTTGTATTTTTCAGTTTGTTGAATGAAACTCACCGGGTTCTGTTTCCTGGGATCCCTTTAGGCTTGGAGGTGCTCAGTTTCCTACTCCCTTTAAACTCGCCTGGTTCATTTAAAAAAATATTATACTACTGCAATAATATGTTTTAAATACAGATGAAATATGTGTATCAAGGATACTATCAAAAATATCCTTGGTCCAAAAAATCCACTAGTCCACACCAAAGCCTTGAGGGTACCTGATTTTCAGAATTTTACTGTAACACATCTTTCAATGAGGGAGGACAGTGGTAAAGCTGCGGAATGGCTGGGAGGTAGGGAGAGCCATCTTGAGTACTGTGTGCAGTTTTGGTCTCCAAATTTGAGGAAGGACATTCTTGCTATTGAGGGTGTGCAGCGTAGGTTCACTGGGTTAATTCCCGGAATTGCGGGACTGTCATTGTTGAAAGACTGGAGTGGCTAGGCTTGTATACACTGGAATTTAGAAGGATGAGAGGGGATCTTATCAAAACATATAAGATTATTAAGGGGTTGGACACGTTAGAGGCAGGATACATGTTCCCAATGTTGGGGGAGTCCAGAACCAGGGGCCACAGTTTAAGAATAAGGGGTAGACCATTTAGAACGGAGATGAGGAAAAACTTTTTCAGTCAGAGAGTTGTAAATCTGTGGAATTCATTGCCTCAGAAAGCAGTGGAGGCCAATTCTCTGAATGCATTCAAGAGAGAGCTAGATAGAGCTCTTAAGGATGGTGGAGTCAGGGGGTATGGGGAGAAGGCAGGAACGGGGTACTGATTGAGAATGATCAGCCATGATCATATTGAATGGTGATGCTGGCTTGAAGGGCCTACTCCTGCACCTATTGTCTATTGTCTGTTGATCTATTCAATGATTCAATGGACTGTTAGTGGAATGCAATGTCCAATGCAATGTCCAATTTGACTTGCCTTGCTTGGGGAAGGTATAAACATTCAGAGCGACAATGAGAGGCTATAATAGAAAGCATATTTGAGAGAAATTGGACCTTTCATTGTGGCTGAACAGTGAGCTTATCTAGTAAAAGTTATCAGAAATTGTAGGACTTTGGTATGTTGAATCCTGAAAATATTTCTGGCCAGTGAGCTGATGATTAGAGGAGAATATTTATTTAGGTTTGGGTTTAAAGTTTATTATTGTCAATTAATACAATGGAGTATTTATAAATAAGCGTTTCCATCATCAACAACTTTCATTAATATTAGTGAAATGTTTTAGCCATGACGAGGAAGGGTAGACAGTGAGAAACATTTTATCTTCGGAGGGGTGTATAGAACAGGAGGGCATAGTTTTAAGCCTATAGGTTGGAGATTTTGAGAAAGCTAAAAACATTAAGGAGTGAAATAAGTATTTGAAAAGTCATACAAAGGTGGCTATGGACCGATTGATCCAAAATGGGTCTTCTATAGCTAGACACCCGATGGCCAGCAAATATACTATTTCTTGTTATCGTGTCTGCTGATAAAACAATTGAATACCAGCAGTGAATGCAGAATGTAAAGTGAAGCAGATAAATAAAACTCCATGCATGCTAAAGGAAGGGAATTGAGCAGGTAACTCCTCCAGGGAACTGGTACAGATCAGATGGCTGCTGTGCCCTCTTCCAGTGTCGCAACATAATGTGGTTGTAAGTTTGGGTTGCAGTTGTTACATTTGTAAAACCTTCTTTGCTCCATCAACAGAACATTGTAACAGATCCTTTGAGAAGTGCCCAATGCAATTCCAGCAATTTTGCAGAGAACTACTGCAGTGTTAAGCTTCCAACCGTTATCTGTCCTTGGTAGACAGCAAGTGAAGGGAGCAGAAAGGGAAATATACAAAACACAATTTACCCTGAACTAAACAACATGCCATTACACCACTGGGTTAACTCAAATGTGTTTTCTTATTCTAGAAATTCATCAGAAACGCTGTGTTTGGAAACTTCTTTGGTGTCTTGGCACTTTCACAATCTGGAAGACTAATAAAGGTAACTACAACCTCTAAATGCATCTGGAAAAAAAAAGAATATCAGTTGGTTTATGTATGAATGATACAGCTTGAGGGAGGTAGCACAACGATCTTTGGGAAAATATAAGGTGGAAAAAAACTAGAGCATTAATAGTGGAAGATATCACTTACCCAAATAATAATCCGATTCAATCAGTGTAATATGTTGTCGAGGGCACAGAAATCGTAAAGTGCATTCAGGAGATCTTTGGGCAATATCTAGCAAGCTCAAACTGATTAAATGGGTTGTGAAGGGAGTAGTGCAATTCTGTATTTAGATTTGGGAAACAGCTGAGCAGGTAGTAGGAATGTTATTGCAACGTGTACCTAGATAAAATATAAAGCTTTGTTTGCGTGCTATTCAATTAAAGTATACTATGCATGAGTACAAGTAAAAGAATGGAATGGTTGTAAGTTTACCCTCTTCTGGAACAGCAAGCAGACCATCGCCACAGTTCAGCCTATCCTCGACTTAAATGCATATTTCTCTTTCGTAGACTTCTGACTTACTCAAGTTTTGCATACTTTCACCAAACAACTTCCCAAACAAGTGTTTATAAAAATTTATGGTGAAGTGGTGTCCAATTATGGCAGTCTGGTTAAATGAGTGATGTTGCTTTTATTTGGGGATTATTAAGATATATGTTAGTTTTTTGTATTTAATTCGTTTGTGGAAAACAATATTTTTTATAAATTGTTGCCAGGAGCCAGACATTCTTTTGGAGTCAATCCAACTGCTGCAAAGCCTTAATAAATACAGGCAATACCTCCGGGATCTGCCAGCAAAATCTATTGTGGACATCCTATCAGAGGTAAGGTTTTGGATTAGACTAGTTAAATGTGTTTCTAAATTCCATATCTGTTAAATATTTTTGGTACACATGGCCTCATAAGTTAGTCAGAGAGCCATACAGAGCACTGGTTTCATCATAATTAAGTTGAATGAATATTTGGAGAAATTTACTGGCTTAATAGATTGGCAAAAGGGCTTGGAATTTGTCTGTATGAAATTGTAGAAGCAATGTACTGAGGATATTTAAGAGATCATTGGCGAGAATAAAACAATGCAGAATTGAAGTTTTACTTTTATGATATGTGTTGGGAGATGTGAGACTGAGAGACCGCTATCATTTGGGAGTGTGACAAGTGGTATTCTCCAAACATGCTATTGTGACTGCAAGGTTCGTTAATATTGTCCATAATCTTTTAAAAATTCACACTATGTCACTTGTAATGTCCTTGAAAGTGATAATGAGCCTCCTCAAACCACGGCAATCCTACTGGTGAAGGTACACCAATGGTACTGTTGAGTCGAGAATTCTAGGTTGTCAAACCAGTGACATAGAATGGACAATTCCATGCCGTTATTTTGTGGGACTTGGAATAGACCTCGTAGGTAGCAGTGTTTACTGTTGACCTCCAGATGTTGCAGGTGCTCTTGAGAGACCCTTTGGGGAGTTGGGGAGTTACTGTGTTATGGTACATACTGTAACCTTGATGTTGAAGAGATTAAATATTTACCAGCATCTGCAGTTATTTTCTTATACTATATAAATATTTAAAGTGTTGGATGGGTGCCAATCATGTATACTATTTTGTCGGGGATGGTTTGAAAGATCTTGAATGTTGTTGGATCTCACTCATCCAGGCAAGTACATTTCTGATAGTTTTGTTGAGAGTCAGACAATAGACAATAGATGCAGGAGTAGGCCATTCAGCCCTCCGAGCCAGCGCAGCCATTCAATGTGATCACGGCTGATCATCCACAATCAGTACCCTGCTCCTGCCCTCTCCCCATTCCCCCTGACTCCGCTATCATTAAGAGCTCTATCTAACTCTCTCTTGAAAGCATCCAGAGAATTGGCCTCCACTGCCTTCTGAGGCAGAGAATTCCACAGATTTACAACTCTCTGAGTGAAAAAGTTTTTCCTTATCTAAATGGCGTACCCCTTATTCTTAAATTGTGGCCCCTGGTTCTGGACTCCCCCAACATTGGGAACATGTTTCCTGCCTCTAGCGTGTCCAATTCCTTAATAATCTTATATGTTTCAATAAGGTCCCCTCTCATCCTTCTAAATTCCAGTGTAAACAAGCCCAGTCGCTCCAGTCTTGCAACATACGATAGTCCCGCCATTCCGGGAATTAACCTAGTGAACCTATGCTGCACTCCCTCAATAGCAAGAATGTCCTTCCTCAAATTTGAAGACCAAAACTGCACACAGTACTCCAGGTGTGGTCTCACTGAGGCCCTGTACAACAGCAGAAGGACCTCTTTGCTTCTATACTCAACTCCTCTTGTCATGAAGGCCAACATGCCATTAACTTTCTTCACTGCCTGCTGTACCTGCATGTTTACTTTCAGTGACTGATGAGTTCGGAGGTGAGTCACCGTAAAGTCATCTTCTGACCTGCTCTACCATAAGCATTGATTTTTATGGTCTAATTAGCTTGTTGATCAATGCTGTTCTGTCTCCTCCATGTTTACGATGGGCTGATCAGTGAGGGGAAGAGAAGGCTGAACATCGAGGGTAGTTGGTTAGATTCCCATGTTGAGAACGTCATTGCCAAGCATTTATGTAGTGCTGATCTTACTCATCATTGAACAGCCTGCGCCTCATTGTTGTTGCTTCATTATCTGGAAAGGTGAGAACAGAATGCAACGCATTGCAATCATCAGCATATGTTTGCATAATGATGGAGTGAAGGACATTGTTCATGGACTAGAACACTCCCCTGGGTAGTGACATTTCAAATGGATGATATGCTTCTCCATAGGCAGGCGCAAAAAACTGGAGTAACTCAGAAGCATCTCTGGAGAAAAGGAATAGAGTTACTCCAGCCTTTTGTGTCTGTCTTCAGTTTAAGCCAGCATCTGCAGTTCTTCCCTACACATGTGTTTCTCCATGTTCACAATACACTGACTGAAGCATAGTTTAGACATTTGAACTATAAGAGAGACTGGAGTAACTCAGCGGGTCAGGCAGCATCCCCGGAGAACATGGATAGATGACGTTTCAAGTCGGGATCCTTTCTCAGACTATAAGAGAACAACTATAAGAGAGTTGATTGATGTGGGGAGAGAGCAAGAAAGTGGTGTTAAGAATCAGAATGGTTCACCAGTGATCTGATTGAATGACGAAGCAGGCTGAAGGGGCCAATTGCTTACTGTTCTGGTTCTGTTCTTTATGAACAGGAGGCAAAGTAATTTATGGCAGTGAGATCTAGAAATGTAAAATAAAAATGGGCACAGCTTAAGTCATTGAGATTAACAGCAGCAAATGAGGTTTAATGCGAGATCGGCAACTTTTGATTTGAGGAAAACAATAACATTTTCTTAAAGGTCCAGGATTTGGAGTTAAGAATGAATAATGATATTTGGGAATACAACATGCAGAGAAGCATTGAGAATTGTATGGGGCTTCATGAAGGCTATTGCAATGATGGCCTTTATTTTTCGTGGTGTGCATGTATTCATTTTGGGAACCTAGAAAAAGATTTATTGGCCTCAGCAACTAGACTGTGCACATTTACAGGGCTCAAAAGATTAAATTTGTTTTGTTACTGCTTGGAATTCAGAATGATGAGTGATATAATTGTAATATTCAAAATGATAAAGACTGTAGGAAGTCTGCCTCTATCCCTTGTGGATAATAAGGGTTTGGTGTAAATTTACTGCAATTAAGGTAATGGAGAGCAACTATCAAGCAATTGATATCTTGAGGAACTGCAGTGCTGACAAGAACATACTGTGCAGGGTAGTTTGTAATCTGTCTTCTTTAATTTCTGCTTTACGTTGCCACAGACCCCAGAGAATGTCTTTAAGAAGATCTTGTTTGAAGCTTTACAGGAGGACATGTCCTCTGCTTTCAGCACCCCAGCACAGCTACATTTGCTCTTGGTGGCTCTCCAACGCTTTCCAAAAATTCTGAAGCCTAAGAATCTGAAAAAGTTGCTTGGATCCTCTGCTATTTTGTCATCGGAAAATGTTCCCAAGTGAGTCCTTCATATATTTTAATAATAATGAAAGATAAAGGGAATGAAAATTTGGGGCAGATATGGGAAAGGGCGGGAGGGAGCTGAAGTAATCAGTTATCATCTTTCACATTCTTGCCAATTCAATTCCCAAGGCATTTGCTGATGGATTACGGTCAGGCCACAATACATTACATGACATTTATGGGCCACTCAATTCAGCTGGGTAGCACTGTAATTAATATTCCTTGCAGGGAATCCTTACTCATAATTAGTATAATTTTATAATTTGCTTTTGTAGTGTGGTCCCCTTGCAGTGTAGGAAATCTTACCGACCATTTATGTATAGCTAACACCCATAAGCAGCAATGTTGTAATCACCAGATTATCTGTTTTTATTTTTTATTGAAAAATAAATAATGCCCTACCTAACCTTGGTAAGAGTGTCATGATAGGAATCAAGAGTGGATGCAAGCCAATGTGTCCCTCTAGCCTGCTTCACCATTCAATATCATGGCTCTCCAATTTCGGGATGTTTCACCCTACCTTCAGTTTCCTTATTCCTTTAGTCCCTCAGAAATCTGTCGATTAGAATTGGATGTACTTGTATTGAAATCATCCACAACTTTCTGAATAGAAAAATTACATCTCCAGTCAAAAGTCATAAATCATTTAACCAGAGACTGTTATTCCTGTCCAATGGACTCTCAGTATCTACCCTGTTAAGCCCTCCCAAAATTAATATTTCATTGAAATGTGGTTAGTTTATGTATTTTTCATTTATTCCAACTCTGTTTTCCACACGAGAGCCAGTTTTCAATCGCGTCAACACGTTTCTTCCAATGCCTTCAGCTCTAAATATATGCACCAGCCTCTTACATGGCAGCCCTCAAATGCCTTTTGAAAATGTTAATACATATACAAGTTACTGTTTAGATTCGTTTAGTTTATCGTCGTATACATGAGGATGCAGTGAAATTCTTTGTCCACATGAAGCTCGCAGAGTAAACCGTTAACATACAGTCATGATAAATGCGACAATAAATATAATGACAAGTGCAAAACAGCAGAACGGTGCAATATTGTAGTGGAAAAGAATATTTAAATATAAGAATGGAATAACCAAATGAGTAAAGTTTTGAATAAATATATGAGAATGCATTCTACTATGTCCTCTTGCCATATACGCGAAGGGTTCACACAAATCTACAACACGTTTACCGTTTACAAAGCATTTTGATGAGGTTTGATGATATTTAGCTTCCTAAATGATTAGCTGTTTCCTCTGATTCTTGTCTCCAGCATCTTGCCAATAACAGTTATCAAACCAACTGGTCTGTAGTTCCTTGCCTTATTCCTCCCTCTCGAACAAGGGAGTCACATTGGCTGTTTTCCAATTTACTGATACTCTTCCACAATTCAGCACGTTCTGTGAAATTTTAACCGATGGTTCCATTCTCACTGTGGACATTTCCTTTAAAACCTTTGGGTGTGGACTATTTGTCTTGCCATTAGCTCAGCTATTTGTCCATCTTTATCCCTGTGAGTTTTTCCCTCTAGTTTATCCCTTGCGATCTAAAAACTTTTTACAAGTTCCTCCCTGATATTTTATATTAGAATGTCTTATTTTGTGGAAATATTGCAGTGTCCTCCACCGTGCAGACTGATGGAAAAAATTGAGTTAATGGAGAACAAAGAGATGGCAGATAAGTTCTAATTCACTGGCCATACTCTCTTATAGTCTCGCAACTACCTTAGCCATTGCCTTCCTTTTTATTTATCTTTTTTTTGTTGTTTTTATTTCAATCAATTTTCTCCCTCCTGGGTTTTTATAAATTTTTGCTTTTTTTTGCTGTATTTTAAACCTTCCCTTCATCCTCACTGTTCCATGGAAAGCAAAGACATTACAGCTTGTCTCTACACCAAGCCCCCAGTCCTATTTTCTGTGAGTCTCTTAAGATCTTTGCACCTGTCCATCCGAAGGTGTGCTTCTCAAAACTATTGGCAATAATGCTCAAATCAGTCTGCGTAGGTTCCATATTTTACACCAACCTTTTCTTTTGGTGCAGGTTAATTGAGTTGCTGAAAGTTGCTGCTAGGTCTGTGAAGAAAGATCAAACTCTGCCACCACTTGCCCTGGATCTGGTGCGGGTTACCTTGCAGGAGGGGACGTTTGAAATGTTCTGGAAGGACGTGGTGGAAAATGGCTTGCTCAAAGAGCCCTCTGGGCCCACCAGGTATGTTATATTAATGTCATAGCATTGATGTGCAGCCAAAATGGCTGTAGCTGCCAAAGGAGATGTTTGCATTTACCTTGCACCTGTTGTGAGCTCCACTTCTCGACGGTTTTAGGCATTTAAATACTTTTGAAGTCCAATCAATGTTGTAATGTGGGAAAGGCAAGATAATTTCCACACTGTTGGCTCCATTATCACCATCTTTTGTCTGACACCATAAATCTCTCCTGCCTTTCACCCTACCTGAGACATTTCCTTTTTTTTTTCCTTCTACGTAGAGGTAGTCATAGAGTCATACAGCATGGAAACATGCCCTGCGGCCCAACTTATCTAGGCTAAACAAGGTACCTTCCTGAGCTTGTCTCATTTGCCTGCATTTGGTCCATATTACTCTAAATCTTTTCTATCCATGAACTTGTCCAAATGTCTCTTAAACTTTGCACTTGCCTCCACTTACTTCACCGAGCAGCTTGTTGCATATTACCCACAGTCTTCTGTGCAAAAAGCTTGCCGTTCAGGTCTCTATTAAATCTTTCCCCTTTCACTTTAACTTTGTGTTCACTAGTTTTAGACTCCCCTTTAGCGACTGTTTAAAAATGAAGTTTTCTAACATCATTTTTCCAATTTAGTTTAATGTACTTTTGTGTAAAAGTTCCCATATGCCAGACTGTATACAGTTGATGCAAAACGCACAGGTTTGTAGATCACAGAAGCTGCAGAGGGCCTCTCAGTTCTCCATTTAACCACTCACTTTTCGGGGACCTAAACAGAACCAATTCTTATGGGTCAACGGTCAGTGTATTGCCTCAAATGGCACAGAGGCATTTGTGCTAGGTTCAATTCCTAGCAGGCTCTGTAAATTGCAATATTGTATTTTCAATGAATGGCACAAGATATTCATCACAAAAGCAAAGATTTGCACCTCGTAACACTGCTTTACAGCACATCCATGAGGTTTCCACTTTCAAACTCGACTATTCCAGCTCTCACCTAACTAGTACATTTCCTCCCAATAGCAATATACTTGAACTTTTTAGCCTACATGCCAAAGTGCATGAAGTCCTGTCATCTATTGCCCTGTACTCATTGAGCAAAGCTCGCTGACAATCTGGCAACAGCTCAATATGTAAATTCTTACCCTTTCTGTTTAGTTCCCTTGGTCTCACATCACCCATGTCTGTAACCCATTCCATTCTCATAATCTTGTAGCCATCTGGAGACATGAAGAACTGCAGATGTTGGAATCTTGCGCAATGCGCAAACTGCTGGAGTAACTCAGCGGGTCAGGCAGCATCTGGAGGGAATGGATCTTTTGCCATCTGTTTGCTTCTTGAATAATGGCCTGTTGCACACCCGGTTTTAACTACTCCTGCATCAGTTGGTCTTTCTCCAGCTATCGAGGCTCTCTGTATTGATTATCTGCTTTAACAGTGTAATTTACAGCTGCTGTTAAATGTCAGTTCTTTGTCGATTTCCATTGAACATAAACTATTTTGTTTTGTGGTTCAGTCCTGCTGTTGAATGGATTTGTTAGATCTCAATGTAACTAAGCTATGTTCTTTTTGTAATCTCTTATATTCTCTTTTATTCAGCTACTTTTGTTTCCGTTTACTTGGTGGCTCGTTGCCGTTGCTAAGTCTGTCGCAGCTCAACCTTATTCTCACAGGAGAAGTGATGAGGCACTATGGAGACCATGTGGTGATAGCTCAGGTATAGTCTTCTCTGTTATGATGTTTGGCATCAGAATTTTTGATTTTCTGCAGCATTTCCATTTCTAGACTAATATTGTGGATGCAATTGAATATTGTAATAAATAAGAAGAGTGTCTCCTCTTGAACAGCATTATGTAATGGCAGGGAGGTGATCCTGCTATTTCAGGCACTTTGGATATTTTCGGTCCACTCAGGTTTAAAAACAGAGACATGTAGAGATATTTGATACTTTCAGAGTAGCTGTAGACAGTCGGGAGTTCAGGTAGGTCCTGGCAGACTGAGCGAAGGTTTATTCACAAAATGCTGGAGTAACTCAGCAGGTCAGGCAGCATCTCGGGAGAGAAGGAATGGGTGACGTTTCGGGTCGAGACCCATTCTTCAGTCTGAAGAAGGGTCTCGACCCGAAACGTCACCCATTCCTTCTCTCCCGAGATGCTGCCTGACCTGCTGAGTTACTCCAGCATTTTTGTGAATAAATCGATTTGTACCAGCATCTGCAGTTATTTTCTTAGACTGAGCGAAGGTGTTCAGCAAATCGATCGGCGAGACCAACCGTAGACTGGGCGATCGTTTCGCATCCCTCTCCCCACCCAAGTCGCACCAGCTTCTCGTTCTCACTTAACAAACAGTTAACAATGGCCTATTTCCTTTATCATCGTTACTTTTTTGCAGATCTTTCATTCATTCTATATCTGTCTACATTACCTTTTCTACACTTCTCATTTTCTTTTTCCCTGACTCTAGTCTGAAGGTCTAGATCCGAAATGTCACCCATCCCTTCTCTCCAGAGGTGCTGCCTGTCCCCCCGCTGAGTTACTCCAGCATTTTGTATTTGTCACCTATTCATGTTCTCCAGAGATGTTGCCACATTTGTTGAGTTACTCCAGCACTTTGTGTCTTTTATTAATACAAACCAGCATCTGCAGTTCCTTGTTTCCAAATTAAGTTTGGGAGTGGGGATACTTTTAATATTGTATTTAATATAATTTAATATAATGTAATATTGTTACAGACTGGACAAATGAGTTGGGTAGTGTAGGAGGTAAGTGGACAAAAGGCTTATTGCATTATAAAATAGGATTTATTTGTAATTTCATTGTAAAGAGTAGGCTCTGGGAAAGGGTGATTATAATATATAATTTAAAGTGTTATTGAGTTTAAGAGTGACATACTGAGTTTGAAACCTGGTTTTTAAACTTAAAACCCGTTAATGAGATCTGAATAATAACTAAATGTATTTGGGAAGCTAGACTCAAAAGATGACAATAATTGAGTGATAAAGTCTATTTAAGAAATATTTGAAAATTATCAACAAAGTTGCATTAGGTTGAGAAATAAAAGTTTTGTCAGGTGTGTTCCATCCAAAATAATTTAAGGGTTAAAAGAGTTGTGGGGAAGTATGGTTATCCTCAGGATGTGGTAGTTGGGAAATAAAAACAGGAATGGATAACCCAGAAATTGGTAAAAGGAAATATAGTATGGTGAATAATGAGTAAACTAGCAAAAAAATGAACAAACGGAGCTTCATAATTCATGAAAAATATGGGGGGTTTTTGTAGCTGATATAGGAAATTATGTGATGGGGAACAAGTAAATGGCCAAAGATAGACACAAAAAGCTGGAGTAACTCAATGGATCAGGAGCATCTCTGGAGAAAAGGAATAAGTGACATTTCGGGTCTAGACCCTTCTTCAGACGGAGAGTCTGGGGAAATGGAAACGAGAGATATCAACGGTAATGTATGGAGATTTAGTACAAATGAATGAAAGATATGCAAAAAAGACTGACTCAGTGTGAAGAAGGGTCTCGACCCGAAACGTCACCTATTCCTTTTCTCCATAGAGGCTGTCTGGCCCGCTGAGTTACTCCAGCTTTGTGTGTCCATCTTCAGTTAAAAACAGCCTCTGCAATTCCTTCCTGTACAAGTAAATGGCCAAGATGTTTCCTTTTAATGGGCACAGAAAATTCCAGATAACAGAACTAAGAACCCAATGATGTTTTATTGTGCAATAAAAAAGCCAATAAAATACATACGTTTGAAGCTAAAATATAAACTTTTGAAATATAGAGCACATAAAATGGTTTATTTTTAAGTATTAATGTTATTACAGTTCATATGCATAAAATTACATTTTTAGGGTTAGTGTTTTATGATGGTACATCCAAATAATCCTTGAATCTTTCTGACTTGGTGGCACAAAGAATGGTCAGTACATCATCTCTTCGACCTGTACTATAACTGGGCACATCTCAAACCACCTTCAACCTGGACAGGGTCACTCTCCTTAAATCATTGGGGCCTTTGCAGGGCAGCACATGCTAAATAGGCAGTGCAAATTAAAATTTCTCTCCAACCTCCTGTGCCAAAGTGCGTAATCTTCAAGGTATTTTCCAAAGAGAACACTTAGTAACCACCTGAAATTGTTGGCAGGTTTCCTTATTTCCAACTGCTAGGCTGGTGAAGTTTGGAAAGCAGAGCACCATGTGAAGGGTTTTGGACAGTGTGGGGATTTTTCAGAATAGTTGTCAGTTTTATTCTGTTGCGATGGCAAATCCTGACTGTTAGATCCTTGCTTACAGCCTTAAAATCAAAGGCAATTAATAAAGTGAAGCATTATACTAGTGAAAGTCCAATGGTTCCACAGAGGCACAAAAAATGCTTTTAATGTTCATTCAGGTTTTGCTTTGTGGTAGTTATGGCTCATCTTTGGCTGCACACCCATGATGTAAGTTGGATTTTGTTCCAAGCAGAATGAGGATCGTTTGATCACTTAGTGGCTGCACATTGTGGCACAACTGTTGGCTTGGTTAATCTGTGTGTTGTACTTAACTGCCCACGTGGGCTGTTGTTGATCTGATTAGCGTGATCAGAACCAACTGATCTTTACTCAGACACAACCCCAGGAGGCTATCATGCTTCAGCATGGCAGCAGCTTGTATTAACAGCTTATGACTCTTGTACTGATTGTGTGAGCTGCGTTGAATCTTCAACCACTGCTCCTTAAAATCTACTTCTTTCGCCAAGCTTTTAAGCACCAGTCCGGTGTTGCTGATATGAAATACCCTGGGGCATTGCCTGAAAGGGAATTGATTTAAAGATTTTAAAAATGCTTGTGATTTTTAGATTTTGTAGCTTTTGATTTGATGATGTAGACCAGTTCTAGTTCAGTGATGGTGGATTCACTTTGGCTGCTGTGGGAGAAGGGTGTTTATTATAATAATAATAATAATATATTTATTTTATATAGCGCCTTAACACATGCACAAAGCGCTTTACAAATACAATTAACATAGAAACAAACAGACAAACTATCCTGACGGAAAAGCGGCGAATAATCAACGCCAGCGTCCTCTCACGTCAGGGTCCGGCAGTAGACATTAAAGAACACAAGACACACAGATACAATTTTTTACACAAAACAGCCATCACAGTGATTGCTCTAGGCATACCCTCACTGTGATGGAAGGCAAAGTCTTATCTCCTCCTCGTTCTTCTCCCGTGGCGCCACGAGGCGATCGAGGCTCCCAACCCCTTGAAGCCCCCACCGGGCGATGGAAAGTCCCAGGGTCGAGCCGAGCAGGCCGATGAAAGTCCTGAGCCCCCACCGGGCGATGGAAAATGCCGCGGCTGAGCCACACAGGGCGATGAGAGTCCTGAGCCCCCACCGGGCGATGTAAAGTGCTGCGGCCGAGCCACGCAGGGCGATGAAGGGCCTGCGGGCGGGTTGATCGTGCCTCGTGCTTCGGGGCGGTTGAAGCTGCTACGGCTGGAGCTCCCAAAAGCCGGTCGCCAGCCAGGGACCTGCGAGCTCCCGATGTTGCGGTCTGCAGGGCCCACGGCCGAAGCCTCCGAGATGGTAAGTCCAGGCCCTGCGACCGGAGTCTTCGAGGTCGATCCCAGCTGGAGGCCGCCGACTCCACGGTGTTAGGCCGTTGCGCGAACGGAGATACGACACGGTAAAGGTCGCATCTCCGTTGAGGAGGAGATTTAAAAAAAGGTTTCCCCCAACCCCCCCACCACCCCCCTACATACACAGAATTAAAAATAAAACAAAACGTACATTTAACATCAACAATGACAAAAAAACACAACAAAAAAAACGGAGAGACTGCCGGTGAGCCGCAGCTGCAGAACACAGCTGATTATGGGGACTTGTTCACCAACTCAAGATGATTTAACATATTTTTCAGCTCCCAAAGAGGTTCAGATTTGGACCTGAAATGACGAAGTTGGTTGATTCATTCCTTGAAAACACCCAGGATGAGGCAAAACAATTCATGGTGATAAAGGGTTTCTCAAGCCTCACTAACTATGGTCACCCCGTTATCCCCAGCTACTGGAAAGTAGTCTGTCGTTTGCAGTCCTCAGTTTTGTTGAAATACGTCGATTGGTTGAAAAACATGTTCATCAGCCCAGATTTCACCATTTGCACAGAATTCTGCACCAAGCGGCAGAAAGAGAATAAGCAGGCAATTGACAGGTGAGTTGCTTAAAAAAAATTCAGCGAACTGCATTGTCATGCCACTATGACGCTGAAGATGGCATGAGATGGGCAGGGAACACCATCTGAATGCACGTGATCCATGAATAAGAAAACACTTTTCAGATTTTATTTTGCAGTTTGTACATTGTCTAATAGGGAGTAAGATCCAATGACAGATATCTGAAGACGTTATGAATTTTTACAGTGTACTATGTTTACATATTCTGTTGTGCTGCAGCAAGTAAGAATTTCATTGATTCTATCTGGGACACTCTTGACTCTCTGGGACACTTTGAGCCTCTTTAGAAACTTAAAATCCTTAAAACATTAAGGACATTGGTTTGAGGTTTTTAAAAAATAATCCATGTTAGGACTAAGACTAGGAACATAAAGATCCCATTTGAAGGCTCCAAGCTGTATTTTACCTCGCCTCTATCACATTCTAATTGAAACATCTGAAAGTTTTTGTGCATTTGTAACTGACCAAGGGATTTTTTTTTGCTTTTCAGAAACAAACAATTTCAATGTGTCGATTTAACGTGAAAGTTTAGTTACTCTATCAGAATGCCCCATATCCAATGGCTAGTTTTGATAGCCTTAAGATGTCACTGGACGTTGAAGATAGTTTACGTATAGATAGACGATATTGCCATGTCAGTTTCCAAAGCAAATCTCACTCTGAAGCAGTAGTTGTGTTCCTAACAGACAGCAGTGTCCGTTTGACTACAGTGGGGAGGTTACATGTAAACGGTTTTTGTTTTGATGTCTGACTTGTCTTTTGAATTAACTGGCAGCTACCCTTATTCAATAACTCCAGAAGATGTTTGTATTTCTGCAACTAGCTTTTCTATCTTGAAAAAATATTTTAAACATTTCTGGGAGAATTTCGGAAAAGTTGGATTTCGACAAGTTGGGTCTTCCATAACCTGGGGAGCTCCTGTAATGGGATTACATGTTCTATTTGGATGCATGTTGACTTGCACGTTTCCAGCAACTCCTGTTTGACAAGATAGGCATAGTGATTGTGTTGTGAAGGCTATAAAGGAAGACAGACCACTGGGTGAGTTTTGGAAGTGCAGAGCATGATAATCTTTGAGCAAATGGGTGAAATTTGACTTGAATGAAAGAGCAGAAAGACAGTGAGCATCCTGTTTACTGCAGTTTTCTTTTTTCCACTGGTTTCAACCTGAAAGAGAGATTTACTAAATGTGGTTATTTGCACCACCAAGATCTAATTTTGTAATTCTGGTGGCTAGATTAGAATTTATCAGAGAAAAAGTAAATGAAAGTGTTAATCTGGGATGGGTAGAGTTTGGGATGGGTAGAAAGGGATGGCAGAGTTGGGAGATGCCTTGACTGTCCACTATCATGTTGTTTGGTGTTCTATGAGGTTACTCCCAGAATGCCAACAAGTACAGAATCGGTCTATCTTTAGGCAATTGGGGAAGAGTTTTGTAATGAAGAACCATGTTCACCCTGTTCACACTGGCTTTGTACATGGCGTTTTGCAGAGCTCAACACTCAGTGACACGACTGAGGTCATGGATTGTCGCCCGTCTGATCTCGATTGTAGACGATTGTCTAGTGAAGAAAGAGGAGGATCTGGTGATGGATATTGCCAGGTGAGTAAGGCTATATTGAGGAGAGATTGTGCCGTAAAGAAAACTATGACCTGCGCTGAAAATTTGAAATAAGGCAGAGAATGCTGGAGACGATCAGCAGATTGGGCAACATCTGTAAAGAGAGAGAAACAGAGTTAAAGTTTCAGATCTTTCATCTTTCATCAGAGCTAAAAAATAAAAAGGTAAAACAAATGTTAAGATGATCTTTCTCTGCAAGTCAACTTAACTAGTTAAACCCACACTTCTGGAGAAGCAAGGAGATATCTCTGGAGAAGTGTAGGACCTGCTGGGCTAATGCAAGACTTTTTTCTTATACGATCATAGGTAATCATGAAACCATCCAATTGTCGTTAAAGATCTGATACGTGACTATCCTTCTAGGAAGAAAGTCTGTTCACTATTCATCTTTGCCTAACAGCACCCCCCAATTTTTGACCCCACATCCCTCCCAACCCCTGCCCTGCTCTATTTCCTGCCTCGTCCCAGTTGTTTTTCCCACTACCTTCCCAAAACCAGCTCTCTTCCCTCGCTCGCTTCTCCCATCGAGCTCATACCTCCACCTCTGCCTAACTTCACACTGGCATTCCAGCTCTGTTTGCCTACCTGCCACTGAATGGTTCTCCTTCTCTCACATCCCCTCTCACCCCTACAACACACTCCTCACTCTCCTATCTCCCACTCTTCTTTCTTTCTCTCATTCCCATGTGTTTTCTCCCCCTCCTTCCCAAACTGGATAACTGTTCACATTCATACTCCTAACTGAGCAATTTTGTTTTGGATCTAGGTTTATTTTCTTCCATGCTTTCTTTGGAGCTAAACGTTATACATCTGACATTCCCGAGACTGAAGTCAAGCTGACCATTCCTCTGGATGAAAAGACACGGGATATGATGGAAAGCTCCTTCTTTTGGTAAATGTTGGGATATTAATGTTGTATATTGAGTTTGGTTTGCCACAGTGTTGCATGTTTTAAAAAGTACAGTTTTTATCACCAATATTTTGATTTCTGTTTAAATTTTTCCTAAAATAGGATTAAATTGCCTTTATTCACAAAATGCTGGAGTAACTCAGCAGGTGAGGCAGCATCTCAGGAGAGAAGGAATGGGTGACGTTTCGGGTCGATACCCTTCTTCAGTCTGAAGAAGGGTCTCGACCCGAAACGTCGTCAGTCTGCAGATAATAACTGCAGAAAATAACTGCAGATGCTGGTACAAATCAAAGGTATTTATTCACAAAATGCTGGAGTAACTCAGCAGGTCAGGCAGCATCTCAGGAGAGAAGGAATGGGTGACGTTTCGGGTCGAGACCCTTCTTCAGACTGATGACGTTTCGGGTCGAGACCCTTCTTCAGACTGAAGAAGGGTCTCGACCTGAAACGTCACCCATTCCTTCTCTCCTGAGATGCTGCCTGACCTGCTGAGTTACTCCAGCATTTTGTGAATAAATACCTTCGATTTGTACCAGCATCTGAAGTTATTTTCTTACATTAACTTGCCTTTCATCATCTGCTGAAATCACTGATGATAGATGAAAGTGTTTTGCTAACCCTGTGGCATATTGTTTAATCAGTGTGTTTTTCTTCTTAATGTTCCTAGTCTATTGAACCACCTGAATTCTCTGCCTCCATTGGGCAACTCTGCAGAATTGGGGGACAGGAATGAGAAGCGCGTGTTTGGTGTTACAGCGGATGGGAATCTGTGGATCTACTGTTTGGTTCAATATGCAAGTGTCCTGCTGTCACAGGAAAGGTCTGTCCAAGCTGTTAAACCCTTCACGCAAATCCAGAGAAAAGCCTGGGCCCGGTATGTAACACAAATTTAATTAAACTGGTCAGCAGGAAGCCATTTATCTGAGCTTTGCCATGCCTTTATACAATTATTTCTGGATACTGTCCTTGACTATCACTACTGGATGAATATGTTTTTATTCAGTATTACTTTGTCAATAATATTTGCTCTGCTGCCTGCATTATTCACTCATTCATGTTGCCTTATTCATTGCTTAGATCAGGTTATTTATTTCGGTGTTTGTGAAAACCTGCAGTCTACAACTTTGTACCCACAATTACTGCAAATAATATTTCAAAATATTTAACTGTGAAGTAAATTATTGTACCCTGCCTTGACAAAAGGTGCAATATAAATGTAATGCTTTAGTTTTTGGAGCTACACTAAAACAGGCTCACCGAGTCCACATCGACCAGTGACACTAGCACTATCTTACACACTAGAGACAATTTTCCAATTTTACCAAAGCCAATAAACCGACAAACCTGTACCCGTAGAGAAAACACACAGTCACAGGGAGAACAAACAAATTCTGTATAGACAGCACCTGTAGTCAGGATCGAGATAAGAGAATAAGACAATAGAGATAAGCCAGAAAACTACACACCAGTCAGCCTTGCATCATGATGGGGATATTAATGGCAAAAATTCTAAGGATTTATTTTCATTTGGAAAGACAGGAACTGATTAGGAGGGGTCAACGTGGTTTTGTTCAGGGAAAATCCTGTCTCAAGCCTGAATATTTTATAGATGTAATTAAGAAAGTTGATGAAGGCAGGGCCATAGACATAATATATATGGACTTGAGCAAGGCATTTGATAAGATTCTAAATGCTAGGCAAAATCAGAAGGTTAAAGTACATGGGATCTTTACATCTTTTGTTTTCCTAATACTCAGGATTACCTTCCTTTCATAGCTGTTTATAATAGCGGCATTCCCACTAAAATGAAATAAGTGTCCTATTAATGGTATAATCACTTACATTGGTCGTCCAATTTCATCGGACCAGACTTTCTGGAATCAAGTGGCCCAGACTTTCTGGGCCAAGTCATGAGGCTCCATTGTTGGCAAACTAGTTTGAAAATTGGCTTGGTGATAGGAGGCGGAAGGTAATGGTAAAGGGTTGTTTTTCAGACTGGAAGTTTATAGCCAGTGGTACACTGCAGAGACAGGTGCTGGGACATTTATTGATCATGTACATAAATGACCATTGAGAATTTGGGTGGTCTGATCAATAAGTTTGCAATGACAGGAAGTTGTAAAAAGTGATCTAAGTATACAACGGAACATGAATTGGCTGGAATATTGGGGGGGGAGTGGTGGCAGATGGAATTTAATACCGTATGTGTGAGGTAATGCACTTTGATATCAAATACTGGCTGGACATAAATGGCAGAGACCTTATGAGTGTAGATGTAAAGAGACCTTGTAAAGAGACATTGGTGGATAGGGTAGTGAAGAAGGCATTTGGCAGGTTTGTCTTTAAAGGCAATGAGAAAATATGGTGCCCACATTGACAAATTTCACACCTGTTGGAGCTGTTAAATCTATGTACTGCTAACTGATTCATTCTCTGCAAACATTCTGTAAACAGCCAGTGCAACTGAGCTATGATTGTTCATATCAGCAAGCATTTCTTTCCTATCTAGGACATTTTCTCTGTGCTTTTCAGGTTTGAAGTGTGTGAAAATTGTCCATATTTTGGATACCTGTACTAAGTAGATGTCCACTTTACCCATGTTTGGTTATAATTTACCATTATTGCTCACAAGTCACTTTTTCAATCCTAGAATGCTTCAGTCTGTGGAAGATCTACAAAAAAAATCAAAAACTGCTCAGAAACAAGAGGCCTCGGCTTTCCAGCTGCTCTTCCTGCTTGTTGGCATACAGCTCTTCAAGGTGTGTGGAGTACATGCATGGATGTGACTGAGCTCTGTAATTCCCTGATCTTATTGTGATCCAAAAGAGAGTTTGCCACTGGTTTGGTTTTTTTTGTAATGCAAAGCTGCACCATCTATGCGTGTATCAAGAAATGATGGTTTAAAAAAAAATTGTGACTATATACTTTTTTTAATCATAAATGTTGTTAGCGTAAATCTTATTCTGGATCTCAGATTTTTGATTTGAGAATTCTGTAAGGATGATTTTCCATTGCCTGAACTACTATAACGTAGACATTGCTGGGTTTACCAGTTTTTGAAAAATATAGCAGGCAATTACTTGATTCTGTTCAGACTCAATTCGTTTCTGAAACCTGATTCCGGTTTTGTTCAGGCCTGAGATCATCTGAAAGCCACCTGAAATTGAGACCAGGCAACTTTGCATTTGCTATTTCTTCCTTTGCTGAAGCATGAAATTAATTTCAATCACTGCTCTTGGGCACCAATCTTCATGGATGACCCCAACCAGTTCGTCATTTGTTGGCTTTGATGATTGATTGAAAGATACACCATGGAAAGAGGCCCTGCAGACCACAGAGTCCACGGCGACCACCTGTCCACATTAGTTCCATGTTCTATAAAAATGAGAAATTCATTTCATCATGACAGTGAGCATTTTCCTATTGCTGCATTCTAATTCCATTGATTTTGCTGATTAATTCCATTCATTAAATGCTTGTCTTTCATGTGATGAATTTAATAATGTGTCTGAGCTACTTTGGCAATCTCTAAGGGCAAGCAATAAAAATAACTATTATAAACCATAAGAATTCAGTTAAATGGAAACCCTGGCAGTAGTGCTCTTGAGTCCTCCTGACCCTGCTGCCTTCATCTTTCTGTTTTTCTCTCTCTAGGTTGGAGAGGATTCTCTGGCACTATTAAGCGACCTGCACAAGTGTGTGGAGGAATGGGAGCAGAAGAAAATCAAAAAGCATTCAAAGCACGTAACAAGTCAGTACAGCTCATTGCAACAGCAATTGACATCTTTTATTATTGTGGTCTTTAATATTCTAGTGATAGTGCTGAATCCTCAACTACAACAGTGAAATGAAAACTAGCAAAACTGTCCTTTTGAAAACTCTTTATGTGGGAATGGTCAGATTTGCTTCCATGTGGAGTGTTAGAAGCATATAGCATTGATGCTTTCAGCAAGAACCATGACCTGCACAAAAGAAACAGGCATGTGGATTTTCCACGTTTTTAAAATCCATTTACCGCGCTTTTTGCTTGATTTCCACGTTTTTCACTTTGCCAAAATCGGGTTTACCAACGGAGAAATCGGATCGAAAAAAAAGAAAGGAAAAAAAGAAGAAAATAAACGATGTATAGCAGCGTTTCTCAATCGAGGTTCCCCGGAACACTAGGGTTCTGCTAGAGGTCGCTGGGGTTCCTCGAGAAATAGCCGCTAATCATTGAAATCCGTACAAAATTACGAGAGCCCATTTGAAATCCCCCGCCCTGGAAGTCTCCCCCGAAAATGTGGCAACTAGGCTGGGCAAGGCAGCCAATCTCGACCTCATCAGGACTCCATGGCCGATCAGTGGGTTGAATTTGCAACCTGCCGCCGGGGCTCTGGAACTCCAGCCCAGCTGGAGCCAGCACATCTATCCCCATAGCCGACTTCCTTGGCCGGCTGGATAAACCAACAAGGCTCTGGAACCAAGAGTGCCAGGAAGTCAGTGGTGGAACTGTAATGAGTAAATATTAAATTTAAGTGCAAGATTATATAATTAAATTAATTAAAATAATTTAAATGTTATTAGTAAACTGTGACATATTCATATTATTTTGTAATGTTCGTTTTTACTTTGAAATGCACTAAAAGAGGCTTGAAACTGGTAATTTTGTGTAAATCTTCAAAATGTTTCCAATTTCCAATGTTCGCCTCGCGCAAGTGCCCTGCTCTTTTCCTTTTTTTTTTACCTCACTCACATGCCTGAAGAAAGGAATTGAGTGGGAGTTAGGAAATTTGGAGGAAATGCAGAGAATGTTCACTAGGTTGAATTGAAGATAGTGCAGCGTGGGTTCACCAAGTTCATTCCAAGGATGAAGGGATTTTTTGTGTAAAGAAAAATTGAGCGACTCCTGACCTGCACCCATTGGAGAATGAAAGAATGAGAAATTATCTCATTGATATTTTTAAGGTTCTTCCCATCCCCCCTGTTAATCCTCCTGAGGATTTTCCCCTCAGAGGAGCAATCCAGAACTAGGGGACATTTCAGAAATGAAAAGGAATTTCTTCTCTGAGGGTGCACCTTTGGAATTTTAGGCTCTAGAAAGCTGTGGGGATGGTGGCATTGAATATACTCAAGCTGGACATTGACAGCCTTTTGAAATACAAGGGAATTGAAGGGTATGGGGCGAGAGCAGGAAAGTGGTAATGAGACCAAGCTTAAGTCATTCATAAACCTGTTGAATGATAAGTAAACGGAAAGAGAGGCAGCAACAACATCTGACATCTGGAATTACCTGCCCTGAATGCCGAAGAACTTTCAAAGCCAGGATTGGACTCATAAGCCACATGAGAGTTCATAAAAACAACTGAACATAGACCATCATCCTCGACCTCGAGGGATAGCCACGACGACGAACAATAGAACAGGCTGGAGGGGCTGATGACTATCTTTGCGAATGTTCTTAGCTCGTCCAAGTGCTGAACTATTGGGTTGAATAGGCCTTGCCTTTACTGTAGGACTTTGGGCTGTGTAGTGCCTATTTACCACCACTGGATGCCACCAGAGCACTTGTATTAAATGTAATGACATCTTTCGCACTATTTGAGACGCAAATGTCTGGACACTTCTGTGTTGTAAATGTTTGTGGTAAATGGAGTTTTTGAAATCTAAAGCCAATTCCCTATCAACAGTGATTTTTTTACTTCTGATTAGAGACTTCTGGGCATGATATTACCGCTGCGACAAAGAAATCTTGAAACACAGGTCCCTTGTTCTATCGACCTTCTTGATGCAATGATTCAGTACTTTGGTGTAATACATGGCATGAGACCCTGACCCCCAAAATGTTTTAATCATAGAAGTAAATTCTGTTGATGTCCTTACATTAATTTAGTTCAGATCTGCATTAATTCCATCTGATTTGCTTCCATGTCCCTCATAGGTTTTTCTTAGGTAAGACTATCACTTTTCAAATTATCTCTTGGCCTCAATGGATCTTTACAGGTTAAATTTCCAGATTTCTATTCTCTGTCTAAAGAAGTGCTTCCTCATATTAGTTCAATGTTCAGACAAGCCCAATGTGCAATTTTCAAGTCATGCCTACCCCCAGCCTGTGTTCAGAGCTTCCACTGCAAACAAAATAATAAGCATACTATTTTATTCACCTGGATTAGATCACAGTGTAATCTGCTATGCTTGAGAATGCAAGACTCTGCAACCTGTCCTCATTATTTAACTTTTTTAAGCTTGGAGAATCAGCAGTGCACTTCCTCCAATACCAGCGTATGCTTCCCGAAATGTGGAACTGAAGAAAGTACTCCAGACAGGGTCAATGCAGAACACTGTACAACTGTAACCCCACATGCAACTCTTTGTATTCTATCCTTTGTGGCACCAGGCAAAAGCCCAGAATAGAGCACTATGCTGAAATAATATTGGATATCTTATCTGATAGGCTTGCAATTTCAGGGCTTCCTTTTGCAATCAGAATCAAGATTTGTTTTGCAGTGGTGGGCATCGGGTGAAGTGCTATCCAAAGGGGAATGACCATGTTCTGGAACCAGGACTAGATCTGCTAGTAGGGCTCTGGGTGGTAGAGCTGCTGGGCAAAGCTGGGATAGCCAGATCGCTGTCCGGGCACAGTAGAAGGGAACTGCAGGTGCTGAGATATTCCGAAGATAGACACAAATTGTTGGTTAAACTCAGCAGGTCAGGCAGCATCGCTAGAGAAAAAGGATGGGTGACGTTTCAGTTCGGGTTCCTTATTCAGTGACTGCATGGCTTCCTAAATGCAATCCTACCAAGTGACAATGGAGATGAGAAATTACTTCCTTATATAAAGAGAGCACTTGATAATAATGTGTTTGTTTTCGCATATGGTAGGATTGTGTTGTTGTACATTTTTTTAACTGTATTTTATGTTTAGGAAAGGAAGAACCAGATTGGGTTGAAGTGATGGTCGAAATCTTGCTCTCCTTTCTCTCTCAACCAAATCGTTTGATGCGGCAAGTCTCAAAAATGGTGTTTACGCGAATCTGTCCCCACGTGACTAAGGAAGCACTGCAACTCATCCTAGATGTGAGTAATGTCCAATAATTCTCATTATCCATGTCTTTTTTCTTCCTTTCCTTTTTCAGCTTGGTGGTATCACTCTCCTCCAAGTCGGAAAGTTGTGGGTTCAAGTTCCATTGCAGAGATTTGAGCATCTTATCCAATTTGGTGCAACGTTAAAACAATGAACCCTCTGGCAGTTCAGGCCAATAATATGTGCCCTAGAGTAGGGGACGTTTGGAAAAAATTCAATTGATGCATTCGACCAAATTTAAATTGACCACTTTATTTATCGGCTATGAAATGGTTTAAGAAGTAGGAAATTGTCCCAGTCACTGGGTATTGGGATTTGAAGAGTCAGGATGTTTCTTTTAAACAGTCCTTTAACTTTTTTTTTAAAGCAAAGTAAAATGAGTGTGAATGTAGTATCAATGGTCTGAAATATTACACAAAACCATTGGCCTAAACATCCTGCATTGCACTAAGCTGGTATGGCTTTTGGTGTTTATTGATACATCACTGAGGATGCGTCCCGGTGCATCCAGAAGATGTATCTTGCACATTGAAGTCTGGCTCAGCCACTGACACCTAGGAATAGACTGGGTGACAACCAAGACTGGGTGACAACCAAGAATAGTTTGGTGACTACTGGAGAGACAGTTGACGGCACATTTAGACGGCTCCGGGACAGGATGGGTTAGAGAAAGAAACCCAATTAAGCTTCGGAAAGGCCTTATGAAACGTACCCCCAGGAGAGCCCGAGAGGGGGGAGGAAGAGATCTCCAATAGAACGGACCAAAGGTTATTGACCCACGCAAACGACCTGACTACGAGTATAAGATGCATTTGCAGAAAGCTGTGCAAGAACCACTGTGGCCTTTAAATCCATCAGGCCAGAATGAAATGCTCGGAGAAGGAGAAAGAGGTGCAGCGCACAGGCCTTGAACCTGGTGAGACGTTGGAGGAGCCCGGCCAGGACTCACCCCACAGAGCCCAGTCCCTCCACGCACCAGAGTCTCCCAACCCCTGCAGAGTAGTTCCACAGCAACGGATTAAGTGGCCCCCAGCCAGCAACCGGAATGAGTGGCTGCAGTTTGACAAAGATGTGACCAACATCATTCAAGCCACAGCCAAAGGAGATGCAGATCGCCGACTCCAAACAATGACTGCCATCATTGTCAGTTATGCCCCTGAAAGATTTGGCCATGGTGAGAAAGGTAACACCAAGCCTACCACCTACACCATGAACCGCAGGGCCACCAAAATACATCAACTGCGGTAGGAGCTTCGAACCCTCAAAAACCAGTACAAGACATCTACCGAAGAGGAGAAGCAAGCCTTGGCCGACCTACGAAACGTCCTTAGGAAAAGGCTTATGACCCTCCGCAGAGCAGAGTTGCACAGGAGAAGAGGAAGAGAGAGAGCCAGGAAGCGAGCTGCATTCATTGCCAATCCCTTTGGCTTTACCAGACAATTACTTGGGGACAAGCGCAGTGGCCGCCTCATGTGCTCAACAGATGAAGTCAATCGCTTCCTCCATGACACCCCGAGCGATCCGATGAGGGAACAGGAGCTTGAACCCAACAAAGCTGTCATCAGCCCAGCCCACCCAATAACAGAGTTCAATCTGAGGGAGCCGAGTCTGAAGGAGGTTGAGGAGCCTCTGCTCCAGGCCCTAGTGGTGTACCATACATTGTGTACAAGCGCTGCCCAGAGCTCTTTCGACACCTATGGAAGATCTTGAAGGTGGTATGGCGAAGGGGGAGAGTTGCTGACCAGTGGAAGTACGCTGAGGGAGTTTCGAGGGAACATCAATCAGTTTCGGTCAATCTCGCTGCTGAGCGCCATAGGGAAGGTGTTTTTCAGCATTGTCTCCCGAAGATTAACTGAGTTTCTCCTCAAAAACAGCTACATCGACCCCTCAGTGCAGAAGGGTGGGATTCCTGAAGTTCCCGGCTGCTTGGAGCACACTGGAGTAGTCACGCAGCTCATCAGAGAAGTCCATGAAAACAGAGGCGACCTAGTTGTTCTGTGGTTGGACCTGGCCAATGCCTATGGGTCCATGCCGCACAGACTGGTTGAGCTTGCACTACACCGCCACCATGTTCCCAGTAAAATCAAGGTCCTGATCCTGGATTATTACCATAATTTCAGAGCGGGCTTGGGATACTTCCCTAAGACACAGGTTGGCAAGGCCCAGGGCAAGGAGAGACACCATCTCATCCAGGAAGAGGTCTGAGCAGATGTGGAGGAAGAGCGTGTGAGCAGGACGGTGGGGCTCAGGCAGCAGGGAGCGTGGACAAGGTGGGAGAGCATACCGCAGCGCAGGATTACCTGGTCAAACATCATGCAGGCAGACTTCCAGCGTGTCCGGTTCCTTGTCCAAGCTGTCTTCGATGCCCTACCACGCCCAGCAAACCTCCACGTCTGGGGCAAGAGCATGACACCTTCCTGCCCACTTTGCTCTGGAAGAGGATCATTAGAACATCTCCTCAGCAGCTGCCCAAAGTCCCTTGGGGAAGGTCGCTATCGGTGGCGCCATGACCAGGTGCTCAAGGTGGTTGCTGGGAGCATAGCCACTGCCATCAGTAGCAGCAAACACCACCATGCCCCAAAGAAATCAATCACTTTTGTCAAAGCTGGAGAGAAGCCTCGTCCACAACCAAAAACAAGGGCGGGCCTCCTCTACACGGCCACTGACTGGCAGCCGCACGTCGATCTGGGCAAACAGCTGAAATTTCCGCAGCACATCCCAGCAACATCACTCCGGCCAGTCATGATCATCACCTCCGAAGTGACAAAACAGCTGATCATTCTGGAGCTGACAGTGCCCTGGGTGGAGCGTATGGAAGAAGCAAATGAGAGGAAACGCGCAAAGTACCAGGAACAGGTGGAGATGTGCCGGGACAGAGGCTGGAAGACATGCTATGAACCCATAGAGGTGGGCTGTAGAGGCTTTGCAGGACGCTCACTCTGCAAAGTCCTCAACCAGTTGGGCATTAAGGGGCTGGCAAAGAAGAGGGCCATTCAATCCGCAAGCGAAGCCGCAGAGAAAGCCACTAGATGGCTTTGGATTAAGAGGGCTGATCCGTGGGCGGTTGCTGCTGGGACGCATGTCGTGGCCTGATCAACCCCGGCTGAGTCGCCTGGGCGAGGGTGTCTGATGTTGTGAGACCCGAAACGCCCGATGACCCCAGGTCACATCACTGAGGATGTGTCCCAGTGCATCCAGAAGATGTATCCTGCACATAGATCTGTTGAAAACTTATAGTGAGAGGCTCATTGCAAGTATTTTTGGTATTAGTTTATTGTCACGTGTACTGAGATTCAGTGAAAAGCTTTGATTGTGTGCTGTCCAGTCAAATCATACTCTACATCAGTAAAATCAAGCCTTACATATATGTACAACAGGTAGTGCGAAGAGAAAATGACCAGAGTACAGAATATAATGTTACAGCATTATAGTATTACTGCTGTAGAGAAATTGTTGCTAAAAAGAAAGTGCAAGGGGTACATTTAGGT
Organism: Rhinoraja longicauda; assembly: GCF_053455715.1. Classification (NCBI taxonomy): domain Eukaryota; kingdom Metazoa; phylum Chordata; class Chondrichthyes; order Rajiformes; family Arhynchobatidae; genus Rhinoraja; species Rhinoraja longicauda. The sequence continues at coordinate 18,811,094 of NC_135978.1, forward strand.
AGGTCGGGAGATCGGGGCTATACCCTTAACGTATTTGAGGACTATTCAGTAGTCATGGGGGAAGAAGCTATCTCCAAGTATGTGTTGGTATAGTCTTGCTGGTCGAGATGCCTCAAGGTGAAACGAAAGGAGCACTGGTCATTCATCTGAATTGGTACTAAAATCACTTTCCCTTGGACAGGTTTTCAACCCAGAATCTGAAGAAGGTGAAGAGAGTGCCTTGATAGTAACTGAAGACTTTGAGAAATCGCAAACAAAAGTCGACTGGTCGCATGACGATGAGGTTAGATCCTCGATAGAATTACTATGTACTATTTTTAAAGCAGTAATCTGTGCTGCAGTTTTTTTGGGCAAATGGTCATGACTTGTGCCAAGTACATTTTAACTTCCATTAGATCTTGCATCTTTTAAGAATTGCTTTTGATATCGACATTAGTTTTGACCCTGTTCATCAGTATTTTAACTTCTACTGTTACCCATTCGTTACAGCTGTAGGCTGTATATGGGTCAATAGTGACTCTCTCCAACGCTTCCTGGTAAAATATAGATGTTCCCAAGCCACTCGTCATAACAGAGTAAGGCGCTGAGATCTAGCTTCAATACCTTTCAAATAAAATTGTACAAGTATTTCCAAAGTTTTAAGTATTGCTTATTGTACATGTTAGTTTAAAAATATGACATTAGATTTTTTAATAGAATTTATGATTTTTTAACGTTTTTTTTAATCCTGAATCTGTCCGGTTTATTTTAATCCGCGTCTCTCTGAAGTTCAGAGAGTGCTCAGTTTTTGCATGTTCGTTGGCTTATCCTAGATGGAGGACGAGAGCGAAAATGATGAGTCAGAGGAGGAGGAGGATAATGACAATGATGATGGTGCTGATGACAGTGATGAGGACAAAAGTGAGGAGGATGCTGAGGAGGAGGAAGAGGAGGAGGCTGTAGATGAGAAATTCCGCATGGAATTGATGAAAGTCCTGCAGACACCCAACATTATCGTAAGTTTTGATGTTGGGAAGTTGACAAGTGACAATTTGACTTTGTAGATTGGACTCTCAAACGGAAATCGGATATTAAATACACAATTGTTTTAGCAATGTTAATTTTGGGATGAATGCTTGCCAAAGGCGTTGAAATTCACCCACTTTGTTAATGTGCCAGTATAGGCTTTTGCTGTTCGAGGAAAAAGATGTTTGTAGATCATGTTCTCAAACCCAGTGCTGAGCTCATGGTCTACCAGGCAACAGTGATTCCTGCCCTCCTGTGGGACATGGACTACCGATGGTAGGCATATCAAAATATTGGAATGGTGCCACTTGCACTGAGTCTGTAAAATCCTCCAAATGAACTGGAAGGATAAGCAAAGCAACATCAATGTTCCCACCCCAGCTATCATTCCCAGCTTCAAGGGACAAATTATATCAGCCACCTCGGATGGCCAACCACATTATTCACGTGCCTATCACTACATTCCTCAAATGGTCATTCTTTTCTGAACTTTATCATGACAAGAGATTGCCAGATGAACCGAGGAAATGCTTTAAGGATGTTTCTTGGGAAAGGTTTAATCTCTTTCCAGACCTATGGGGAAAATCTGGCTGGAAATAGAGGAGCACTTAGGGCGGCAGGCAGAAACCCAGCACAACAACTGAAGGAGCACAACAATTCCAAAACTACCCACCTATCTAGTGCATCAAGCATCTCCTGCCCCATCTGTGCCAGATCCACACATTGGCTGCCCTGGAAACCATGGAATGGGAGGTGAACCAAACAATGACTGAAGCAGAAACACTTGCTATTCATTGGGGAAGAATGTCTGACTCTGGTTCAAGTTATTCAACCACTTTAAAGGTAGGCAGGTACTTGGTTAACCATTCCTCCTGACGATGTCATCTCAGAGAATGCAGCATTCCCTCAATATAGGTTGAATATATCACCTGGATTATGGGCTCAAATTGTGGAGCATGATTTGGACTCCCAATCTTGATGACTTTATATAAAGGGAGAATACCACCAATGCCTTACCCAGACTGCATATCTGATGCTGCCTGCTGTATTTTTACTTTGCAGAAATTGAGTAATCTCACAACTTGTCCGATTACAAAAGTGGAGCTGCTTTTGGTGGGAGTTGGTCTTGGAATAGTTGGCGCCCTAGCTCCTCAGTTCCATCTCAAAGTAACCTTTTGAAATAAAACCGCGGCTTTGTTCATTGCAACTGCCTTTTATGTTCTTTCGCAGTCGAAGGAGGGTGAGAGCAGCAGTGACGAAGATGCAGATGATGAAACAATGATGGCTTTGGACAAGAATATCGCTGCCCTGTTCTCTGAACGCAAGAAACGAATTCAGGCCGCAAAAGACGAGAAGGAAAAAATGATGAAAGAGAAGGCACTAAGGAAAAATTTTAAAATAAAGGTATATGGGCAAAAAGATTTAAAAGGGGTTGAGCAGGAGTATAGGGGGCAAAGTCGTTGTGAGGCAGATGAGATGATTGAGGGTAATGTAGTAGTTAGGGACAGTAATTTCAGTACATTGGTTAAGCAGGAGCGTGGCAGGGAGCAGAGGAAGCCTGGTGAATTAAATTTCATTTATTTCAATGCAAGAGGCTGATGGGAAAGGCAGACGAGAGAGCACAGATGGGAACATGGAACTGGGATATTGTAGCTAACACAGAAATGTGGCTGAAGAAGAGGCAGGACTGGTAGGTACCTCACTGCCCTAGGAGTGAAAGAGACGGAGGTAGGAGAGGAAGGGTAGTTGCAGTCTTGATTAGGGAGAACATCAAAGTGGTACTCGGATATTCCTGGGCGAATCGTCCAGTGATGTTATAAGGGTAGAACTAAGAAATAAGGAGCCAGCAAGTTCCTGTTAGAGTAAAGGCAAGGCTGGTAAAAGAAGGGAACTATGAATATCAAGAGATGTTGAGACTCCAGTCAAGAAAAAAAAGACATATGTCAGGACTATGGGGGGAGGGGAGGGGGGGGTGTAGGAGTGTATTTCAGAGGAAAATCAGGATTTTTAGATATTCATTAGCTTTACTAGCCACCACCATCTTGGGAACAGTTATGAATGACAAACTCCATTTAGTAGTTGGCTGCTCAGTTGAGAGGTTAACTGATAGTGAAGTATGCATTCTGTCGACTAGGATGATGCCTATTTTGCCTCGCCGTTCAACAACACTCAGACAGAGTTACAGGCTTCCATTGGAACTTCCTGGGCCAGAATGACCATTCCAAATCATCTTGGTGATGCACTACCTTTGAACCTGTGCTGTTTTCAACTGTAACTGCACAGGCCAAGCGATAGTGCGAAAGAAATTGCTTGTTATAACTGGGGATTTTCAGCTCTCCCAACTGAAGAGCTCTTTTAAGAACAAGTCACATACCATGCTCTTAAGAAAATGGGCTTTCCTACCAGTGTGGCATTTATATGACTCTTGGACCACAAGGTTTGGTTTACCTTAACTTTCCTCTGAAATTACCATACAGTGCATGATATTCAAGAGATGGGTAATAAATGGTTATCTTGTTGGTGATGCCCACATGCTGTAAATGAACTTCAATTAGTTATGACTCGGTGCTCTTCATGCTGAGGCTCGGTATTCCCAATCTCCTTTGGTTTCTTTGGCATTTTCTAATAGATTTTCTTCTGGTTTCCTTCAGGTCTTGGACCTCATTGAAGTCTTCCTTGCGAAGCAACCCGAGAATCCACTAATCTTTGATATCATTGAGCCTTTGATTGCAATCATTGAAGAAAACCTGAGCTCCCATTCAAATCAGCAGGAGCAAGACTATCTTCGCAAGGCCGCAGACATCTTCAAGTTCGTGATTACATCTCCTTAACCAATTTAGAGATCAGTTTGTTTTTATATTTTATTCGATTCTATTTCCAGCAATTGTTCTGCCGTGAAATAGCCTCCGAACCTGTGGTCTTGGCCCAGATAAGTGTGTAAAAGAAGGGAATTGAGATTTATGCTGCTCCTATGCTGTTGATATGCTATTTAACGCACAGACTCTAGCACCTCAGCAAGCTTTCTGAAATATAGACCAAAACTTGAGGCACCAGCGACTGAAGATGTTGGAATCTTGAGCAAAAAACAGTGCTAGGCAAACTCAGCGGGTCAGGCAGCATCTGCGGAAGGACCACCACGTTTTGGGTCAGGACCGTACTTCTGTCTAGTCCTAAACTCATTTAACTCTGTTCCTTTATGGTGAATTGATGAGCGGTTGAAGAAGTGGTCAACTCTCCCACTGCCGAAACATGTTACTTTGATGAACATGTCCTGGTCTTTGGAAGCAATTTAAGCATAGAAAACATAGAATATAGAAAATAGGTGCAGGAGTAGGCCATTCGGCCCTTCGAGCTAGCACCACCATTCAATCTGATCATGACTGATCATCCAAAATCAGTACCCCGTTCCTGCTTTCTCCCCCCAATCCCATGATTCTGTTAATCCTCAGAGCTACATCTAACTCTCTCTTGAATATATCCATTGAATTGGCCTCCACTGCCTTTTGTGGCAGAGAATTCCACAGATTCACAATTCTCAGGGAGAAAAAGTTTTTCCTCATCTCAGTCCTAAATGGCCCACCCCTTATTCTTAAACTGTGACCCCTGGTTCTGGACTCCCCCAACATCAGGAAGCAGAAACCTGGTGTGCCAAGTGTTGTTGGTCACAATGGTCTGATGTTGCAGAGTAATTGTTTTCTCTTGCAATTGATACGATGAATTTATTGGTGTTGCAACAAACTTCCCCCTTGTATAAAACACTGAAATTTGGTGTTGTTATACTCGTGCATAATCTTTTTTATAACACAGATTATAGAAAATCATTGGAAAGCTGAATCTTTTATTTAAAATATTCATTTTTTGAGATATATTGTAGGCATTAGTGGCGAAGCCAGCATTAGCTGCTCATTCCTAACTCTTCCTGAGGTGACGGTGGCTAATAAAGCTTGAGGCAATCTCAAATGTTATTGGAACCAATGAGAAAAAAGCTGGAGAGTGAGGCGAATTGGACTGTTCTTAAAATGCAAAAGACACTTGTTGTCCAAAACAGCTGCTTTATATGTACCCATGTTATTAGTGGTTGCCCTCCACAGCCCCTGATGCCATAGAGTCAAAGTTACAAAGCTGTACAGCATGGAAACAGGTCTTTTGGCCCAATCCATCCATGCTGACCAAGCTAGGCCCATTTTCCTGTGTTTAGCCATATCCCATTCAACCAATTAAATGGGAAAGAATATGGAGTAGTTACCTGAAATTGTTAAATTTAAAACATTTTTCCCAAGGGCTGCAATGTGTCCTTGGAGAAGATGAGGTGCTGTTTCGCGAGCTGATTTTGGGCATCGTTGGAGCAATTTCAGAAGCTAAAGACAGAGGTCAGAATGGAAGTGTGGCAGTAAATTAGCGACAGCTAACTGAAAGCTCTTTCGGTTGATGGTGGCATAAGTTCATAAGTGATAGGAGCAGAATTAGGCCATTTGGCCCATCAATCCCTCTTAACCCCATTCTCATGCCTTTTTCCCAGAAGCCCTGGCACCCACAGTTACTGCTGCTGCCTCAGACTCCAGGAACCCAGAGTTGATCCTGACCTTGGGTAATCCATTGCTGGAGGTTATATATTTTCCTATGACCATGTAGGTTTCCCTTTGGTGCAGTGGTTTCTTATCATATCTCAAGTATATTACTTGATAAAGGGAAGTAGAAAAGAAATCGAGGGTAATTAATGGGCATATAACGAAGAATAAGTTAAGAGTATAGAAATATGACAAAGGGGTATGGGACCGATCATTTGCTTTGCTCTAAGTCAACATGAACCCAGTAGGATGAATGACCTCCTGTGTCAGGATAATTAATTGAAAGGATCGTGTGGGTCCGGAGCTGATTAAATTGCCCATCTCTGCTATATTTAACTTGATCGTGTACATTTTGTCATGTCTCCCTGTCATCTGTAAATTTCCTACAATTTAGTTAAACATCTTCACGTAGACATCTGTTGATCTGCAGGAATCAGCTCTGCAAAGCCAAGACCTACTGCCAAAACATCTCAGAGATGAAGGAAGATTTGCACAAGTTGATGGAGCATTTGGTGACTCGAGCCTCCAAGCAATCAGACTCTTCAGTATCACTTTACTGTTTCAGGTACCGTGTGTTACACAACAGGGATCACAGGCTGGGTGGTGGAGGCTGCAGGGTGGCGTGGACAGGTGGTTTCAAAGGCTGAAAGATGGGACTGAACTGCTTGTTTAGGATTTGGTTTGTATGCAAACATCTTTTCAAAAGGAAAAGTAACAAATGTTATTTTGAAACTAGAATGACTTGTATTTACATAACACCTGCCAGTATTTCATGACATTCCAAAGTACTTCAGATTGAGCAATGTGTTCTTTTAAGTGTAGTTCCTGCTACGATGTAGAAAGCTTGCAGCTTATTTGCCGTCAGTAATATCACAGAAATTAGTAAATGTCCAAAAATCCATTTTGTGACTTTACTTGAGGGATATAGATTGGCTCAAGAAGGATTTCAATTTCCCTGCTCTTTAAAATCTTTTGTACCCATCCAGTTGAAGAAATCCTCAGTGCAGAAATAGAGCCCAGAAATGCTGCTTTGGGGTGGAATTACACAAGTATCTGGGTAGTTCTTGAACCCACAATCTTCTGACTAGTTGCTGCTTCGTGATTTACGGTTTATGATTAGAATAAAATCGACATCTGTCTTTACCAGAGTCAAAATTTTCTAAAAGCCCTTGAATGATTTTGTGTTGGAGCTTAGCTTTATTTTTTAGCAGATTTAACTTGAGAAAGGAACCATTTTTAATCCAATTTCCTGTCCATTGTTTGAGAACTGAGCATTGTCTACGTGCAGAAACATTTCAGACCCCAATGGGTCTTCCTCTCATGAAGCTCTCCTTTGGATGCCCAACCTGTTGATCCACTCAAAGTCCTCAAAAGATGGCAAATGGATACCTGAGGTAGGTGCCTCTTACAACAGATCTTAACCAGCAGGTCGATGTGATATGTTCCATGGTTTGGGACTTTGAGCCAGCAAGCCTCTTATATTCATGGAGCAGGGTGTCTTGTTTTCCTTGGTATCTGTGGATTCCGTAGAAGGTTATCCGTTGGTTCGGGAGATGACAGACCCAGTCGGATCAGTGATGATGCATTGGGTATGTCCTGCTGTACTTGCCATCTAGGTAGTGGGTTAGTACTCGCAGCATGGGTGGTAGCTACTAGTTCCCCAGTAGGCAGTGCAACTTTTGCATTGGTGCGATGTGGGCTTGCCGGGTCTTTGTGAACTTGGAGACTGGCATTGTGCCTAATCTTTTTCCCCTTGCACAGGATCCTGCTGAATGGCAGGTGAATAACGTGGGCCTACGCATGGTGGCAATAGTCACAGTCCATGTGAGAGCATTTAGCTGCACATCTATGATCTGCATAGTTGCACATCTATGTTCTGTGTAGCTGCAAGGCTCTGAGGCCATGCACTGCACAAGAAACATCTGTTCCTGTGTTCCTGTGCAGTGTTCTGGTTATGCTTTCTGATGCCAAATTTCCAGACCAGTCCCACACTTTTTTCTGCTTTTTGGTTGATTTGAATTAAACGAAAGATTATGCGATACCTCTCCAAGATGGCAGTTTCTGGGAGCTATTACCTGCGGCCAGCTTGTGTTTGCCAATTTACTAGCTTGTGTTCTCAAAAATGTGATCAGTGATCTCTCAGCTGATCACTGCCTGAAAAGTGAATCTCTACCATAGATTACTGTGGGCCACATTCACATCCTGCCCCTGAAATACTTTCATTCTTTGTGAAATGTGTGAACCCATCACCTGGTTTCACCCTTTTAACCTCCATGTCAGCTGTGGCTCGGTGACATCATGCTCTCGGGAATGAAGGTTTTATGGGTTGAAGTCCCACTTGAAAGTGCAAATCTCCAGGCTGGCAATCCAGTGTAGTTCTGAAGAAATGTTGTTGTACCTGAGGGTGCTTTCTTTTGAATGAAACGGTAAATACAGCCACTGTCCGCTCTTTCAGATGAAAGTAAAGGGCCACACATCGGGAAAAACATAGCAAGAAGTCTCTCTGCTCAACATTTATCCTACAACAAACATCATTCCAAAAAAAACTTTCTCGGGCTATTTTCAAATTGCTGTTCACAGGAGCTTGAGTTGCAACGGTGCATACACTTCAAAGATACTCCATTGGGTTGAAGGTTTTTGGAGCCATTCGGCGGTTGTGAAAGGCAGTGCATTAATGCAAGTGTTTACTGTACATTTTCTATCGACAATTATGTAAGTTGAATTTCCAATAGCCAAAAGTTGGTTTGTTATGTTGTGATTAGAGAGTAGCGTTGAGGTGATTTTGCGTGGGCTGATTATTCCTAACAATCTTATTATTTGTGCTTGGCAGTGGAGCCCTTTATCTCTTCAGAGTTCTGAAAGGAAAAGCGATCAACCCAGCAATAACTGACAAGACTGAAAAGGGGGGAAAAGCTGAAACTGGGCAGGTACGTGAATAAAATTTGTATTGCCAATCAGCTACTAGTGATACTTGTAATGTTTGGTTGAAGTGTTCATCAGATTGGCACCATTCATGCTACCAACTGCCAGTAACAATCCACTAAGAGCTGTAATGATTTATGCAAAACATGCAAGCATACTTGCTCATATTTAGAAATTGATACCTCTTTAGGTAAGAAATGAGAAGTGTGGGGGAAAGAATTTTCCTATCTCTAGCACCCAAAAATACATTAGAAAACCATAAGTCAGCCATTGCACAATTGAAAGAAGGCTTTCTGACCTAACGGCGCATTAATTCAAAAGCCAGGAACAATTTCTACTTCCCGTGAACAATTTCTTTTTTCCAACTGCTGCCATTTGGCTGCCTTGTCGCTCTAAGTAAACTCATGGACTCAATTGCATTGAGTATGTAACGGACGATAAAGCACCTTGGAACATTGTGAAAGGAGCCTCAAAGGCAAGACTCATCAAGGAGTTGATGAGACCATTGCATTCTCTTCCTTTATGCAGTTGATTCACATGAAGGGGGGAGGGGGGGTTGAGGAGAGAGGGGGGGGGTTGAGGAGAGGGGGTGGGGGAGGACAGGGTGCTGCACCAATGCAGGAGAGGTTTGGGCCCAACAGGTCCACTTTGTCTAGTAGAACATAAAAATAGGTGCAGGAGTAGGTCACTGCCAATCCTACCATTCAATATGATCTGGAGTGCTCCTTTCCTGCACTATTCCCTTTCGCCCTTAATTCCTTTACTATCATTGTCTTGAATGTACTCTGCAGCTGAGCCTCCACAGTCTCTTGAGTGGAGATTTCCAAAATTCATTACACTCTGAAGAATATTCTTCTCTTCCCTGGATGGAGCTAATAATTATTCCCTCTCACTTTCCCCACCCCCACCACAACCTCTTTCAGGCACCCTAGCCACAGGAAAGATCAGCTTCATATCTGCCTTGTCAAGCCCTGCCCGCAGTGCTTCTCAGTAACGAAGTAATGGGCATTGTCCTGAAGTTTAATCGTGCATTCCACATCTAGTTCTCAATTTCATCTCTGAAATTATATATACATGCCTTACCTCGTAATTTCCAACATAACACCAGTGCAGAAATTTGATGGAGCCTGTAATTTTCCTTTCACAGCTGCTTGCCTGTGCAGATGTGTTTTGTGTGTCTCAAACACAAAAATCTTCCCCCTTTTCTTGTCTTGAACATGCACAAGAGAGATTTTTCTCATACCTCAGTGAGCATGGGTGATGTCCGACAGCCTGAATCTGCGATGCTCTCTGTTTTTTTGTTTTTTGCAAAATGATTCTTGTGGATTTGGGATTTGATGGTGCAGTGTTTCATTGCACATTTCCAAGAGGACAATTATTTACTGATTGTCCTTCAATCCTGGTGTTTATTCACAGCGTCTACTTCCTTCCAATTCAGGAAATTTCCATTTGGGATGGTAAGGTATTAGATAATCTTGCACAGAGCGATTGATTCAAAACCTCGCCATGCAGATCCCAATAACTGTGATTAGTTCCTCAGTGTAAATGAACAGTAACTGGCCATTGTAGATAAACACCATGCTGTACCCTTAAATCTAAAGGGAAATTATTTTTCTTTTGAGCAAACACACCGATTGAAGTGTTAATTGTTCCCATCAGCACCTTACTGAATATTGAATGGAAAAAAATACTTTCGCTTATATAGTGTCTTTCGTATCCATTCCAGAATGTTCCCAGCTACTGAATTGCCCTTTTGACATGCACTCCGTTATAATGGAGGAAAAATGGCTGTCAATTCACACTCAGCAAAATTCCACAATGGATAATGCCTGGCCTGCTGAGCTACTCCAGCATTTTGTGATACCTTCTTTTTAGTAATGTTAGATGAGAGAGAAAGTTTAGCCAAGGAAACAAGCCTTTTTGTGGACAAAAAAGCTTTTGGCACTTTGGCCTTCAGAGTATTGAGTATAGAAGCTGGGAGGTCATGTTGCAGTTGTATAAGACATTGGTGAGACCGCATTTAGAATATTGTGTTCAGTTCTGGGCACCATGTTTTTCGGAAAGATATTGTCAAGCTTGAAAGGCTCCAGAAAAAATTTACGAGGATGTTGCCAGGACCAGAGGGTGTGAGCAAAAGGGAGAGGTTGAATAGGTTGGGTCTCTATTCCATGGAGCGCAGGAGGATGAGGGGGGGGTCTTATAGAGGTGTACAAAATCATGAGAGGAATAGATCGGGTAGATGCACAGAGTCTATTGCCCAGAGTAAGGGAATCATGGACCAGAGGACATAGGTTCAAGGTGAAGGGAAAAAGATTTAATAGGAATCCGAGGGGCAACTTTTTCACACAAAGGGTGGTGGGTGTATGGAACAAGCTGCCAGAGGAGGTAGTTGAGGCTGGGATTATCCCATTGTTTAAGAAACAGACAGGTACATGGATAGGACAGGTTTGGGGATATGGATCAAGTGCAGGCAAGTGGGACTAGTGTAGCTGGGCCATTGTTGGTCGTTGTGGGCAAGTTGGGCCGAAGCTCCTGTTTCCACACTGACTCTAATGCAGCAGATGGGGTTTAACATCTCGTTCAAAAAAGAGCTTCTGGCAGTCTGACAGTATGGTACAGAAGAATATCTCGTACTATACTGGAGTGTTGAAGTCTGGGTTGGGACTTGAACCTGAACCTTTTGACTCGGAGGCCACTATCACACTGTTTTGGTGAAAGCAAGCTCGGTTTTCAAAATGTGTCTGTTATACTTGGTGCTGCCGGCTTGCCTTTAATAAAGAGTCTGCTCCAAGAAAGGCTCTGCGAACTCTACTGATTTGGTCTTTCTTGCACAAGTGAAGGTTGTCACATACACGAGTCGCCATAATCTGGTGCCATTTACAAAAAGTCCAAGGTTCGGTCCATGCGCTCGATGTATTGGATCGGCTGCCGATCCTGGTTAGCCCCAGACTGCTGCCGAGCCTCCTCTGTCGCCCTCTACCGGCTCGGCCAGCGAACCGACATCCCTCTCCTCGCCGGCTTTATCTCCTTGTTCTCCCGGTAATGCCTGAAGAAGAGTCCTGATCCAAAATGTCTCTTATCCATGTTCTCCAGAGATGCTGCCTGAGCCGCTGAGTAACTCCAGCACTTTGTGTCTTGCACGTTACGGTTAGGACAAATTAAGATACACTTGTGACTGAATCTGTAAAAAGGAATTTGCCAACCATTCCCAGATCTTGCTTGCGTTAGCAAGCTGGTCTCCAAAGATCTGTAGCTCACGTTTGCTGTTTCAAACAGCTTGCACGCTGCAGAGTGTGGAATACCCAAGTGTGTTACACACATGAGTGGCCAGGTTTCCTTACTGGCTGCGCTTCACAGTCTTTTCTCCAAATAAATGTGTAATGGATGATGAGCAATTAACTGCATGTAATTGTCATTGTCATGTAATTGTTAGTTAAAGCCCAGTTGTAAATCTTCATTGGATAATGTGGTACAACGTGCTCACCTGTAACCCTAGCCTCACCATCTGTCTCAGTACAAGTGGAGGTGAGGGTAGACATGCTGAGCAGGGTCTCATTTACTGTAGGAAGATGGAAAGCCAGCTCACTCTGTGGGGGAGGGGTCACTGCAGTACTGAGAGGGCAAGGATATTGACAGTGTCAGTCAACTAAATGCAAAGGGCGGCACAGTGGCACACCAGTAAGGTTGCTGCCTTACCGCACCAGCGACCCGGGTTCGATCCTGACTGGGAGATGTCTAGGTAGTTTGTACGATCTCCGTGTGACCACGTGGGTTTCCTCCGGGTGCTCCGGTTTCCTCCCACATTCCAAAGTCATGCAAATTTGTAGGTTAATTGGCTTCTGTAAAGTGTGTAGGATAGAACTAGTGATCGGTGATCGGTGCAGACTCGGTGAGCCGAGGGGCCTGTTTCCCTACTGTATCTCTAAACTAAAGAAGCCAATTGGCTTGGGAAGGGGAGCGGATGGGAAGGGGATGAGGCAGGAGAACTACCTCATCCATTAATACATCAATTGATGTTGGGAAAAATGTAACTTGTTTTGTCAAAAATCAATGTAAAAAGGATTCATTTTGATTTGCATTTTTCCTGGTTCTATTAGTGGCCAATCTAGTGCGATCAGATTTAACCTGATGAAAGTTTATTGCAGGTTGATTCATTCGGAAACATGGACATGAACAAAGTGACTGAACTTTATCAGGGGGCCCTGACGCTGTTTATGACCAGGCGGAAGTGTTCCCTAACTGGATCCATGTTCGTTAATCTCTTCAGTCGTTTCCCGGTAAGTGAAAAGGAGCTTGAATTTTAAGTAAAGGTGAACTACAAACTATATTGTGCTTAGAAAAATGGGCCTTTTGTGTCCTCTGCTCCCTGCCAATTCCTCCCTCTAAAATTATCGATGTTTATGTTGGGTAAATGTTCGCATGTCTTGCTGCCTATTCATTCAATTAGCTTTGTGTGTGTGTGTGTCCTCGTTACTACCCATCTCAATCTTGGCAGAGCTCAATCAGAATGTTTACAAAGGTTGATCATGGTCAGGACCAGGGACACTAACTAATGTTCTTTTCTTTCTCTCCTTATTCCCTGGGCACTGATGCCAGTTTTACTGACCAAAACTGTGACCAGCCAATTGAACACAGATTCAGTTTTCAGGCTTTGTTTTGGTCAGCCTGACCAGGTGATTTGTTGTGCCTGAAAAGCACACTGTTTAATATGGAAGTAGACTGATAATTATAATATATCCATGGGAAAGCCCGCATTGTCTAATCCCATCCTAGTCTGGACCGACATGCTTTGTACCTCTGCAAGTCCCAATTAATGGAGATTGGGGCAAAAATTAGCCTGTCATCTGATTCAGGATGGGTTTCACTGAACCGAACTTGGATCTTTCTGCTTGATTACTTTGTAATTGGTGCCTTTATTGACTGTTGCACCAAACTGAGCCTGCTCATGATCAAGCAGGGGAAGATATTCATAATGCATGCGCTCCATTTTATGATGCAAAAATCCATTTGATCCCAACAGTTCAAGAATGTGTCCCTTCCCCATATCAATACATAGATTTTTCAATGGTTCAATTGTCCTTTATTGTCATGTGTACAGAGGTACAGTGAAATTTGATTTACCATACAGTCATACCCAAAAAAGCAACAAGATACAAAACGACATAAAGATTAAGCATAAACAGCCACCACAGCGGCGTGTGAGAATCCCTAGGGCACACAGCATAAGCAGAGATCCACAGTCCAATGTCCGGGCCACACACATGCTCCTTCACCGAGATGTGACCAGAGTCGTACCGACCGCTGTCACTCTCTCTGCAGTCCCTGTCCGCCCGAACAGTCAGAAAGCCGTCCACACTTGCACCAGACTCTCTGATGTCCCCATGGCGCGATGTCCCTGCAAACACCAAGATCACTGCACTCACGGCAATCCCTCCGAGTCCCCACCAGCGCAGGCAGCAAGTCCATCTTGCTTTTCGGCGACCGCGCATTCCCCACTGTGATGGAAGACAAATAACTTTTACCTTCTTCCTCCTTTTCTCCCGCGGTCGGGACGATCGAAACATCCGCAGTCGGGGCAATCGAAGCTTCCGCAGTCGGCGATCAAAGCCGCCGCAACGGGGCGATCGGAGCTCCCCCGATCGGGGCGGTTGAAGCTCCTGCGGTTGGAGCTCCCGCAGTCGATCCCGAACAAAGGGACCGCCAGCACCACGATGTCAAGGCCGCAGTGCAGACGGAGATACGATATGGAAAAAGTCGCATCTCCGTCAAGGGAAGAGATGAAAAAAGTTTCCCCCAACCACACCCCCCCCCCCCCCCCCCTCCCCTTAAATACCAGTCTTCTTGGCTGTGTAAATATTCCATGTGATATCTGAAGTGCAAGGGCATCCCGTTGTGAATCTGACTCTCACCATGCTGTCCATCTGTGCCCAGACTGACTGTGAACATACTGTGGAGCAGATAATTTGCAGTAAATTTAGATGAACATCTTGTCAGTGGAAATTCAGTTTGTGAAGATAAGCTTGATCAGTTTGTGTAAGATGCATGGAGGACATAGTGGAAGTGTGATTGTTGCTTTCTACAAAAATATTCTGACTCCCAATATGCAACATTTTAATCCAATAAGACTAAGTTTTCCATTCTCCTGTTTTTTGGAGATCCTGATGGTTTAGGGTCTGGCTTCCTTGATTTTGTTTCCTGGGTACCCTTTGAAATCACGAGTGTCCTAGTTCTGCACTCCTAAGCTCACAAAGGACCCCATTCCATACTTTTAAGTTTGCTAATGTGTGGTATCCTGAGCCCTTTTAATTGTCCGGCACCTTTTCCCGTCCTTTTCAACTCCACTGGAGCAATGATTCCCATGCTCTCTCTAACCTTATCTTGGTTCACTGAAATTGTTATTATATAGTCAATGACTAGTAAGGAGCAGATTCCGTTTTTATGCAGTCATTGATTTTGTCTGTGATGGAAAATACACAAAAATCACATGATGTGGTAATCACACCTTCACAGTATTGTAGTGAATGGCATCAAAAACGAGTAAAACTGATAAGAATGAACAATTACTAAAAGTGGAGAGAGAGAGAGAGAGAGAGAGAGGAAACTAGTTCTGCTTTTTGTAGGAATGAATGTATGTATATATGTTGGACTTTTGAATTTAACATTATGGGAACTGGTTCGTACATAGGTGTGTCACTGGTATTCAGTAGACCAGGAGCCAGTGATCTCCCTTTACCCAAGATGCAGTACATTAATGTTAAAATGCACAATATGTCTTTAATGTTTAAATTTTGAGAATTAATAGAGATGTATAAGATCATGACTGGTTTAGTGGGGTCACATCAGCAGATACATGAAGAACCAAATAGAACACATTGTATAATGTTGGCCCAAAGATATGATGGAGTTAGACTAGTGTGAGAATTTTTTTCTTTCTCGGGATAATCGTGACTCGCTGCATGCACGGGTGGTGTTAGTACAAACAGTCAGGACTTTCAAAACGGAATTGGTTTAAAACTTTGCAGACTTTTGGGGGAAGAGCAAGGAAATGGGATGTAGTGGATTGTACTACTAAAAGTCTGTGTAGGTGGGAAGGGCCACCTTCAGTGTTGCAACAATCCCATGACTGAAGCATTTTACTGAGAGCGAGCAATATTTCCCATGAGCCCATCCAGAACTGCAATTTCCTTCATGGTACATTGTCAGGCAGGTTCATTGCATGTTGTACGTTTCCAGTACAAGATCTACTTGCAACATCCTGTCTTTAGTGTATTTATTAACATGGATTGTTCTGCCCATCTATTTCAGGTCATGTGTGAACGGCTGTTGCCACTTGCCATTGTGTCCATCACTGATGGAATCCGAGAACACCAGCGGGTAAGAAACGATACACTTGGGCCTCTCACTGTGTTGAACCTTAGCAGATTTTATTCTAATGAAGCCTTAAGCAGATTTGCTCCCTGGTCAAATGATAGGAGGACAACTATTTCTCACAGATTGGGAACAGTTATAGTTTCAGAATCTTTCAATGTGGAAGGTGCTAATTTACCATTGTGCCCATTCCATCTCTCTAATTTTGTCTACTTGTCTTCACTTTCCTGGTACGCTTTCAATTTTTTCTCGTGTTTCCATCATACTATCAATTTACTAAGTAAAATAGTAAAATATCTGCGTTGGCAGCTTGCCACTCTTCCCATACTGTCAAAGTCCCTTTAACACTTTTATTAATTTTCTCCTTGATGACTGATCTAAAGTGAGCGATCCCAGTTTTTCTAGACGCAACTAATTTTCCCCATCATCCTTTCTCCCTTGGTCTAGTCTCTTCTCATTTACATTGGTGACCCTTCGGATGATGTGACCTCTGCCACGTGGACAGTTCTCACATCTATCCTCGCCATTCATTTGCACCATGGATTTATAATTCTTCTACATCAAACTCATTTCCTCATCTTTTTCCTCTGCTTTTAATGTATGTTGCCCACGGTACTTGATTTGAGACCGAGACTAATCAAGTGACTTATAATGGTTTATGTTTCTTTTTTTTTTGTGTTTTGGCATTACTGGCAGGGCCAGTATTATCTATCCCTAAGCACCCTTAAGATGAGGGTGAACTGACACCTTAAACCACTTCAGTCCTTCTAGTAAAAGTATGCACATTGTGCCATTGGAGAAGAGGTTCCAAGCTCTTGACCCAATGACATATTTCCAAGTAAGGATAGTGTGCAACTTGGCAAAGCTACAGATGGTATTGCCAAGCACCCGTTCCCCTTGTCCTAAAGTGTGCTTTGTATTTGGTCACTGCGGCTACAGTGTGCAACTGATGGAGGGAATTAGGATGGTGAATTTGGAGTTGGCCTTGGAAAACGTAGAATATTATTGAAGCTTCACTCATCGAGGTAGATGAAGGGTTTTATATTTGCACTCCAGATGTGGTTTGGATGATGGAGAGACTTTGAGGGTGAGAGAAAGCTCACTTGCCAGACTGTACCCAGTCTGACACACTCTTGTGAGCACAGGATTTATGTGGCTGCTGTAGTTGTCTCCATTCAAGGATGGTGAGGAGTTGACGATGGTTAAAGTAATTCTTTACGGAGGATAGGCATTTGGTGTCACTCTTGTTGGAGATGGTTATTGCTTGGGTACCTTGTGACATGAATATTATTACGTATTAGCCCATGCCCAAATATTGGCTCAGTCTAGCTGCTTACTTTGTTGAGCCACAGCAAATTCTTTTGAACGTTGTGCGATTATTAACAATTTTATGATGGGAATAAGGTTATTGATTTAGCAACTGATGATGGTTGAGCCCAGGACATTGCCCTGAGGAGCTCCTGCATTGATGATCTGTGGCTGGGATGATTGAACTGTACCAACCACAGCCAATTTGTGTTGTGCAAGGTTTGATTCCATTAAAAATGTTTTCATCCAATGCCATTGTTTTACCAGGGCTTCTTAATATCATATTGCGTCAAATGATATCTTGATGTCAAAGGCAGAGTCAAGTTCACCTCGCCTCTAGAATTCAGTTCCTTGGTCTTCTAATAAAGCATAGGATCCTATATAGAATTAACATAAATGCTAGATGAGCAAGTGAGGAATATTTGGTTGAATTTGCCACCTTGCACATTCTTGTGGTGGTAACAACTGCGGCCTGGCAATCTTCAGCTGCTGATGCTTCATTTCTTGGCTGGTCCTCCTGAATGTTTGTCAATTGCCATCTGGGTTCCTGGAAGCCTGTGCTTATTGGAATAAGGCATTGAGCTGCTTAATACCTGGGATACCAGGCCTGATCAGCATGAAACCTATTTCCCCAAGGGATATCTCAGTCTGAGGAAAGGTCTCAAGCCGAAACGTCACCTGTTCCTTTTCTCCAGAGATGCTGCCTGACCTGTTGAGTTACTCCCAACATTTTGTGTCTATCCCAGGGGATATGATCCAGGATGCTTGGACTCTGGGTGTCAGAGCAGGGTGACCTGCTTCATCACTCCAACCTGTGCTTCTTGTAAATCGTACTGGTTCAACAAGCCGAGCAGTTTCAAGTTATTGAGCTCTCTTGGACTTCCATGGTGTACGTAATTATTGCTACAGTCAAAAGAGAGAGGCTTCATTGGTACATGTTCCTGAATGTCAACTGCATTACCATAAATAGCAATCATTATTGGGAGTGTTTCATTTCTTCAAAGAGGGAACCTACCTATCAAAGCATTGTAAACATAAGAAATAGTTCATCTCATGACTAAACAAATACATCTCTTAGTAAACATTGTATTTTACAATTTCAGGCAACCAGTCTTTCCAGTTACTTTTCATGGCTCTGCATCTTTCATTTCTAATTTTAGTCCTAGTTCTAATGAAAGGCCAAAGACGTAAAACTTTCATTACTTTTATCACCACAGCAGCTTCGTAACCAGCTAAGCATTTGGAGCAATTTTTATTTGGAGTCACATTAGTAGTATTGTGTTCAGTTTTGGTCACCCTACTGTAACTGTACGAAAGATGATGTTGAGCTTGAAAGATTGCAAAGATTTACAAGGACATTGCTGCGACTTTAGGTTCTGAGCTATAGGGGGAGGTTGGGCAAGATAGGACTTTATTCCTTGGAGCACAGGAGGAATGAAGAGTGATCTTATAAAGGTGTATTGGATCATAAGGGGAATAGATAGGGTATATGCAGTCTTTTATCCAGAGCATGGGAATCTAGAACCAGAGGACATCAATTTAAGATAAAAAGGGGAAAGATTTTATAGGAACCAAAAGTGGCAATCGAGCTGCCAGAGGGGGTAGTTGAGGCAGACACCATAATAACATTTAAAAGACATTTGGATAGGTGTATGGATGGGAATTGGTTAGAAAGGTACGGGCCAAACAACTGCCACTAGTGGAGATGGGTATCTTTGTCGGCTTGGGCAAGTTGGGCCGAAGGGCCTGATTCCATGCTGTACGACTCCATGAATGAATGAGCATTGATTGAGTGCAAAAAGACTGGTACTTCCTTGGTACAACTGAAGAGCCTTTTTTATTTTTGATGCAATGAATGATCTCAAATGTATTTAAAGCATTGACTGTATTTGCTTGTAGTATGATGTAAAATTAAACCCTGCCCTTTGAAATGTGTAACTCTCGCCTTTACGCATTTACCTTTTTGTCTTCTCAATTGGCAGCCATGTCATTGCCTGTCTACACCCTAAGCTTCCTAAACCCCTTCCTTTCCTTTAACCTTCTGCTTCATATCAATTTCTCTTCCTTATTTTTCTCACTTGACCTACTATCTCCATATTGGTCCAGTCACAGTTTACATCAAATTTCTGTCAAGCACCTTATGAAACTATTGACAATGCTCAAAGAGCTAAATATAAGTCTATTGTAAGTGATTACACGTCTGCAATTAACCCAACTTCTTCCACTCTCCACCTTCTTGAATACATATATGTGTATGTAGCCACACCCCACTCCCAAACTCCCTGACTAAATCTAAAGATGGACCCCAAAAGAAAATGGAACAAAACAATGTTTACAATTATTAGCAGTTGAACTCTTAGATATGCTCGGAGAACTATCTTCAATAACATTTGTGAAATATTCTGCTGTTCTTCCTTCAGTGGGTCGCTATCTACTTGTAGACCTAAATTGTGTTTCTCACCCGTAACCACTCTATGATGCTGTTGTTTGCCAGGTTTGTGGCTTCATTTGACAGTGTAATCGTTTCTGTGCTTAATTAATTCATGCTGAGGTTGCATAACCCAAGAGCATGCTGAGCACAGAGAACAAGAATACGGCTTTTTGCATGTTTGTTGTCACAATGTCTGACTAAATAGCCACATTTTCCTAGGTCACCACTGTTTCCAACTCTGGTGTCTCGTGGGTTTTTAAATGATAATCCTGGATGACAATGTGATGGTTCTGCATTAATAGTGTTCAGTTAGTGTTCAGATGTCCTTCATCCTGCTGCTGTGACATACAGCAACGGTACACCACAGGAGGCGTGTATTGGTGGTGTTTGTTTTTAACAGCTTTTTGATAATGGCGCATCTTGTCGGTTCCTTCTGCCACAGTAAAGCTGAGAAGGTTGTCTCTGGGTCTGTGCAATTTTTTAATATTGCATTCACCTGGTACTAATCCATCACTGCATGTCTGCTGGTGATGTGGGATGTTTACCAGCACCCGATTGTTCCCTACTGCTGAGAATTCCACTTTACATATGGGGCTGTAGTTCCCAGGGTAAGATTGAAGTCTCAAACCCACTGACTAATCATTTGTAATCTGATAGACATTCCTCCCTATCATTCCTGCCCAGTTTTAAGATGACTCTACTACCTACTTTCTTCCACTAATGGACTTTGATGCGATTAATAAGAGGGATTATGCTTAAATTCCTGTCGCGGCAACTAATCAGACTATGTTATAATTAGTTAACCTTGTAAACTATCAAGAGACATCAGTGCTTTAATATGTAATCATGTTGTGCCACTGTTGTACTGCAAATATATTTGCAATTGTACATCACTTGTCCACTAGGAGGAAGCCAGGTATTCTGTATCCTACAGCATGCTTTCGCTTAAATTATATTGTCGAACCAGCCATTCAATTGAACCTGGTGATGTACAACTTGATGCTTCTGTACCGCCTGCTCGATCATAGCAACGAGAAGAGGGCCAGGATGGTGAGGTTCCTTGTTGATAGATGCAACAGCCTTGATGCAGAGACTTGTGTAGATGTTTTCAATGGTGGGGAGGCTGTGTCTGCCTTGGACAGGGCTGTCCAATGCTCTTTGCAGCCTCTTGCATTCTTGTGTGTTGGAATTGCCTTACCAGACCATGATGTAGCCAGCCAGGATACTCTACAGGATATCTACAGGAGTATTTGGAGATATACTGAATCTCTTTAAACTTCTAAAAGTGGAGTCACTAGCACGCCTCCTTCATGATTATACTTTTGTACTCTACCCAGGACAGGCCATATGCAACATTAGTGCCCAGGAATTTGAAGCTGCAAACTCACTCCACTGCCAACCCACCAGTGAAAAATGGCTTATGGTCTGTTGCTTTCCTCCTTCTAAAATCGATGATTAGATTTTTGGGCGGAATTGTTGTTGCGACTGCACTCAACCAGATGTTCAATCTCTCATCTGTACGCTGACTCATCATCACCTGTGATTTGACCAACAGCAATGGTGTCATTGGCAAATTTATAGATGGAATTGGAGTGTTACTTAGCCACGTGGTTGTAGGTGTAAAGAGAGTAGAGCTGGCGGGTTAAGCACGCAGCCTTTAGGAGCACCTGTGTTGATGGTCAGTGAGGAGGAGATGTTACTGATCCACACTGATTGAGCTCCTCCGATGAGGCCATCCCTCTTTCTACTGTCTCTCCCAACATTGTGACCCTGCAGACTTAGTCACTCACTTCCAATTAGTCTGTCAAATCAATATTTGGCAGATACTTAGATCAGGTAAATTATCATTTGTATTCACCTTATACATATGTGCATGACTGTACCTTTTGTAGCCAAACTCTGATGACATAAAGCTAGACACAAAATGCTGGAGTAGCTCAGCGGGGCAGGCAGCATCTCTGGAGAGAAGGAAAGGGTGACGTTTCGGGTCGAGACTCTTCTTCAGAGTCAGAGTCCATCATCACAGTTACCTAATAATTATTAACGTAAGGGAAAAAGCTCAGTCAGATTTGCTAATTACGTGCTTGGCATCCTTCCACTCCAACACGGGCGTGTGAATCTGTGCTGTCATGCTACATAATTCCTGGCTTCGTACCTATGCGTGGCAGTAAGGTATGCAAAAAGAACATGTGCAGTTATTTGGGTGCATGAGTAACCAGGTGTTAACCTGGCTAAATTGGAAACATTCCTAAAATGTATGTAAGATGAGCTCATGAGTAATTTAGTACTTACTACCTTGTCTGTAATTTGAACATAGATCAAAGGCACAGGTTTCTTTTAACTTAACCCTTCAGTTCCTTCTGGTACCTTGCTATATTGGAGACTGTAGTCCAGGCAAACACTTTAATGCAGTACCCAAGGCAATTTATATTGCTTTGCCTGCCATCAGATGAATATCCCGGT